>NC_037668.1:52715786-52929998 GCF_003255815.1 Theropithecus gelada | reverse complement strand
AAATAAATTTTTTTATAAATTTTTTTTTTTTTTTTTGAGATGGAGTCTAGCTGTTACCCAGGCTGGAGTGCAGTGGTGCCATCTCGGCTTACTGCAGCCTCCGCCTCCCGGGTTCAAGTGATTCTCCTGCCTCAGCCTCCTGAGTAGTTAGGATTATAGGCACCCACCACCACGCCCAGCTAATTTTTGTATTTTTAGTAGAGACAGGGGTTTCACCATGTTGGTCAGGCGGGTCTCGAACTCCTGACCTCATGATCCTCCTGCCTCAGCCTCCCAAAGGGCTGGGATTACAAGCTTGAGCCACCACGCCCGGCCACATATTTTAATAAAACTAAAATTGCTTTCCTAACTGGGTGGACAATGAAGATGGCGTGGCTGGAGCACCTATGAATATCATAGTTCTTGGCTGGGCCCCAGGGAAGGAAGCGCTCTGTCTTGGGATTAGAACCAGCACAGCCCAGTCTGAGCGGTAGGCAGGCTAACATCACACCCTCAACGGACAGGGTAGGGTTGCGCCACCCTCCCTGGGGCCCAGGTTGGAGACAGTCCTCTCCCAGGGAATTGGAAGAAGCCTGGGTTACTTACTGGTGAGTCACAAGCTCAGGGCTCTGACCTTTTACCTCAAATGCAGGGCCTTTCCTGCCTGCTGTGCCCGCTGACCTGACCACCCCAACCAGTTGCCTCTGAACCCGTCCTTCCTCAGACCCTTCCCATGCAGCTGCTTCTTCCAGGAACATCCAGCCAGACTGCTTCAACTCTCCTGGCCTCCCCACTTTTGCCTTGAACAGCTACTTGGCCTCCTCCCTAACACCCATGGTCACAGCCACCCACACACCAGTAATCTCTCCCCAACACACACACACTCCTAAACAACTGTTAGACCTTGGAGCTCCACATACCTTGGCTCTAAAACAAATCCTCCATGTATGTATATGTAACCTTAGCTATCTCTGAGCCTCAGTTTCCTCATCTGTATAGTGGGCATAATACCTACCTTAGAGGGCTTTGTAAGGCTTCTGTGGGATAATATATGGAAAATGCTTAGTCTAGTGCCAGGCGTGTGGCAAGTGCTCAGTAAATGGTAACAGGGCTGGGCACGGTGGCTCACGCCTGTAATTCCAGCACTTTGGGAGGCTGAGGTGGGTGGATCATCGCTTGAGCTCAGGAGTTCAGGACCAGGCTGGGCAACAAAGCAAAACCTCATCTCTATAAAACAAAATTTTAAAAATTAGCCGAGTATGGTGGCACACACCTGTGGTCCCAGCTACCCAGGAGGCTGAGGTGGGGGGATCGCTTGAGCCTGGGAGGCAGAGGTTGCAGTGAGCTGAGATTACGCCACTGAACTCCAGTCTGGATGACAGAGACCCTGTCTCAAAGAAATAAAAATAAAGATAAAATTTTTTTTAAAGAGTAACTCCGATGATCATTATTATGATGATGGTGAGCCTATTTGCCTCTTCCAGCATCTGAGCATGCCTCAGGCATGGGGGCTGGAAATCAGCATTCGCTCCAGGGACTCCTAGAGCTGCTGACCGGTGCCTGGCGCAGAGGAGGTGTCTCACACGCATCCAATGGCTTAACTTCTGTCCTCTGGTTCTCACAGTGTCTGGCAAGTGGGTGAGGAAGGAGGAGAAACAGCAGCCCCTAATGGGCCTGGGGAGGTGCTCCTGAGGGGGGGCCCTTGGTCCCTACCCCTCCAAATCGCCCTCCATGGTGGGACCAGCAGCTGTCTCCTCCCCCAGCCTGGCATCTACGGGGAGATCTCTGGGCTGTGGAGCCACTGAGCTAATTAAGAATGACAAAGCACCGTGTAATTGCCAGCAATTGATGAGTCCCCTGCTTCCTCCTGCCCCCGCTTCCCTCATCCTCCTTGGCACTGTCTGGCCTGGAGGTCACCGCACAGACACGGAGGCAGGCAGAGTGGTGTGACTGAGCACAGGCTGGTGTCAGGAGACATGGGGGCTGGCCGCCTCTGCCACCCTCTTGCAATGGCACTTTGGGCAAGGAAGTTCCCTTTTTAAATTGACTCTATTTCCCCTTTTCCGTCTACAGGGATCTTGACCTTGTGCTGAAAAGAGGTAGGAGGAAGGACAAAGTGAAGGGACGAGGCCAAAGAGGACTCGGCTTAGGGGTCTGCTGCACCTTCCAGACTGGTTGAGTGCGAGGCAGACAGCCTCAGGTTTGAGTCCCAAGCCCTACTCAGCAGCTGTGGGATCGTGGGCAGCCCACCTACCTACCGTCTCCAGGCAGCAGGTTCCTCAGCTCTAGAATGGGACTCGTCTGAGAGCACTTAGCTCTTACTAGGACAACCTGCATGTGTCCTGAATCTGGGCCTATAAAGAGATCCCTGGACAAGCCCAGTCCTATCAGAGAGAGTACAGATATTAAGGGTTGAGAACTTCTAGAGCAATTTGATAATTTTATGTCTGTTGAATCTCATTTTTAAAATTAGGCTTGTGTTTTCTGTCTTATTTTATTTTATTTTTCTAGTAATTCATTTTCCTTGTATTTTACAAAAGCATTGGTCTGTGACAGATTAGAAATTCTTTTAAAAACGGTCCTGCTCCACTGATGCTTTGAGAAGCACGACTTAGTGGACTTTATAAAACAGCCATCGGTGGCAATCTTGCCATAATATCTATATAGTTCCAGGGTTTGATTTCCAGGACCTTTAACTTCTCCGAAGCCTATGGGATAAAGACCAAACCTCTTAGCCTGGCTTTCAAGGCCCTTCTCACTAAAGTCCCAACCCACCTTCCCATCCCTCGTCCTCCCCAGCCACACAGCCTTGTGATACTACCCTGTAGCTCCTTCCCCTAAACTTCCTGTATCCTCCTACTTCTCCATGCCTTTGCTCTTCCTTCTACCTGGAATGCCTTTCTCCACTTTGCCCTTCAACTGGCGAACTCCTATTCATCCTTCAAAGCCCAGACTAAATGTCACCAAGCCTGGGAAGCCTTTCCCAATGCCACCCCAGCACTCACCCCAGGTGGGGTTGCTCCCTTCTCCATGCTTCACATGGAACATCTGTGGGGACAGGATATTGCTGGGGTTAAGGCTACAGGCTCAGCAGTCAGAACAAGGTGGGCTTCAGACCTAACTTTACCAGCTGCACAATCCTGGGCAGGTGACTTAATACCACTGAGTCTCATTTTCCCGTCTGTGCAGTGGAGTCTAGAGGTGATGTGTGAAAAGTTTCCAGCACCATGGCACACAGTAGAGACCTCAGATATGACAGCTGCTGTCAATGGTATCCCTTTGGTTCATAACTTTCCACGTCGCTTTTCTGTCTCCCTACTAGGCTGGGTGCTCCTTGAGAGCAGAAGCACTTGAGAGTGTCTGGTTTGCCTAGATGTTCCCTTTGCCCAGCCCAGGGCTTGCACAGAGCTGTGCGTTGAATGTGGGTCTCTGGGTGCTCCCTGCCCCACGGTGCTGGCAGCTGCTACCTTGTCAGCGACGTGCTGATTAACCCCATTTCTGATTTGTACTGTTTGCCAGTTTCCATGATGCAAATACACCCACCACAGCCAATTTCAAGTTACCAGAAGTTTAATAACCATCTTGCAGAACTGCTAAATATTAAACAATCTGCTCATTTGAGCCACCCGGCTCCTGCACCCCTCTGGGTGTGACTATGCTGAACAGAAGATGAGCCAGAGCAGGCTTGGGTCCCAGTTGAGGGACAGGCTGCCTCCCATGCTCTCTGCCCACCCAGCACATTGAGGACCACCCAGGGAAGGGCCATAGGGTCAGCCATGCCCCACACAGAGGCCTTCACTCATCTCCCTCCCCCAGGCCTCCAGCCCCTTTGTTCTCTGAGATAAAAGCCTGTGAAATTGTTCATCTGTCTCCTCCCACAGAAGGAAGAACAGAGGCTGGTTAAGGGACCTGGCAGATCCATCCATCAATGGTTCTTGGGGGCCTGGGCAAGAGGGTGCTAGCCATGCGGCTCACAGGGCCTAATTTGCGATAACCCTGTCCCCACCACTGTTGCAAGCGAATAAGCTAAACCTGGTCACAATGGAGATCAGAGAAAGCTTGTGCACAGCCTCCTCTAGCCTCCTTTCCTATGACCCCTTCGTCTCCGAGGCTCAGAAGGGTCCCCACTTGGCATTTTATGCTCTGCCGTTATCGTCCTGCAATTCTTCATAATTTCTTTCTTTTTTTTTTTTTTTTCTTTTTGAGAGTCTTACTCTGTCCCCCAGGCTGGAATGCAATGGCGTGATCTCAGCTCACTGCAACCTCCACTTCCTGGGTTCAAGGAATTCTCTTGCCTTAGCCTCCCCGGTAGTTGGGATTACAGGCACGCACCACCACGCCCAGCTAATTTTTGTGTTTTTAGTAGAGTCAGGGTCTCACCATGTTGGCCAGGCTGATCTCGAACTCCTGGCCTCAGGTGATCCGCCTGCCTCAGCCTCCCAAAGTGTTGAGATTACAGGTGTGATCCATCACACCCAGCCAATTCTTCATAATTTCATCTTTGAATTTGTGTTTTTTAAATGAAGTCTGATGGGACAGCGGAGCATGCCTAGAGGATTTAGAGCCTCAGTTTAAGTGTGTGCCAGCTCCGCGGCTGCTCCCCGCCTGTTAGCACCTGTTCGCCTCCTCTGCCCAGCCCCACTCTGCAGCTGTGCTGTCTCCTGTGCCAGGCAGGACCCTGGGCCCAGGCATGGGGGAGGGGGGATGGTTTGGAACCAGGTGCACACGCCCTTCATCATCTTGGGCAGGGCATGGCAGCAGCTCTCCCCACCCTGGGCTGGCAGCACCATGGCACATCTGGTGGGTAGCTGGCTAGAGGCCACATCTCAGTGGGGGAAAGACTCTGATCTAAGGACTCAGCACATCCTGGCATGGAGATTTAAAGACCCTTGGGAATGGCCCATCTGCCAAAGGGTTGGGGCAGTGGACCTGTGGGAAGGAGAGGCCTGGTTTGGCTTCAACACACCCCACTCACACCCGGCGTACCTTGCCTCAGTCCGGTGTCTGACTAGAGGGGAGCCCGGGAGAGTTGAGTGCTCACAGTACGGGTCACGTGGACAATTTGACCATTGTCAGCCTCCAAAGAGTAGGAGTGTCCTCCACTGGGGGGTGGTGCCCCTGGGCACCTATGAGGGTCTTTATGAGTCTCCCTGTGCCCAGAAGCACTTTCTCACCTGTGCTGAGGGGAGACCTCTTCCTCCTTCCAATCTTCCTGGGTCTGACTTCTGTCTGTCTCTTCCGGCCGACTTGAGGCATCCTCAGGGATGAGCCGTGAAATAAAAATTGAGTAATTTCTGTGATTCCACACACAAGTTAAAGGCTCTGATATTTGCATTGTAAACTGACATTGCATCATACAAAGATGAATGGTAAAATTCATGCTAATAATTTAAATGTTTAATTTCTCCTTACTTAGAACCACATAAATAGCAAATAAAAAACACAGTGACAAGAGAAAAACCTCAGAAGAAAGAAAAAATAATTATGCATGTACCTTCTTTTTCTTCTTTTTTCTTTTTTTTTTTTTTGAGACAGTCTCGCTCTGTCGCCCAGGCTGGAGTGCAGTGGTATGATCTCAGCTCACCTCTGCCTCCCCAGTTCAAGTGATTCTCCAGCCTTAGCCTCCTGAGTAGCTGGGACGACAGGTGCATGCCACCACACCTGGCTAATTTTTTATTTTTAGTACAGACTAGGTTTCACTATGTTGGCCAGGTTGGTCTTAAACTCTTGACCTCAAGTGATCCACCCGCCTCAGCCTCCCAAAGTGCTGAGATTACAGGCGTGAGCCACCGTGCCTGTTTTTTTTTTTTTTTTTCTTTTTTTTCCCCCAAATAGAGACAGGATCTTGCTTTGTTGCCTAGGCTGGGCTCAAGTTCCTGGGCTCAAGCGATCCTCCTGCTTTGGCCTCCCAAAGTGCTAGGATTACAGGCGTGAACCACTGCACCTTTACCTGCCCACAAGTACCTTTAATGGCCCCTTTTGTCTGCTTTTTGAACAACAGGCCCACACACATCTTCATCTGGGATTGGACTTTGTAAATTATGCAGCTGGCTTCCTCTGGTCACTCCTGATCCCTCTTAGCCTGTGGTTGATTTGTTTTAAATAGCACGTATTGCATCCTGACACTCTGTGTAACTGATTGACTTTTTAAGGTTGTTGTCTATGGTCTGCTCCTGCCACCGGAATGTGGACCCTTAGAGGATGGGGTTTTGAATGCTGGGTTCAGGGCATAGCCCCAGGGCACAGAGTAGCCCAGTACACAGTAGGTGCTCAGTAAACATCCTGGGAGTATGGCATGATGAATGCTCTCCAGCCTGACTTTGGTCCCTCGTCTTTCCACTCCCCAGCTGCCCAGGCTTCAGTCCCTCCCCTTGTCCGTTTTGCCCATTTTGGTTCCGATATCTCATATCAGAACTTGGTGGTTCCAGCATTCTTTTCCAGACCTGAGTGATTCAGCCCTTCTGCCTCCTGCCAGCCCCGGGACTGTGGGTTTGAATGACGACTGCCCAGCAGGCTGCAAGGCACTCAGCCTGGACCTCTGGGCTTCCCTCCTTCCTGGGATTCCTTAGGTCATTTCCATCGATTGTCTTTGGCTGCAACTTCTTGAGTTAATCTCTCCATGTTGGAAAGCTTCCGTTGCTGGTTTCCCCATCTGCTTCCAGCTTCAAGTCCTTTTTGGCTCCGAAACCACATGCCTGTGCTCCCAGCTACTCAGGAGGCTGAGGTGAGAGGATCGCTTGAGTCCAGGAGGTGGCGGTTGCAGTGAGCCGAGATCGCAACACTGCACTCCAGCCTGGGCGACAGAGTGAGACCCTGTCTGAAAAAAAAAAAAAAAAAAAAAGATCAGGAAACTTGGGTTCTGCTCTGTGTATTCCACCCAGGGCAAGTCCCTGCCCCTGTCTAATTTCCTCACTGTGTCTACACAGTCACCAGTAGCATATTTGATACCCATGTCAGAACTACTGATAGGTTCCCTCACCAATGGACAAAACACAAACAGGTGTCCCTTCCCCTATGCTGAGACATCAGCATGGAGACAGGCTGTCTTTCAGCCACCCTACCCGTTCACTTTATGCGCTTGTGCAGTGCACAACCCACACAGCTGTGTTTAGGCAGCAGTCTTGCCAATCAGCCTCCCTGAGATGTATTTTCCCAAGGCCGTAACTGCTATGAGAACGGGTCTAAGCATCAATGACCCCCAGAAAACCCTTGTTTTTTTTTTGTTTTTTTTGTTTTTGAGATGGAGTCTTGCTCTTGTCACCCAGGCTGGAGTGCAATGGCGCAATCTCAGCTCACTGCAAACTCCACCTCCCAGGTTCCAGCGATTCTCCTGCCTCAGCCTCCCAAGTAGCTGGGATTACAGGTGCCCACCACTACGCTTGGCTAATTTTTGTATTTTTAGTAGAGACGGGGTTTCACCATGCTGGCCAGGCTTGTCTCGAACTCCTGACCTCAAGTGATCTGGCTGCCTTGGCCTCCCAAAGTGGTGGGATGACAGGCATGAGCCACTGTGCCCGGCCAACCCTTCCAATCAGCAGGTTTTCTTTTTCTTGGGTTCTGCAACAGGGCTGGGACTAGTGTGGGGCCTGGGGTACAAAAGTCAAGACTGATCTTCAGGGCTCGCTGAGGATGAGAGTGCCTCCGTAAACCTCGCACACAAGGCACCTCGCTGGCCTCACCTTCACCCCGGTCTGTTCTATGGATTCCCAACAGCTATAGGAGGCGGTGGCAGTGTTTTAAAGGAAAGTGCCAGAAAACCACCTCAGAATCCCAGCGGGCAGCTTCTTTCAGCAGCTGGGAGCCATGGAGGAGGCTGACTCTGCAAGAGGAACCCAGGGCAGGAGACAGAGGCCAGGGAGCTGGGTGCCAGGGGAGGCGCTGTGCCGGGAAGTCGGCCTTGCCTAGAAAGAGGGTGACCTGATGCCCATGGGAGGGGAGCAAAGGGAGGGCCGGGTAATCAGTCCCCTTGCTTGTGATCGAGGAGTGAAGGGAGGGCGAGGTAATCAGCTGTGATCGAGGGGTGATCAAGGGGTTTATAGGAAAATCTGTGGGGAAGGGGGTGGGGAAGAGAGAAGGCCACGGCAGACCTGGGCTCTGCAGGCTGAGCTCACACTCTGGGGCGGACACAGGGTCCAGCGGGACAGCCCGAGCAAGGCCGGCCCCCACCCAGGAGTGGCCTTCTTGGCCCCCAGTACACTTCCCTCCAGTTGCTTTGGAGACCCGGAGGCTGACACCCTGATGCTTTGAGATACAAGGCCACCTGTGAGTCAGTTACCATTGTCAACACCCGGAGAACACCAAGACGACTGTGTCACCTCCCAGATCCCAGAAACCCTTTAGGCTGTGTTTCCCAAATCTCTGACATCCAAAATCACTTTCATCTTTGCCTGCACTGATAGCTATGTGGTGTGTTTTGGAAAACTCACTCCTCTTTACTTAAATAATTATTTTCAAAGGAAACGATGCAAATAGAAAACAACTCGGTTGCCATAAACAGATGCGGATATTTTTCCTTCTGGCTGGATTCTGGTGCCCCCAGGGCTCTGAACCCAGGGCCAGCCTCTGTTCAAAGAGGAGGCCCGCAGCCCCGCAGAGGCTCTCCCCTCTCGCCAGGGATGGAATCACTTTCTCCCTTGATGTGGAGGCTGTGCCCACATGCTTCATGAATGTGTCTCCTCCTCGTGAAAAACGTTCCCAGGGAGTCCTGGGCAGTGGCTGGAAGAACTACGTTTTGCGGCTGGGGAGGGGAGACTGCTGGCTCTGGGAATGTCTGGGCCCCCAGCCTCAGCCGTGTCCTCCCATCTCAAGTGAGCAGCGGCTGTCGTGACAGAGGTGTTCAGAGGCTTCACATGAGATCCTCTGAATCCAGCAATCCCGGGATCCAACCTGATCACAGGTGCAGCCTCCACCAGGCACTGCAGGAACGGGAGGCTGGAGGAGGCCCAGGCCCCGCCCTCTGGGTCTAGTTGGGGCTACAGGACACTGCAGGTCCCTAGAGGTTGCGTTGCTCAGGGAAGGAACAGGAGGACCCTGAGCGGGTGGGAGGGCGCTGGAGGCTGGCGGGTGGGCTTGGTGGGGCTGGGCGGGGAGGGAGGGCAGTGGAATGAGCCAGGTGTGTGGGGGTGGGCGGAGGGGGTGTTGAGGGGCCCTAGACAGAGCAGAGGGACCAGGCCCCCAGGGTCTCCCACACCAGTGAGAAAAATTAGGACTGACTCCATCAGAGGGCACCAAGGGATTCTGAAGAGGAAAAACTAACGAAGGTGGTGTTTTCAGAAGAATGCCCCGCACCTGCGGTGTGGCGTGCCCTGCGCATTCCCCTCTTCTCCGCTATTCCCTGGAGCAGATGCCGTAGGCGCCTCCATCTGCAAATGAAGAAAGGGACCCCCTGCTGATGCCCATGGTGGAGCCAGGGTAGGAGCCCTGTGTCAGGAGCATGGGCAGTACCCCCATCCCACTGCAGACGGGACTGGGCACCCCTTCCTTCTTCTGCTCCAGTGGGTGAGGTGTGCCAGCAGCAGGGCCGGCTCCTCACAGCCCCTCCCTGACCACCAAGCCACTTCCCCTGCTGGGAAGGGAGAGGAGGGGAGCTGTCTCTGCTGTCTCCTTGCACTGTGTTCTCCTTGCACTGTGTAAAACACAGTGCACCACAGCACACACAGTATACACACGACCTACAATACACACAACACGCAACACATATACACAACACACACACCACATATACCCAACACAACACACACGCACACACCACGCATATACACACAAAACAGACAACATACACATACACACAAGACAACACACACATTCGCACACCACATATACACAACACAACACACATACACACAACACATATACACAACACACAGACACAACACACATGCACACATACCATATATACACAACACACACATACACACATACATACACAACACACATACACAACACACATACACACATCACATATACACAACACACACAACACATACACAACACACATATACATACACACAACACAACACACACATACAACACACACATTCACACACCACATATACACAACACATACACACAACACACATACAACACATACACAATACACAACGCACACAACACACATGACACAACACAACTCACACATACCACATATACACAACACAACACACATACACACAGCACACATACACAACACACACATACACACACCACATATACATAACACACACATACACACATCACAACACAATTCACACATACCACATACACATAACACACATACACAACACACACACACATCACACACAACACACATACATACACTCATACATACACATAACACAGACATACACACACCACATATACACATCACACACACACCACACACACCACATATACAATACACATACATACAACACACATACAACACATACACACAATATAGACAAATAACTAACAGCACACAACCTAAATACACACACAACACAAACACGCATGCAGCACACAACACACACAACACACAGGCACAACCCATACATACAACACAACACAACATACACATACAACACTCATACATACACAGAAACAACACATATGCACAACACACACACAACACACCACATACAACACACACAACACATACCACACACATACATAGACCACACACAACACATATACAGAACATACTCATATGACACACATACACACAACACATACAATATATACACAACACACAGCACACAACCCTCATACACACAATACAAACTTGCATTCAACACACACACACACAAAACATACACACACACAGAGACACTATACACACAACGTAAAATACACATACAACACATGCACACAACATACACATACACACAACACACACAAACACACAACACATGCACACAATAAACACAACATACAACACACTCAACACATATATACAGACACACCACATAGGCACAACACATACATACACACAAACAACACATATTCTCAACACAACATACACACAACACACCACACACAACACACACACCAAACACCACACCATACACATGCACATACTATAGACAAAACCCACAGACTCCTCATCTAGTCACTGCCCAGGAGCTACTCCACGGAGGGAGGCAGCAGCCTGGGAGAGCAGAGGGAGGGGCTGCCCTCCACACTCCCCACTCCCCCATCCCCGCTTCAGGCCCCACTTCCTCAGAGAACTCCTCTGTGCCCCCAGGCCAGGGCGGGGCTCCCACACGTGGCTCCCTGTGTGTCCACAATGACCAGTCAGGGCGGTGGTGATGAAAAGTTTGATTGTGGGATTGTTGGATGCCTGTCTCCCCATCAACTGTGCTCTCCATGAGGGCAAGGCCTGTGCCAGTTTTGCTATCCCCTTTAACCTCAGCCTGTGGTATAAGAGCTGGCACACGATGGGTGCCCAATAAATGCACGAACACAGAGCCCTTGGAAGAGGGGATAGGTTGGGCCTCAGGGAGCTGCGGTCCTGGCTGCCGCAATGGCTCCCAGAGGGCTGGTTCATCTCAGTGTCCAGCCCCATCCCTGACTTGGAAACCCTAGTTCTGTGAGCCTGGAGCAGGAGGAGGGGGAACATGATCAAGGCTGGGAGGCAGGGGTGTTTGCAAAGGGAAGCCCATGAGGTTGGCATGGCTTTGGCCTCCCGATCCCAGGAGCCCTCTGTCCTTCCACATCCTCATACACCAGGCGGGCCACCTGCCTGGTGCAAGGGTCCCCTGGTGCTTGCCCAGCCCTGCGGGCCTGTCCTCCAGCGTGCCACCAGCAAGGAGGACACTGGGTGCCTGGGCTCTTGGTCCATTCTTGCTGTGTGACACTGAGCATCTCTCTGTCTGGACCTGGCTTTCCTCATCACTGAATGGAAGGGAATGGATGCTTGGTGGCCAAGGGCTTCCCCCGCTAAGGCATCTCATGGGGTCCTGGGGGCAGCAGTTGATGGGCCGGGGGAGACCCAAGAGGGGAGGACGTCCCTGTCATGGAACGGATGTGAGACAAGTTCCCCGTAGGCTCCAAGTCCAAGCTGCACACGGAGGGCATGGGCACAGCTTTGGGAGTAAGAGCCAGAGCGCACGGGCCGGACACCTGATGCTGCCTGCCCGCCAGGGCCTGGGACTGCAGACAGGAGCAGAAGTAGCCCGGCTTCGCCCTGCCCTCGAAGGGTTCCAGGGCCGGGGAGACAGCCCAGCCCACAAGAAGTGACAGCACAAAGACTCTAGTGGGCGGCTGGTAGTGCTTGCAGGGGGCAAACAACTCTGTAGCGGGGAAGGGAATATTCCCCATCGTTTCTTTATTATTTATTTTCTGTGGTTTTAGTATTAGTGAGATATAATTTACATGACATAATGTTACTATTTTAAAGTGTACCATTCAGTGGCTTTTCATACATCCACCGTGTGCTGCAACCATCCCCTCTAGCTAATTCCAACATCCACATTGTGGTGCAACCATCCCCACTAACTAATGCCAGGACAGTTCCATCATCCCAAAAGGAAACCCTGTATTTTGCAGTGGTCACGCCCATTCCCTCCTCCCTCTAGCCTCTGGCAACCACTAATCCACTTTCAGTCTCTAAGGACTTACCTATTCTGGACATTTCACATGAATAGAATTCTATACTACATGGCCTGTTGTGACTGGCTTTCCACTTGGCATGTTTTCAAGGTTCATCCATGTTGTAGCATGTCTCAGTGTTGTTCTAGGCCACCAAGATGTGGGGGCTCTTGGTTACCACAGCAGAGCCTGGTCCCCCTTCTAACCAGCCTGGCCCTCGGCGGGCTGGGCCCCACACAGCCTCCGTGCACAGGAGCGAGTCCAGGCTTGCATATGCACAGACACAGCTTGGGTGTATTTTTAAAACAATTAGTTATGTGCCAAATTGGATAAAAACCGAGATCAAGCTGTGCGGCTTGAGTTTCCAAATGATCGGCATGTACATTTTGGGAGCTGATTTTCATGAGAAAAATCTGTCTGCATAGTGGCTGAAACTTTACCAAGGCAAGGCTCTCTCCTGGATCAACCTCATCTTTGAGAATATCCATTCAATCGGCAGATAATCAGAGCCAACAATGAGTATTTATAGAGAACTTACTAGATACCATGTTGAGCGCTTCTCGTATATTTTGTCTTCCTAACCATCCTAAGGGATAGGCACTGTCATCATCCCCATTTTTCAGATGATGAAACTGAGGCTCAGAGAGGTTAAGAGATTTTCCCAAGCTCCCACAGCAAGTAGGTGGAAGAGGCAGAGTTTGAACCCAGGTGGGCCTGCCTCTGAACTCACACTCAACTCACCATATTTGGCCTCTGAGGTCGTCTTGACACTGCAACTGACTCAGCATCTACCTGCGTCTTGTGCTGGATTCAGCAGCCAGATCCTTTAAGGTGAGACACATCATACTTTGGTAGACAGAACCCAGGATTTAAAGTTGGGAGTCCTGGCTTTAAGTTTCAGATCCAGCTTTAACTTACTTCATGGCTTATGGCAAATTCCTTCCCCTACCCTCAAGGTCAGTACCCACATCCATGGAATGGGACATTTGGATGAGATCAGTGGTTCCCAATGTTGGCTGTGCATCTGAACTCCCTAACGAGCTGGTTAAAAATAATGATTTCTGGGCCAGGCACGGTGGCTCATGTCTATAATCCCAGCACTTTGAGAGGCAGAGGCGGGTGGATCACTTGAGATCAGGAACTCAAGACCAGCCTGGCCAACATGGTGAAAACCTCTCTCTACTAAAAATACAAAAACTAGCCAGGCCTGGTGGTGCGCGCCTGTAATCCCAGCTACTCTGGAGGCTGAAACAGGAGAACTGCTTGAACCCAGGAGGTGGACATTGCAGTGAGCTGAGATCATGCCACTGCCCTCCAGCCTGGGTGACAGAGCGAGACTCTGTTTCAAAAAATATATAATAATAATAATTAATAATAATGATTCCTGGCTGAGCATGGTGGCTCATGCCTGTAATCCCAGTACTTTAGGACACTGAGGTAGGAGGATCACTTCAGTCTAGGAATTCAAGGTTGCAGTGACAACAGAGCAAGACACTTGTCTCTAAAAACAATGACAACAACAATAATGATTCCTGGACTCTTCCCCAAACCTGAAAATCAGGCCTGGGAACCTTGAATCCACAGGTCGATTCACACCTGAAGCAAGCATTAGGAACCTTGCCTCCAGGGGCCCTTCAACAGCTGAGCCTCTGTGAGTTTATGGAGGCAGAAGAGACCAACCCAGTAACCATTCCAGGCAATCTGAGTCAAACACTAAACTAAATTTTCTTTAGTCAAACACTAAAGAAAATCTTCTCTGAAAGAATCCAGAAGATAAAGGTTGGACCGTGGATGTTGGGGAAGTAGAAACTGAAGCTGGCTTTGGTTTATTTTCATGGCTTCATCTCTCCCTTGGAAGAAAACCACATTTCCAGCTAAACCACACTTCCTGGCCCCTTTGCAGTTAGGAGAGGCCCATAAAGTAGGTAACTGATGACCAATAAAGTAGGTAACTGATGAGCATCAGTTCCAGATACGGCCATGAAACTCCTGTGGGATCCTCCATGCTCTCTTCTCTTCCTCTTGTGTGGGGGAGGATTCCGGAGTCCCCAGGGATCCACTTCCCCAGAAGCTTGGAAGTGAAGTGTTGATCTTGGTAGCATTTACAAAGGGAAGGAATTGGGGTTCCTGTGGCTGCAAGGAGCAGAACACCCCTGCTACTTGCAGTGGACTGCAGGATGAGTGAGCAATAAACTTAGATTGTGTTAAGTCACTGAGATTATGGGGCTGTTCATTATAGCAGCTAGTGGTACTCATCCTGACTAATACAGTCTGGAAGAAGTGGGACCACAGCAGGCTCTAAAAAGGCAAGTAAGATTTGGATACATGGAGAAAAGGAGTAAGATCTGGATACAGAGGGAAGAAATAGCAGGAGCAAAGGGGTGGGAGTAGGAACAGGTGTGATGTGTTTGCACCCTAGAGAGAAATTCAGCCTGATTGGCACAGAGGGCTACACTGGGTAGGAGTTGAGATCAAATATGTTCCAACTAGTGGGGTGCTAGAGCCAGCTCATACTGGCTCATGGGAGCCAACTGTTAGCATCTTTGCCCAGCTCTGTGTTCAGTGACATTGCTTTGGTAGCTTAAAATTGGCCATGGTGGGAGTATTTACACCATGGCAATTAGCAAACACCCAAGTCAGGGCTTTTTTCCTCCCTTCGTTAACCATTTATCAGCACACTGCTGACTGCGACCCACACAAGGAGAGATCCTGCCTGTGTGGGAGGCAGTGAAAAAAAGCAAAGATCCAGGAGCTGTGTCTAATCCTGTTTCTTCTGAGCCATGTGGCCTCGGGCAAGTGAATGTCACTTCTTTCTGCCTCAGATTCCTCATCTGCAAAGTGGATCTAATAGTACCTCCCTCATAAGGTTGATGTGAAGATAAATAGGATCACATATGGGGATTGCTGCCTTAATCACTTCAGCATTGATCCTGTGCACGTGGCACCCTCCTACTCCAAGTCCCTGGGACTCTCTGGGGACCTTCTCTGGCCGTGGGGCAGGCCCAGCCTCCTTACAGAGAATGTCGGAAGGGCAGGGGAGCTGCTGTCTTTCAGAGCAGTCCTCAACCAGAGATGGGTGGGAATTGGTAGATAAATGCCCCAGCTTTCTCAGTCCTTGATTAGGACAATCTGAGGCACATCCTGTCCAGTTCCCAGTGGACTCCAGCAGGATTGAGCCCCAGCGTCCCTGGCCATAGCCAGTTCACCAGCACAGCCTGAATTGGTTTCTTCCTTCCCTGCCTCACTTCCCCACTTCCCACCTTGCTTCTTGGGGTCACTACCCAAGGGAACTACCTGCTCGCTCATCCTTGTCTCGGGGTCAGCTTTTGGAGGACCCCAACCCAGACAGCAGCCAAGATGATCAATAACCAGAATTGCCTCTTAATGCTACTGAAATGTACACAGTGAGGCCACACCTGCTCAGTCCCTGCAGTGACCTTGCAGGCAGCAGGACCCATGTACTCCACTTTACAGATGGGGAAACTGAGGCTCAGAGAAGAGCAGTGATTTGCTGAGGTCATCCCACCATCAAGCAGAAGGGCTAGCACTGGGCTGTCTATTTCCCATGTGCTCAGCTTTGAGTGGCTCTGGGTCCCTGGAGGGCCCTGAGCTGGCTGGGCAGGTAGTCCCTGCCCCTCTGATGCTCTCCCTGATGTCGGGCTGATTCTGGCCCCTACGTGGGCCTGGGACAGTGAAGAGCAAACGGGCTGGTAGTAAGAATGGCTAGTTATTAAAACCGTCTATCACTCAGAAGGCCTGACCTCATTCTGTCCCAGGAAAGCCAGTCCCGCCTGGGCTGGCCGGGGGTTAGGGTGGGGTGGGAGGGGTGGGGCTGACCCAGGAGCAAAGGGTGGGCAGGGGCTGTGCAAGGCCGGAGAGCAGCTTGGGTGGGATGAGGTCAGAGACAACTGCTGGGTATCTGTGTCTCCGGAGTGTGAGGGTAGCCAGTGCCCCGGGGACAGTGAGAGGAGACAAGGCCAGTGTGATGCACCTTTGGGCCGTGGCCTGAAGAGGGGGCCCTTGCTCAGAAAGAAGGCGGGGGTCTCTGCCTCTAATTCCCTCATCACTGCCTGAGCCATGCAAGTGCTGAATCCACCAGATCCAGGTTCCCAAGCGCCAAAAGACAGGGATCGGGGCAAAACGGTGGCTATGACGTGAACCCTGAATGTGCCAGTGGGTGGCCACTATTAGTGAGTACCAACAACGTGCCATGCATTTGTGTTGGGCACTCAACACACATCTCATTTCACTCTCGGGTGAATGGTTAGGGGCCTGAGTCAGAATCCAGGCCCCCACCATGGGTGTCTGTGTGCTTTGGTGAGTTGCCTCGCCCTGCTGGCTTTACTTTCCATTTCCACATCTGTAACGTGGAGTAACAATGGCACCCGCTTCATGGGAGGGATGTGGCGAGGATTTGGTGATGGATTGTGTTCATCATGCTCAGCTTAGAGCCTGGCACGTGCGACACTTATTAATTGGCAGCAGAGATGATGACAGGGGACCCTCCTGTGTCCAGGGTGCTGTGCCGAGTGCTTTTCATGGATTATCTGATTTAAACTTCATAACCACCCTGAGGCGGTGGGACTGTGATTGGCCCCCCTCTTACAGGTAAGGAAGCCAGCTCAGAGGGATGAAGTCTCTGGCCCAAGGGCACACAGCTGCTGGATGGCAGAAGTGGGATTTGAATCTAGGTCTCTGCCTTAGAAGCCTGATTAGCAAAAACTCCTCACCCTTCCTCTTACCACCCCATACCCTCATATGAGGCTAATAACTCACTACAGTTCATCTCTCTGGTCCTTTAAGAAACACTTCTGGGTGAGGCTTTACTGGAGGCTCAGAGAGGGCAAGGGACTGGCCTGGGGCTGCAGAGCTAAATGGTGCCAGAGCTGGTCCTAGGACCCAGGCCCTCTGGCTCTCTGGCCAGGCCTCATGCCCACCCATAAGAGATCATTCAGGACCCTGGATGTCATTTCCATCTCTGCTCTGCTCTCTCAAGGTGGCGGCTCTGATCTTCCATCCCTGACCCCGCCTCACTCCTTTGTAGAAAGGTGCCAGGCCCCATGGGAGCTCAGGAAGAAGCTTCTGGGCTTTTCTTCCTAAGACCACTGAGCTGTGGGATTGAAGCCTCATTCTTTTCTCTTCCACTGATAGGTAATTTGCCTGGAACATGTTGAGCACTTTAAAAATTTGGTCACATTGCAATGTCTGGGTTACCATGGTGACCTCACTTTGAATTTGCTTCCCAGGGGAGGCTGGTAATAATTAATACAGCATTTAGTGCTGGCTGCCCGCAGAGTGTGGGGGAGGATTCTGGAGTCCCCCGGGATCCGCTTCCCCAGGGCAGGCACTGCTTCCTCTTCTGAGCAGGATCCTGGGGTTCTCCAAGGAGCAAGTGGGTCGGGGAGAGGACCCGGCCATGCTGCCCACTCCTTCAGCAGGCCCAGCAGCTGTGCTGTCAGAGCTGGTCTGTATTGGGATGGGGAATTCAGGGCTCAAGGGAGGGTGTATGACTTGACCAGGGTCACACAAGATCCAGACAGCATCACCATTGGGCGGAAAGCTGATTTCCTAAGCTTTAGGACGGAGCTCTGCTGATTGCCTAGTTTGGGGAAGCCCAGTTCCAAAACCTCTCCCCTTCCAGAATGCCTGGAGCACAGTGCACATGCCCCACGCTGGGCGTGGAGTGGGGAGGTCAGGGTGGGTGGGAGGCAGTCACTGCCCATTCAATGCGAAGTGAGTTCTCAGATGACCCAGCGTGTTGGGGACCAGGCTCAGAGGAACTTTGGCGAGGGAACGGAGAGGATGGGATGGGGAGAGGAGCCTGAGAGGGAGGTCCTGCAGGACAGGCCTTAGACATTTCTGGCACAGGGTGGAAGAGCAGTGAAGGGGCATTCTGCTTCTCGAGATCTTCTCCATTCCTCTCCTCCCCAGCATTTCTTGGTCTCCACCCACTACAGCTCTTGTAGAAAGAAGAGTAGAAGGACATGTAGCAGAAAGAACAAGAAATCTCTGTTAGGGCTGGGCACAGTGGCTCATGCCTGTAATCCCAGCACTTTGGAAGACTGAGGCAGGTGGAACACCTGAGGTCAGGAGTTCGAGACCAGCCTGACCAATGTGGTGAAACCCCATCTCCACTAAAAAACACAAAAATTAGCTGGGCGTGGTGGCACTTTACTGTAGTTCCAGCTACTCGGGAGGCTGAGGCAGGAAATTGCTTGAACCTGGGAGACGGAGGTTGCAGTGAGTCAAGATTGTACTCCAGCCTGGGTGACAAGAGCGAAATTCCATCTCAAAAAAAAAAAAAAAAAAAAATTCCCGACTGCACCCCACTTTTTCCAGATGGGGAAAGTGAAGCTCAAAGAGGCCGTAGGGAGGTAGAGAGACCACAGCCAGCAAGTGGTCAGCTGGAGATTCAAACCCACATCAGTGCATGTAGCATCTGCTCTCTTAACCTTTACCCTTGGGCAGGGTTCTCTCCCTAGATCCACATTCCCCTTGGGGCCTGGGCCGAGGGCTTGGGGAGTTTAGCTCTGATGTAGAGCTGGGGGGCAGGATGGGCCTGAGGCAGGAGATGGGGAGGAAAACTAGGTTGGCTTCTCTGCTGGAAACTGGAGCAGATGTGGCTCAGTCAAAAAGGCTGGAAGCTTGGGAGCTTCAACCATGGAAGTGGGTTTTAGTAGGGGGTTGGGGAGAAGGGGGAAGGGGAAAATGGCTTTGGTATCTTTGCTCACGTCCAAAAACAACTGAGCTTGCGGTGTACCCTTAGTCTCAAAGGAAAACAAACCTGTGACTTTAGTATGCTGCCACCAGGTGGCGGTGTAATGTGGCTACTCATATCACAAATTAACCTCTATTAAAATATATGTCACTCATTTTTCAAAAGGATAAAAGTCTTTAAAGAATTAGATTTATACATTATTTCACTTGATTTTTTAAAAACTAAGGTAACATTTTAGGGGAAAATGCCTGAGATACAGTTTGGTTCATTCTTCCCTGACCCTTAACTTTCGTCTACCTACCCTAAGCCTGGGCTTTCTGGTGATCTGTCTGTATGGTCATAGTCAACAGCCAGTGAAGCCCACCCCAGAAGTTTTCATGCCAACTCGAGAAGCCAGAAAGAGCAAGGGACACAGAGTCAGCTCTCACCCTTCCCCTCAATTAGCCCAGTTCTGGAGATAGCTGCCCACCACCCCCAGGCTGCCTAACTTCCACATAGACTTTACATATACTGTGGCTCTCCCATTGGGTTTTAACTTTTTTTTTTCCTTTTTGAGATGGAGTCTTCCTCTGTGGCCCAGGTTGGAGTGCAGTGGATTATCTCGGCTCTCAGCTCATTGCAACCTCCACCTCTGTGTTCAAGCGATTCTCATGCCTCAGTTTCCCAAGTAGCTAAGACTACTGGTGCACACCACCGTGCCCGGCTAATTTTTGTATTTTTAGTAGAGACAGGGTTTCACCATCTTGGCCAGGTTGGTCTCGAACTCCTGATCTCAAGAGATCCGCCTGCCTCAGCCTCCCAAAGTGCTGGGAATACAGTCATGAGCCACCGTGCCAGGCCTGAGTTTTGACATGACTGTCCGCCACACCAGAAGGTTAGTCCCTCCAAGCAGAGACCGTGACTCATTCATCTGCTGCTGTTCTAGGTCTTAACCACAATGGCTGGCACATGGTTGAATGAATAAATGAATTGCTGTTTCACAGCTGAGGAAACTGAAGTTCCTGGAGGGAAATAATACCAATAGTAATGATAATAATTGGCATTTGTACCTACTATGTCCCAGACATATATGAACTCTAGTTCCCACAACAATTCTAGGATACCATTACTATGCGCCTCATGCAGATGAGGGAACTGAGGCTGAGAAACATTTGAGATGGGGGAGGGAGCAACCGAAGGGGACACAAGTCCTGTTCAGTAGCTCATTTGGGAGAGGAAGTTGAGGGCAGGCATCACTCATCCTGCTGTTCATTTATTCAGGACAAGTTTACTGCAGTTAGATGCCCGTGTTAGAGCCTGTGGTGGGTGAGCACACAGAAGGGATGAGTGCTCATCACTGGCTGAGGCAGGAGGCAGCCTGAGTCCAAACCTCAGTGCCTTGGGCCAGGCCTGGTAGCTCACGCCTATAATCCTAGTAGTGCTTTGGGAGGCTGAGGCAGGGGGATCGCTTGAGCTCAGGAGTTATGAGACCAGCCTGGATAACAGTGAAACTCGGGCTCTCCAAAAAAAAAAAAGGGAAAAATTAACCAGGTGTAGTGGCCCACGCCTGTAGTCCTGACTACTGGGGAAGCTGAGATGAATGGATGGCTCGACCTTGGAGTTGAAAACTACAGTGAGCTATGATCATGCCACCACCCTCCAGCCTGGGTGACAGAGCGAGACTCTGACCCTAAAAACATCAAAAACGGGCCAGGCGCGGTGGCTCACGACTGTACTCCCAGCACTTTGGGAGGCCGTGGCGGGTGGATCACGAGGTGAGGAGTTCAAGACCAGCCTGGCCAAGATGGTGAAACTCCGTCTCTACTAAAAATACAAAAATTAGCCGGGTGCAGTGGCAGGTGCCTGTAAGCCCAGTTACTCAGGAGGCTGAGGCAGGAGAATCGCTTGAACCCAGGAGGCAGAGGTTGCAGTGAGCTGAGAGCGTGCCACTGCACTCCAGCCTGGGCGACAGACTGAGACTCTGTCAAAAAAAAAAAAGTCAAAAACACTGTAATCCCAGCACTTTGGGAGGCTGAGGCGGGTGGATCATTTGAGGTCAGGAGTTTGAGACCAACCTGGCCAACATGGTGAAACCACGTCTCTACTAAAAATACAAAAATTAGCCAGCCGTGGTGGTGGGCGCCTGTAATCCCAGCTACTCGGGAGGCTGCGGCAGGAGAATCGCTTGAACCCTGGAGGTGGAGGTTGCAGTGAGACGAGATGGAGCCATTGCACTCCAGCCTGGGCGACAGAGGAAGTCTCCGTCTCAATAAATAAATATAAATACATACATAAAAACAAAAAACCTCAGCACCTCGTGTACAACCCGAGAGGCGGCGCCCCCAGCAGCTTTCAGCAGCTCTGTCTGCAAGGTCTCAAAAACTGCTGCCACCATCTTAAACTTAATATCCTCGCGCCACATGGTCCAGGTATGTTTGTTGGAGGAAGAGGGAGACCGCCCTGGCAGAAGGCCGTGGAATGTCTCCTTGCATCCCATTGGCCCTCATTAAGTCAAGCAGCCACCCCTGAACCAATCAGGGGCCTGAAGCATGGCCTCGTGGGTTGGCTCCGCCCCCACAAGCCGGGAGCGTTGATTGCAGCCACAGGCAGGTTGGCGAAATGGGAAGTGACGGGATGGAAAAGAGGGGGTGGATACGGAGGTGGCCACATTGTGTACTTGCTCCCTTTGCACAAAGCTGCGACCTTCCCCACCTTCCTCAAGGGAGCTGCTGGGGGGAGACAAGCCAAGAGCTCCCGGTGCAGGAGGCCCCCTTTCACCCAGCACCCTGTAGCTGTGAGAGCTTGGCCCAGGCCCAGGCCCAGCCTCCTCACCTGCACGGTGCTAAGGTGAGGGTCCCACCGAGGCAGAGCACGAGAAGGCACCTCGCGCACGGTAGCCCCCTCTCCAACCTGCGTGATGTTCTGATTCGCCTACATCTCTCTCCCACTGCCAATCCGTGCACAGAGCCCCTCTCGCTAGGCCTCTGCCAGCTGCAACATGGCAAGAGGAGTCCCAGCGATGTGGGAGACTGGCCGACTGACGGCAGCCAAAGGCTGACCCTGCTGCGCACTTCCCTGGAACGGTGGCAGGGGGCGTGTCTCTGAGTGGGTGAGGACGGGCCTCCCCCAGGTGTCAGCAGCATCTCTTGTTTTTCGTGTCCAGCCCCTGCTTACCATTGCGGTAACCATATCCCAGGTTTTTCTTGGGTATGGGGTGCCCAAGTCCAGTTCCAGCCATAAGCCAGTCTGTGTCATGTTCCACAGTGACTGGTTCAGGGGTGGCCAGAACCAGGCAGAGTCAGTCTGAGTGGCTCTTAGGACTTTTGCTTTTTTACCATTGGAGGGAACCTGGCTGTAGAACTAGAGGCTGCCAGTACCTTCTTACCACCAGGCAGAGAGTGACAATGAAGCCAACACTCAAAGGAGACATAGCTGAAGCAAGACTGGGGAGAAAATAGGTCTGATAGTGACACCTGAGCCCCTTTGTCCACTCTTCCTGAAGTCCGCTGTACCCTCTGGAGTTTTCAGTGATAAGAGCCAATTAACTTCCTTTGTTTAATCCCATTTGATTTGGTTTTCTGTTGCTTGCAACCAAAAGATCCTAACCCTAACCCTAACCCTAACCCTTGGTGATACCATCTCAGCTTTGGGGTACAGAAGAGACGGTGGAGGTGGGAGGGAAAGATTGAGATTCAGGGTCTCCTCCAGAGAGCTTCCAGGCCATGAGGACAGAACTGGACAGAGGCTCCTTCTTTACAGCCAGGCTGAGTGTCAGCCACATAAGGCCCTGGTACAAGCCTTGGAGGGTGAGGCCTCCCAGAGTGGGTGGTGGGTGTTGGTCATGGCAGCTGCAAGTGGTCACTCAGGTTCAAATGCCTTCCTGGACAGCTGGGGAAGGCAGGTGTCAGCAGCTGTGCAGACAGCACTCTAACGGAATGGGGCAACTGCGTGGCCAATACCAGGAGCAAAAACTAGGGTGCAGTGGGGGGAAGGGGCTATTCAAGGGTAGCATTAGGGACTCCCCAGAGTGACCTTTCTCATAGCCCCTTCAGCCCCCACCTCAGAGCCTCAGTGTTTCCTGCCCACAGGATACTATAACACACTGGCAGGGGGTGACATCCAGGGGGACCTGACTTCCTAGACACCCTCACCCAGTCTTGGGGACTTGTAGGACAATCTTGTGATTAAAACACCCAGGCCCTGGAGCAGACCAGCCTGAGTTTAAATCCCAGCTTCTCCACTTCCTGCCTGTGTGACCCTGGGTAAGGTTCCTTGCCTCTCTAAGCCTCAGTTTCCTCACCTGTGAGGTCACAGCAACTCTCCCAACCCCCAAGGATTGCTGTGAGAGTAATGAGAAGGGCACGTGGGGTCTGGCACGAGGGAGGAGCTTTGAAAGCTTTTCTCTTATTGGTGGCTTCAGGACTGGGCAGGCTCTGAGGAGGAAGAGAGGCAGGAGTGCAGACTATGGATGGAAAAAGGATCCAGAGGCTGCCAGTCAGATCCTAGTGCTCCTTCCCTCATTCAGCAAACATTTATTGAGCACCTACTATGTGCCAGGCATGATTCCAAGTGCCAGGGATACAGCAGTGAAAAGAGATAAAAACCCCTGCCCTCATGAAGCTGACTTTTCTGTCAGGGGAGACAGACAAACCACAAAGTAAGAAAGTAAAAATAGGCAGCGAGTGGTGGCTTACGCCTGTAATCCCAGCACTTTGGGAGGCCGAGGCAGGCGGATCACCTGAAGTCAGGAGTTCCAGATCAGCCTGGCCAGCATGGCGAAACCCCATCTCTACTAAAAAAAAAAAAAAGAAAGAAAGAAAAAAAATTAGCCAGGCGTGGTGCCACGCACCTGTAATCCCAGCTACTCAGAAGGCTAGGCAGGAGAATTGCTTGAACCTGGGAGGCGGAGGTTGCAGTGGGCCAAGATCGTGCCACTGCATTCCAGCCTGAGGAAAAAAAAAAAAGAAAGTAAAATTAAAAATACGACAGATGGTGATAACAAATAATATAAATTAAATAGAATAAAAATATGATAGTGCCAAATACTGAGAAGACTAAAGCAGAGAAGAGGGATAGACTGTCTGATTAGCTGAGATGGTAACATTTGAGTGCAGATCATAAGGGGTGAATGAATGAGTGAGGCATTCTAAAAAGAGGGAACGGAACTGTCACAGCTAAAGGGAACCTAAGGAAAGATGACAACTAAATGGAATGTGGCATCCTGGATGGGATCCTGGAGCAGAAGGCTATTAGGTACAAACTAAGGAAATCCGAATGAAGTATGGACTCTAGTTCCTAACCATATATCAATATTGGTTCATGAATTGTACCAAATGTACCTTTAATGTAAGGTGTTAGGAATAGGAGAAACCGGGTGTGGGGTTTATAGGAACTCTGTACTATCTTCTCGAATTCTCTGTAAATCTACAATCATTCTAAAATAAAATGTTTATCCAAAGTGGGGAGGCAGCAAGTGCAAAGTCCCTGGGGCAGGACTGTGCCTGACGGAATGAGCAAGAGGCATGAGGGAGAGTGGGAGGAAGGAGGTTGGAGAGGCAGGTGGAGAATGAACTGTGTTCAGGCTGCTGGGACATTCTCAGGACTCTGTCCTTTGGATGTGGAACCACTGGAGGCCTTTGAGCGCAGGAGTGACACCACCTGACTTGTATTCCAACAGCTTCCTCTAGCTGCTTTGTTGAAGCTGTGTGGGGCCAGGGCTGAAGCGGGACAGTGAGCAGGCTCCTGTGGAAGTCCAGGCAAGAGGATGGTGCGCAAGACCAGGATGGAAGCCATGCAGGAGGTGAGAATCGGGCAAGTTCTGGAAACATTTTGTAGGTGGAGCTGACCATATGCTGACAGGTCAGATGTGGGCTGTGAGAGAAAGAGAAGACTCAAAGAGAACCCAGGGACAGTCTGAGCAACTGGAAGGATGGAGCTGACATGAAATGAGACGAGGAGGATGAGGGAAAATAAGGAATGGGTTTAAACATACTGCACCTGGCCGGGCGTGGTGGCTCATGACTGTAATCCCAGCACTTTGGGAGGCCGAGGCAGGCGGATCACAAGGTCAGCAGATCGAGACCATCCTGGCTAACACAGTGAAACCCCGTCTCTACTAAAAAATGCAAAAAATTAGCCGGGCGTGGTGGCGGGCGCCTGTAGTCCCAGCTACTTGGGAGGCTGAGGCAGGAAAATGGCACGAACCTGGGGGACGGAGCTTGCAGTGAGCCAAGATCGTGCCACTGAACTCCAGCCTGGGTGACAGAGCAAGACTCTATCTCAAAAAACAAACAAACAAACAAAAAACCATACTGCACCTGAGACGCCCATGAGCTGTGAGTGGAAACGTCAGGAGGTGAGAGATCAAAGCTGGAGATTATGAATGTGGAGTCATCAGGAAAGAAACGATGTAAGCCCTGCCACCTGGGATGTGGGGTGGAGTCAGCTGGCAGAGGGGTGAATGCAGACAGACACATGCACAAAACATCATTTTATGCACATAGAGATGTGCATGCATTTGCTCACTTCATCCTTGTAAGAAGCTCCCCAGCGCACTCCTTGTCTCTTCCTAAAAGACCCAGGGAGGATGAATGAAGTGGTAGGTGAAGTACTAACCAGCCCAGTGCCTGGCACATCCCAATTCACGGAGTTCTTACAGTAAGCCTGTGACCTTTGGGATATCATCATCTCCACTTGACGGATGAGGAAACGCAGGCATTTGGCCCAAGCTCTGTCCACCTGATAAAGCATCCCGGGGGGTTCACATCACACGCCCTCTGCTCTCACAAGGAACTCAGTTTACTGGAAGTCAGGGCCAGTCAGTCTGCAGAGCAGCGCAGCCTTAACCACAGGATTTGCGGCAAGGCTTGCCACTAGGCCTGAAGCGCCCCTGCTGGGCCAATTCCTTTGGCTCTTGAGGACATTTTTGGCTTCCAGTGGGCTGCTAGAATGATGCACTCTCAGGAGAGGGAACATACTAAGTTGTCACTTCCCACCTGGGGGCCCAGACGTATAGAGGCCTGGGAAGGCGTTAGTGTATACTCCTAGGGCTATTTTTGGTATTTCAAAAAGCCATGATAAGGTTGCACAGGTGACTTGAAAGATTGACTGTTTGCAGCTCCACTGGCCATGTCGGTCAATCAGAAGTTCTATGAACAATTATACCCTGGACTAATACAATATTAGTAATGAATTAATGCATATAGTTAGTTTTGTTTGTTGGCAAAATCCTTAAGAAACTGAGCTTCTGGAAGAGAGAAAAAAAAAGGGCCTTCGTGGCAGAAAGGCTAAACCTCTTTGCTTTGAGCTTTGGCCACTGGAACTGTTGGTGTGGTGAACATTTGTGGAGTTCTTGGCCCCTCCAGCCCAGTGGTACTTTGATTTCTTTTTTGATTTCTTTTTTGTAAAAGCTACTAGTTTCTGGCCAGGTGTGGTGGCTCACACCTGTAATCCCAGCACTTCCGGAGGCCGAGGTGGGTGGGTCACCTGAGGTCGGGAGTTCAAGACCAGCCTGGCCAACATGGTGAACTCCATCTCTACTAAAAATACAAAAATTAGCTGGGCGTGGTGGTGGGTGCTTGTAGTTCCAGCTACTTGGGAGGCTGAGGCATGAGAATCGCTTGAAACCAGAAGGCGGATGTTGCAGTGAGCCGAGATTGCGCCACTGCACTCCAGCCTGGGTGACAGAGCGAGACTCTGTTTCAGAAAAAGTTAAATGTTTTAAAAAGCTACCCGTTTCTGTGTGCAGCCTTGGAGGGGCCACAGCTCTGTCTCCTGCCGTGAAGCCAAGGGGGCCTGTCTTGGTCTGTCCAGGCTGCTATAACAGATACCATAAACTGGGTGGCTTTTAAACAACTAAAAACTGTATTTCTCACAGTTCTGGAGGCTGGGAAGCCCAAGATCAAGGCACTGGTAGATCTGGGGTCTGGTGAGGGTGCCTCCTCATGGCTCACATGGTGGAAGGGGCAAGGTGGCTCTCCTGGGCCTCTTCCACAGAGCCACCCTCATGACCTAATCACCCTCCAAAAGGCCTACCTCCTAATACCATCACCTTGGGGTGAGGATTTCAACATAAGGATTTTAAGGGTACACAAACATTCAGACCACAAAAGGGCCCTGAATCTCCTTCCCTCAGCTAGTGTTCTCTAGCCCAAGGTTCAGCCAAGGGGAGGACATATGACTTAAGCTTGGACTCTTTGTCTATATCAGTTTTTGCTCTGGTGACAAACAGCCCCTGAATCTCAGTGACTTAAGACGAGTAACACATATTTTTTGCTCCCATGTCTGAGGGCTGGCTTTGACGTGGCTCACCTCTCATCCAGCTGTGGCCCCTCTCCCGCAGAGAGAAGCAAGAGGCTGATCTAAAGCACTCAGGTGCATTTCAGGCTGCCCACGCCTGGCACACGTGATGCCCACTCACATTCCATTGACCAATGCAAGTTATATCGCCAACTCGGACGCTGAGTAGAGTGGGATGGATCAACCTCGCTGTAGGGATGGAGTGGATAATTGGGAGCAGTAGCACACATCTACCACCATCCCCCCAAGACTTTGACTCGAGAAGCTTGGACATGGACTCACTCAGCCCTGGGCCCTGCTGAGCAGCTCCTGCCTCCAAACTGCCCATGCTGGCTGGCTCCTGTCTTTCCCATATGGCTTCTTCAGCCCTCTCGACAGCCCCATATGTGCATGCCCCATCCCTTTTCATTCAGTTCCTCTTTGGGCTTATTCTGGCCGCAGTCAGCTTCTATGCCTTGCAATAATAATCATTAAAAAAAACCTCATAAGAAAACACATAATAACCACAAATTGGGGTGATGCTAACAGAATTCCTTTTTGGAAACGAGAGGGCTAACAATTTATATTTGCAGACAGTGTGATAAATGTGGATGACAAGGGGAATCTAGGACAAGAGCCTGGAAGGAAGCCCAGGGGCCAGAAGGAAGAAGAGACACGAGGGTCTCCACAGGGGAGGTGGGAAGACAGCAGAGACCAAGTGCTCATATCTCCACTTGGCCAGCTAAACACATTTGAAGTCCTAGCCCCAGCTCCAGCCCCCAGACACCCGCATGCATCCTCTGAGGTCCCAGGCCCCAGCAGGATGGAGGCTTCCTCTTACTACCCTCTGGTTCCCAGTTTCTCAATCCTGACTGCACATTAGAAACCTCTGGGGAATTCAAACAAACAAACAAAGCCTGGGTTCCTCCCCAACCCAGTTAAATCAGGTGCTCTCAGGGTGGGCCCTGGCCATGGGCATTTTTAAGAGCTCCCCAGATGACTCTAATGAGAGCCAGGGTTGAGACCCACTGCCCTACTTCTCTTGAACTCTGCAGTGCCTGGAGAGGGATATCAGTCCTGAGATGCCAGAGCTTGAGATTTTTGAACTGAAAACAAAAAGAATCTGGATAACGTGAAATCTCCCGATTTTTAAATGTTGGCTCAAATGTATTATCTGCAGATCAAACAAAATATGTCTGGAAGCTACTAAATAGGAACCTAAGGCTGTAAAATGTCTACATTTTCCTATTTCTGGCTTTGCTCCCACTCCCTTGGCCTCTGGGAGTCCCTGGGCAGTGCAAACATCAGCACTGAATGTGGCTGAAGTGTTGTACTTGCGTTGGGCTGCCTGAAGCCAAACAGTTAGCCACAAGCTGCAGCAACACATGACTTACACAGATGACAGGCTGCGTCCTCACAGGTGACCATCTATTCCTTGGTCCTAAATCACTTTCTTGAGCACTTGGCCAACTGTGATCCCAATAGACTCCTACCCCTAGGCAGATACCTCAGTAGGACCAACTGAGGGACAAGTGCCAGCTGGGGGCTTTCTTCTCACCCCAAGCTGCTCACTCCAAGTTCCTCTTTGGGTTTGTTTTTATTATTTTTGAGTTGTTGTTTTGGCTTTTAGTTACATTTAAAATGTGTTTTAAAAATCATTTTTTGTTATAAAAGTAATATTAATTTTAGATAATTTGGAATATAAAGTGTAAATAAGAAAATGAAAATCACCTATCATCTTAATTGCCTTTTGGGTTCTGAATACACAAAGATTCTATGATATTCTGAAAGGAAGTCCCCACTTTAGTGTGATGGAAGCCCTGGAAGCCTCCAGTGGGAACCATTTGTTCCATTTCTTTTCTTTTCTTCTTCTTTTTTTTTTTTTTTGAGACAGAGCCTCACTTTGTCACCCAGACTGGAATGCAGTGGTGTGATCTCAGTTTATTGCAGCCTCGACCTCCCAGGTTCAAATGATCCTCCCACATCAGTCTCCCAAATGGCTGAGACTGTAAGCACACTACCACACCCAGCTAATGTTTGTATTTTTAGTAGAGATGGGTTTCCCCATGTTGCCCAGACTGGTCTTGAACTCCTGAGCTCAAGCGATTCGTCCACCTCGGCCTCCCAGAGTGCTGGGATTACAGGCGTGAACCACCGCCCCCAGCCGGTTCCATTTCTTAAAGGTCAGGACATTCAACACCTTCAAAAGGCTGATCCATCTGACCTTTAATATTTGTCAGAGACAGACTTTGAGAACCCGCCTTATTGTTCAGATCCATGTTTCTTCTTCCTAATACATAATAACAAAAATTACAACTAGAAAGAAATCTTTCGGAAAGAACCTCTGCTGGGTGGCGGGTGGGGAGCTGGCAGCTGGAGGTGACACAAGACCTCTGGCTCAGGCTGCATGTGCCCTCTGGTGGCAGCTGGGGCGTGGCTTCGCGCAGGGCTCTCAGCCCTCAAGCTCAACCCAGGGGTTCCCAAGGTGGGACCAGCCTCACTTGGGAACGTGTTAGAAATGCAGTTTTTCAGGCCCTCCCCCAGACCTCGTGAATGAGAAAATCTGGTGTCAGACCCAGTAATCTGTTTCCGCAGGTGACTTCAGGCTGTTCTGGTGAACAAGTTTGAGAATGATTGTTCTGAGGAAGTATGGGCCTGGTACTGGAGAAATGTGCCAACATGGCCTAGGGCTCCAGAAGCAAAACCCTGTCCTCCATGCAGAGGACAGGGAAGGGAATGGCAAAGAACAGGATGCAGGACATGCTGGTACCAGGCCAAGCATGGCTCATGGAGGTCCCTGCCCGCACTCACCTGCACCTCTCTCTCAACCCAAAGGCTGCAGAGCTCGGAAGCCGGCAGAATGGACCTCTCTCAGAGCAACCGGTCCAGGCTCCTTCGAATGGGGTTTAAAAGGCCCTGCCACGTGTGTGAAGCTAAGTCTGGGATTCTTAGGAGAAAATTCAAGGTATCACAGCAGAGTGGTTTCAGAACCCTAGAGAGCCCATCCTGAGGGGAATAAGACTTGAACCTCAGGAAAAGACAGGAACTAAAAGCAAACGTTGAGATAGAACAAACAGAAACACCTAAAATATGCCCAAGGAGGGAGGAGAGAAAAGAAGTGTGGCACCCTTGGTCGGATGGAAAGGAATTCTCTGAGACATTCAATCACCCAGATGCCTTCCAGGAGGAAATGCTTTATAACTCAGTGGCTGTCGACATGAAAAACCCCCACACTGACTCACAACGCAGCAGTACTGGCTCTTGGGAAAGTCAGTCTAAGGCTCCAGAGGGGTGAAGCATGGACAGGCCCCCAGCAGGTCCCTGCTGCGAGGCTTCCAAGAGAAGTGATTGTTTGCAGCACATCTAGCTGGTAAGGAAATCTTGTTGCACCTGGCTAAATCAAGCAGGAGTTTGTAGAGAAAATCTGACAAAAAAGCAAGGTTTGAGACAGGCAGATGGGAGATGTCATAGTAAATATGTTACTTCAAATGTATCCTTCTCCTTCTAGAAACAATTCTGTTTATGCTCATCATTCTAATAATACTATTACAGAGATGCTTTGATTCAATCAAGACATGGTATTTCAGATTACATGTCTAATCTACAACCTTAATCACTCAATAAGTATTTATTGAATAACTACTATGTGGCAGTCATTGTTCTAGGTCCTGGGTTACAGCAGTAGATAAAAATCTTTGCCCTCATAGAGCTTACATTCTAATGGTGGGGAAACATAATAAAATAAGTAAAAAGGGGTAAGGCTTAGAGTTCATCTCCTGCATGGCCCCTCATCATTAAATTCTTTCTTTTTTTTTTTGAGACAGAGTCTTGCTCTTGTTGCCCAGGCTGGAGTGCAGTGGCGCGATCTTGGCTCACTGCAACCTCTCCACCTTCTGATTTCAAGCGATTCTCCTGCCTTAGCCTCCTGAGTAGCTGGGATTACAGGCACCCACCACCATGCCCAGCTAATTTTTATATTTTTAGTGGAGACAGGGTTTCACCATATTGGCCAGGCTGGTCTCGAACTCCTGACCTTGTGATCTGCCCACCTTGGCCTCCCAAAGTGCTGGGATTACAGGCGTGAGCCACCGAGCCTGGCCCAAATTTTTAATTCTAAATTTTCAAAGCTTGTGAATCAGCTTTTTTTTGGACCAGAAGAGAGGGGGTGACAATGTTTAGAGTCTTTGTGTTAGGAAAGTCAGCTCAGGATGGGGCTTCTAAAATAATATGCAACTGAATTATCATTGACATCTTGTAAAATGCAGATTCAGATGGGTCTGGGCAAGAGCCAGACGCAAGCTCACACAGGCCACCAGTGCTGCTGGGCTGCAGTTGCAGACCACGTTTTTGAGTGTCACGAGTTTAGGAGTCAGGCTGTTAAGGATGGAGGAGCCCCACAAGCAGGAATTCTTCACCAGGTCCTGGCCTCCTCATGATTCCTTGCGGCAGGTCTGCGCTTCCACCTGGGAGCACCCTGGATGGTTTTCAGGGTACCCTTTTGCATCATGTCACCCAATCTCCATAGCAACTCTGTCAGGTGAGGAAACGGCATCCTAGAGAGGTAGAGGGCAGTCACAGAGCCTGTGGAGGCAAAGCTGGGAGATGACTTCCATCCCTGTCTGGAGGGCTTGGCTGGGCCCTAGGGCTCTGCATGAAGGACGAGGGGGATGCCTTTGGGCAGGTCCTGTGAGGCCTGGGAAGAGGCCAGCTCAGCAGTAAGCATCTTTGAGAGTCATATATAACCAGGCATTTATGGGGCTCAGAGGCCCTTTAATCTAAACAGGCCTAGCTACTCTGGCCAGTGGCTTTGGGGTAGGCTTCTGGTTTACCTCTTTAGTTCCCTCTGCTGTGGTGTGAATTTCAAAAGCAGCAGTGAGAGCAGCTGTTAGAAATGTTCAGCCCTCCCAGGTGGCTCTTCATAGACCGGATTAACACAGGCAGGGGAGAGGGATGGCAGGAAAAAGGATTATGCCCTTCCTGCAGGCTGGGAGTCATGAGGAGTTGTTCATTCTCATTCCACAGGATCTCTTGGAGATTGCCACAGGGAGAATGAACGTAGACAGCTGTTTCCTTATGTAAAGTTGGGAGATGTCAATAGAGAGAGGTTATTCGGCCAGTCAAAACACACTCAGCCCATTCTTCCTCTAAATATTTAACCATCTAGAATGGCAAACACTGCTTTATAGCATGTAATAAATTATGTACTGAGATGTGGAGCTGCTCTATGATGGTGTGAGACTCCATCTCAAAAAAAAAAGAAAAATTAGCAATGAAACTTGAAGATCTGAGTTTTCTCTCTCTCTCCTAGTCTGTCCCCATTAGTTCATCACGATTACAGCCTTTTGATTTTCATAGCTAATTGCTGCTTTATGATGGGCCTAAAATAAAGACAACTACTGGAGATTTTGTTGGTAGAAAAGAACGTGCCAATGAGAGTTATGTAGGCAGACACATTCCTTCAGGGAAGGCAAAGGCAAAAGCCAAGGCAAGCCAACGTGTTCCCCCTGGGGAATTCTGCTCATGATATTAAGTGTGGAGTGTCTGCAACAGCCTTGATGGCCAAGACTCAGAAAGGCTATCTAGAAATTTTCCAAAACTGGAGCCAAGATCAATTGTAACAATGGCCAAGAGAGGCAGTTGGCTTCTCAGAAGATGAAAACAGACAAAGCCTCTAAAAACAAGGGAGGATGATAAAAGTGGAAGTTAGTTCAGGATCTATAGCAGATAGGAAACCCAATAGAGTATTGGTCACTAAGTGGCCAAATAAGACTCTAGAAAATAGAGGGCAAGGCATTGGTGAAGGAAATTTGCTCTCAAGATTTTCTCACCAACTACCCCCCAACTCCACCCCTAATTTGCTTTCTTAGGAAACGAGGGCTGTACCAGAAAACAAGTCAGCCTTGGTTCTAATCAGATGCCAGAGAAGGGAGAGAACAAATGAGAATGGACAGTCTTAAGCACAGAAACCAAACCAACTTGAGATCCTGATGGGTCACCCCCAAATCCTGTGTCTGCCCCCCACCCAGGGATCGGCTGTGTGTGGGGGGCCCCCACCTGACGCAGGCCGAGATGAGAAGATAGCAACCCACTAAGCCCCACTCAGAGCAATCTACCTTGCTGTGCTCTCCTGAAAGTTAAAAAGGCAGAAAACTAGTTTTATCTGTAAGAAAATGTTTATTCTTTTGAACCCCACAGGAAAAAAAAAAAAAAAAAGAATGCAGCCAAGACCAGTATTTAACGAAGTGTCCCAAAAGGCAGCAAAATGGGGGAAACCTCAACACAAAGTCAGTGACAATTTTCCATGTTTTTGCACAAAGATGAGAAAATCTATGACAATTCTGAGTAACACTTTCATGGTGACAGTTACACAAGATGATTCAAAAATGCAAAATGGCAGCAACATGCACACCTGGCTAAAGCTAGAAGTATTTTTTTAATCTCAAAATAAGATCTGTGATTTAAAGGATGATTCTTTTTAATACTTCTATTTTACTGACTTGCTTGTCCTACTTAATTTGCTTTAAATGAGACGTACATGCCAATTAACAGGAAATTTTAGAAGAACTACGTCCTTCCAGAATCCATGGCAAGGAAGCAAAACCAATTTATTTGGTTTCTTAATTTTTCCTAGTTTCCAAATACAATTGTGCATTGCCCCCCGCCCCAGTCCCTCCCCCCACCCCCACCCTGATTCTTAAACACTTCCAAAAGTTGCCTGTGCAAACACTTTTCTACCCATGTATAATACACATTTGAAACTGAAATCTTTGTGCAGAGTTTTAAGAGTCTTAAAAAAAAACCCAAAAACAAAACCCCTCCTTGGCACAAGAGCTGAGGAATAGTCAAGCTTCTTTTAAATCATCAAACACAAGATGATGAAAAGTGGAGAAAGCACAGTTAAATGAAATGAAATGAAAAAAAAAAAAAAAAAGCCTAGACCCGCAGCTTTTATTAGCCATCGTTACAGTCTCTCATCCACAAACACTGCCCGGCTCCCTTCCCAGGGCGCTTTACTGGAGGCAAGTGCAAAACACTGTGGTGCTTTCTATTCAAAGAAACAGGAGATGTGGCCGTGGTGGTAACGGACAGCCCAGCTACCCACTAGTTTTACAGCAGGATCCGCAGTGAGCTTGATACAGATAGAGGATAGATGACGGTAAAGGGGGAAAAGAGTTTAAAATTATCAAGTTTCCTCTTGAAATGTCTTTTCCCAAGGCACTGTGAAGAAGACTGCTGCTAGCAATTTTCTAGGACTAAACACACTGATGGGAATATAAATATTTCAAACACAAGCCCTGTTATATTCTTACAGCTAGTTTCATCACTTAGGTCTCTTCTCAGCTTAAATGATGCTCCTTGAATCTGTCTGGTCCTTGGAGGGGCAATCCATTTTTGTTTTCTGTAATATTGACAATCACCTTCTTTAATGCAGCTATAACATCAAAGCTCTGTTAGGTTACTTAACCCTTCACCCTTAAACTAAAAGTTTTCATTATCATCTCATGTGAATCCAATGTGCAGGTTTTGCTTGCTTATTTAAGAATAAAACTAAACAAACGTAAAGGGTTGAAAAGCAAAAACTCTGCTTTTTTTTCCTTCAAGAGGAAACTATGCAAGAATACATAAAAGGCAAAGTTGGCTACTTGAAATCCAAGAATGGTTTTAATGTGTTGGCCGAGAAAAATAAACTGTAAAGTTCTGTGAGGTCTTCTAAAAATTTACAAGAAAAACTGATGGGCAGTTCTAATCAGATTTGGATGTTATCTTCCCCCCCTTTTTAAAAATGACAACAGATACAGTCCCACAAAATACAAGAGAAACTGTTTTTTTTTTTTTTTTATCTTGACTGCCAGAGACGCTCCTTTGCAATGCCTTCCGGTAACCGAATGGGCACAGCACACAGCTGGCCTTCATTTCTTCAGGGGCTGGTAAACAGAGGCATTGGGGTCAAGTCCAGAGGGGCTGGTCTCCACAAATTTGGAAGAGTAGTGGGGGGAAACAGGGCTCAGGGGGCTGGTGGCGGCACTGTATGTTATGCTGGGCATGACGGCCATGACTTCGGCTATCTTCTGTTTTAGGTCCTTGATTTCCTGATCTTTCTGAAGGATTTGTCCTGTAAGATCAAAGACCCATCATTAGTGAAAAGGGAGGCCTCACCCAACACAATGCCCCCAGGGGCCAACCCCTGAGTAGTTTCGGCTCAGTGTGAACAGCTCCAGGTTCAGTGATTTATAGGGGCAGGCAAACTTGTCCTATAATGGGACACACAGTACATATTTTAGGTGTCATGGGCCATATATAGTGTAATATCTTTGTCATCTTTTCTTCCCAGCCATGGAAAAATGTAAAAACCATTCTTCATGGGCACGCAGTACAGGCACAGGTGGCAAGCCAGATTTGGCCCATGGGTCACAGTTTACTGATTCTTGGCTTAAAGCTAAGAAGGGATTCTGTTCATATAAGTGTGATTGATGTAAAGAAGTCAGTTTCCAGGAACCATGTTTTGAACATTGCAGTTACCTATGACAGCGTAAGAGGGCCAGTAATTGTGAACTCCGGCTCCGCCTCTTGAGCTGGAATTTTTTTGAGAGGATAGACTATCTCTGAGTGTCAGACCAAGGAATACAGAATAACCAAGGCCTCAGACTCAGTCACAGTGATATGCTTCTGCCACCAGCCTCTCTGACAGGAAACAGAGGAAGCTCTGTGGCTGCTGCACTGGGGGAGCACTGGTGGGACCCGCATTGCTTGCCCTTGCCTTAGCAACATCACCCCATTTAGCCTTCCAGCACACTTGTCCTCACTATGCTTCAGTTTCTTGATCCAGTCAGCTCCTGCCTACCTCAGGCCACTTCCTGTCCTGTGTGTCTCCTGCTTTCTTTGCAAAGCTAGCTAACACTTGAGGATTCTGTTTCTACTTCCTCAGCAAAACTGTCCCTGAGCCTCCTGTCTAAATTAGCTTCCTACAACTCCTAGATTCTTTTTTTTTTTTTTTGAGATGGAGTTTTGCTTTTGTTGCCCAGGCTAAAGTGCAGTGGCGAGATCTCGGCTCACTGCAACCTCTGCCTCCCAGGTTCAAGCGATTCTCCTGCCTCAGCCTCCCGAGTAGCTGGGATTACAGGTATGCACCACCACGCCCGGCTAATTTTGTATTTTTAGTAGAGACGGGATTTCTCCATGTTGGTCAGGCTGGTCTCAAACTCCCAACCTCAGGTGATCTGCCTACCTCGGCCTCCCAAAGTGCTGGGATTACAGGCGTGAGCTACCGCGCCCAGCCTAACTCCTAGATTCTTAACACACCCTAAACTCCCTTTCTGTCACTTACAATGACAAAGTTAACACATAGAGCTTCATATATGCCAGGCATGCTAAATGCTTATATATACTAACTCTTTTCTTTCTTACAACCCCATGATGGGGGAATTATTATTATCCATTTTATAGATGAGGAAACCGAGGCATAGAGAAGTTGAGTGACTTGCTCAAGGTATACAGCTAGCAACAGAGCCAGGATTCAATTCCACGCAGTCTGTTTCAAGTGTACACTCCTACCTACAGCATTCTTCAATCTCTGGCAACTATTCATTTGGTGATGATCTGTGTCCATCATCTCTCTGCTGGACCATGAGTTCCATGAGGGCAGATACTGTGTCTATCTTTCTTTTTTTTTTTCATTGCTAGCTCCCTATTGCCCAGGCCAGTAGAAAGCTGGAGTTCTACAAGTTGTGTATCTTGCTCAAAGTCATTTAGTTTTCAAAAGGTAGGGCAGGATTTAAACCCAGGACCACTTTGTTCCAAAGCCCCACGTGACTTTCATCATGCTATGTAGCTTCCTGGTCTTCTAGGGACACCAGAAGAAAGACATGGTTAGTATATGTAAAAGCACTTAGAACACTTAGGAGTAGTCTTTCAGAAACTTAAATGCTGGCCAGGTGTGGTGGCTAATGCCTGTAATCCCAACACTTTGGGAGGCAGCAGTGGGTGGGCTGCTTGAGCCCAGGAGTTCAAGACCAGCTTGGGCAACATGACGAAACCCTGTCTCTACAAAAAATACAAAAATTAGCCAGGCTTGGTGGTTCACACCTGTAATCTCAGCTACTCAGAAGGCTGACGCAGGAGGATCACTTGAGCCCAGAAGGCAGAGGTTGTAGTGAGGCAAGATCATGCCAGCTTGGGCGACAGAGACCCTGTCTCAAAAAGAAAAAAAAAAAGAAAACCACAAAAATACATAAAAAAGAAAAAGGTTGCATTTCAGTTGCATTTATTTTGAGATTGCTCATGGGTCCTATAGAAGACAATAATCCATTTGGAATATAAGAAAGCTTGGTGGTATATTTTTTTAAAGGATGTAGTAGAGATGAAAGCCATTTTGGTTTTGTTTTGTTTATTATTATTATTATTTTTTTGAGATGGAGTCTTGCTCTGTTGCTAGGCTGGAATGCAGTGGCGTGATCACTGCTCACTGCAACCTCCACCTTCCAGGTTCAAGCAATTCTCCTGCCTCAGTCTCCCGAATAGCTGGGATTACAGGCGCGTGCCACCATGCCTGGCTAATTTTTATATTTTTACTAGAGACGGGGTTTCACCATGTTAGACAGGATGGTCTCGATCTCCTGACCTTGTGATCTGCCTGCCTCGGCCTCCCAAAGTGCTGGGATTACAGGTGTGAGCCACCGCGCCCGGCCTGAAAGTCATTTTGGAACCAGGATGTAATCAAATGATACAGAAAGTAGGAAGGAGAAAAGCAACAAGAGGTTTGATTTAAATTACAAAGTTGGGTTCTTATTAGAATATCCTGAGCACATCCCTGGAGGGAGGGAGTGGGGAAGACAGCAGTGAAAGCAGCAGAAAGGAACTGCCCCCCTCACTTCCTTCAGGTCCCCTAAGCTTCAAGGAAGCATCAAATATCCTCCTTCTCTTTGAACAAAATAAGCCTCAGATGAAAAAAATACCTAAAAGCATCTGATATATGAGCCACTGTGTCTTTCCCTGCAGATTTAAGTTTGATTTCTTTAATCAGTAACCCAGAAACATACCCAGTGCTTTGGAAAAAGTTCTTTTTGCTTCTTTGTCACTTTATGAGGATTTCTGGGCTGACAGCAGAGCACACAGTCTGAGCTGGGAAGCCAAGCTCTGCTGGCTACTCTGAGGCCAGGTGCTGCTTCACTCCAGGGGGAATCTTTTCCAAGTTTGCAAAACCAAGTAAACAGGGTTGAAGCAGAGAGGGGTGGCCACTCCTCAGGGAGCTAAGCTGGGCAGGCAAAAAAAAGTGAGTGTAAAGTCAGAAGCTCAGCTTCAAAGCAGGATTCCTGGGAACCTTCTTAAATGCCTTTCCTTGAGTCCACAGATTAAAGCAGTGTGACTCTCAAACTCCTTCTCTTGCTCAATCACCAGTGCCATCCCAAGCCACTCCTGCACTTCACTAACTTCTCACGACTTCTAAATCCAACCCCTTACTCCCAGGGGTTTGGGCCTCTGTCTTTGGTTTAGGCCCAAAGTTCCCACTGACTGACGAATATTTCCTACTTGGGTTTCTAGGGAGTACCTTCAAATCAAAACATCCAAAACCAAACTTATTCTTCCTTTACTCCTTAAATCTGTTCTGCTCTCCTTCCTTGGTTCCAACAACCCTGTCCTTCCAGAATTCTCAGGCACCTCCACTCTCCACTCACCTGTCTGGCCCGTCTGCCCTCCCCATACTTATCATGTCTTAGAGGACAGTGGTAGCTTCCTCACAGTCTGTCTCCACTCAGTCTCAACCCTTCCATCTGTCTTTCACATTGCTATAGGAGGGAGATTTCCCACCTACCAGCCTGAACACATCCCCTCCTTCTTCCCTCAGGAAGATCTAGGGAATACTCTCTCTAGTATGGCTTTATTCATGGTCCCCTACCCTCCCACTCTTTCCTTCCCGGCCCCCAGCTTAAGGCTGCTGGACTGCTCACCTGAACATCCTGGCACCTTCTTTCCTTTGCTTATACTACTTCCTCAGGCAACATGTTCTTTCTTGGCATTCTCTGCTCTTGAAATTCATCCTCAAAGCCCACTCAAAGGCCCCTCCTTCACGAGGCCTTCCCTGATCTCTCTCCTCTGGCTGTTCTAGCCCCCTGCCTCTACCTCAGGCCTCTTACTTTTCTGCTGGGCTCACCCTAGTTCAGCAATTCTCAAAGTACAGTCAGGGTCCACAGGCTCAAAACTACCTTCATAATAGTACTGAGATGTTATTTCCCTTCTTCATGCTCATTCTGTCACAAGTGTAAGTGGAGTCTTCTAGAAATTAGGTGGACTGTGAAATCACAACAGAATGAATCTAGAAACAGAGATAAGAAACTATCTGGCTGGGTGCGGTGGCTCACGCCTGTAATCCCAGCACTTTGGGAGGCCGAGGCAGGCAGATCACAAGGTCAGGAGATCGAGACCACCCTGGCTAACATGGTGAAACCCTGTCTCTACTAAAAATACAAAAAATTAGCCGGGCTTGGTGGCGGGAGCCTGTAGTCCCAGCTACTCAGGAGGCTGAGGCAGGAGAATGGCGTGAACCCGGGAGCTGGAGATTGTAGTGAGCAGAAATCACGCCACTGCACTCCAGCCTGGTTGACAGAGCAAGACTCTGTCTCAAAAAAAAAAAAAAAGAATGGAACTATCTTTTATGAAGTCAGACATTACAGAGATCTGCTAAATGTAAAATAATGCCACTTTTTTCAGGAATTTTTTTGTTTTGGAAAATAGAGTTTTAAATAAAAAAGTTGTATTAATATGTAATATGTTTGCATGTTATTTTAAAATGAATAATAAATTACTTTGGCTGAACACAGTGGCTCATGCCTGTAATCCCAACACTCTGGGAGGCTGAGATGGGAGGATCTCTTGAGCCCAGGAGTTCAAGATCAGCCTGGGCAACAAAGTGAGACCTCGTCTCTAGAAAAAAAATAGAAAAAAAAATTAGCTGGGCATGGTGGCATGCCTATAGTCACAGCTACCAGGGAGAGGGTGAGATGAGAGGGTCACTTGAGCCCAGAAGGTCAAGGCTACAGTAAGTTGAGATTGTGCCACTGCACTCCAGCCTGGGTGACAGAGCAAGACCCCGTCTTGAAAATAAATAAATAAACGTTTTAAGTTTTAATTTCTAGTAGGTAAATATTGATAGATAGAATCCACTTGAAATAAACCTCTTTGGGGTAATAATTTTAAGAGTGTAGAGGGGTCCCTAAGACAAAAGTTCACACACCATGTTGTCTTCATCTTTGCCTCCCCCAGAGCTTCTAGGACAATGCTTTGCACACAGTGACTACTCTGTCAGTCCCCGTTGAAATATTCTTTATTTTAGAGACAGGGTTTCGCTATGTTGCCCAGGCTAGTCTCAAATTCCTGGGCTCAAGTGATCCTCCTGCCCCAGCCTCCTGAGCAGCTGGGACTATGGGCAGGCACCGACACAGACCACCATGCCTTGCTTGAAATACTCTTTTCTTTCCACTAAGTCAACCATTTGAAAATTCTTTTCAGTACTCTATTTTATGCAGTACTCTATTTAGTACTCTATAGAGTACTCTATTTTTTCAGTACTATACTCAATTTAGTACTCTGATTGGATAGCTAATCAAGTTCTTGGACAAAAATCCAAATTTACTTTCCTTAGGTCATGCCATGCCTCTGTTCAGAAGCCTTCCAGTGCTCCCCTATGGCACTCACGGTAAAACCCTAAGTTCTTTCCATGGGCCTCAAGTCCCACACAATCTGGCTGCTGCTACTCCTGCCTGCTCTGACAACTCTCCCCATCATCACACAGGCTACAACCCCCATCCTCTGCCAGCACAGTACCCACGCTCCCCCGCCGGGCTTTTCACTTGCTGCCCCCTCCCGGGAAGTGCTTTCCTCCAGCTTTTTACACGGCTCACTCCTGCTCTCTTCCTTTGGGTCTCTGCTCAAATACCACCTACTCAAGGGATTTTCCATGATTGCCATGTTAAAAAGGGAGACCCCTGCCACATACATTCTGCCTCGCCACGGCTTTATTTCCATCATTGCACCTACTGCCAACTGACATACTCCCTGCTGGCTTGTTCATCACCTGTCATCGCCAGGGCTGTATTCTCAAGGAATCTTATGGTGCTTGGCACAAAGTAGGTCTCAGTAAATATCGGCAAAGTGGATGACCATGGCCTACTCTCCAGACTCTCCCCTGCGGCTCCCTCATTCGTAACCTCTGCTCCAGTCAAACAGGCTAGCTGCAGCTTGGAACACATCAAGCCCCACCAGCTCCCAGTCCTTGCCTAAGCTGTTTCTTCCATTTAGACCCCTCTACCTCTCACCATCCACCATACTGCTGCTTCACTGGGCTAACTCCTCATCATTCAGGCCCCAGCTCAGACATCAGCTCCCCTGGGGAAGGGCCCTCTCCAACTCCCCAGACTAGTTTCGTCCCTGCCTCTTTCTATGTTCCCACAGACTCCGTATATACTTCTACATAAGCACCTTTTGATGCCTCTGCAGTTCTCTACTTCAACAACACTAAGCTCCTTCAACACAGAAATCATACTATTCTCTGTATGCCCTGCACTTGACATGTTCTCATCTCAAAATATGTCTGCAAATGAATTAATGTGATAGTTCCTATATTTCAATGTTGGGCACTTACCAAGACCCTTGAAGAGAAAACTGAAATGCCCTTTGGTTGAGAGCTCTCAGGAGAGGTCTGGCCTGTGCATCCCCGTGCACTATCAGTCACACCACCTCACCAGGGGCCCACGCTCTCCTACCTTGGGCAATCTCGAGCTGCCGCTTTGCATCGCCCAGTGCGGAGAACAGGTCCAGCTTGATTCTCGTCTCTGCGCTTAAGCTGTTCTCCAGGTGCTGTGTTTTGTCTTGCATGGCTGAGAGGGCTGACATTAACACCTCAGTGTCCTTCTCATTTTCCTTATATTTCCGAAGCTCCTATCAATATCATCAAAACAGCAATGCTACAAGGTAGTTTTGGCATCGATGTCTATAAATTAGCCTGAAATCACAAATTAAATCCCACTATTCTTGGTCTGGCCACTAGAACACAAAATTCTGGTGTTTCATGGGTTTAGGCAAGTGCTAAATGTGTTCATATGGCAATATGCACATACAAAAACATTTAGAAGATAATCATTTGACTGTGTTGGGCATGTGTCTAGATAACAATGGAATCTGCTTTCAAATAAAACACTTTTCTTACAGGCCTAATTCAGAACCACGGAGAACTTTTTTCCTTGCTGGCCATGTGCAAATTATTATAATGCTGTAATCAAACTTGCCAAAACTTTTCTCTCAACCTGCACTAAAAATTGTAAAAATGTTAATTATTTTGACAGGGCATGCTGCAGAATAAGTCCACTTGTTAACGTAGATAATATATACAGATATTTGAATTTTTTCTTTTTAACAGAAAAATTCAAACTTATTACAGAGAATTTAGGAATACAGAAAAATTCAAAGTAGAAAATGAAAATTACTAATACCAACACTAAAAAATTTTATATTTCTTTTAATCTTTCATGCATGTGTATCTTTTAGCATAAGTGAAATATTACATGTACAGTTTTGTACAGTCTTTTAAAAACTAAATGATTTCAACTATTGTCTGAAAATAAAATTTTTATTGGCTATGCAATATTCCTCAATGTTTACATACCAAAATTTAAATGACTCTCCTATTGTTAAGACTGTTTTCAATTTTTTTACATTTTTATACCACTACAATGAATGTCTCTGTACATCACTCATTGGTGAGATTTTAAAATATTTATTTACCTTAGGCAGGGTTCCTAAAAAAGGTAAATACTTAAAAAGTGCAAGATCTTTTACAGAAAGTTACATTTCCACCAGCAATGTAAGAAGCCTATTTTGTTGCATCCTCACCATGACTGATATTCTCATTTAAAAATTATTTGCTAATTTCATAGGAGAAAAATGATATCTAATTTTAATCTGCATGTATTTTATTATTGGTGAGTTTATATTTTTATGATCTTATCAGTCACCTGTATTTCCTCTGAATTATTTGTTCACATCCTCAACCTATTATTCTATATATTTGAGCTTTCCTTAGCAACTTTTATGAGCTACATATATGTTGAGAATATTAGTTCCTTATTTATAATATTTGTTGCAATATGTGTACCTTCCCCAATTGATTTTTTCATTTATTATTATGATTTTTGCTTTGTGATTTTTTTCCATTGCTTTTATGTTTAGAAAATCTTTCCCTTGTTTCAAGGTCAAGTATATTTCCACCTAGTTTTTAAAAAATCATTTATTCTTTGTTTTTTTCTGCCGTCAGCTCTTCATCTGGAATTTCTTTATATGTGGTATGAGATGAGCTTCTAATTTTTTTTCCTCCAGTCATTTAGCTATTCCAAAGCCTTTTACTGACTAATCCTTACCTTTCCCATCTGTCTCTGATGCCACCTTTGCTTTTTTTGGTATTTTTTTCAGTACTGTACTCCAGATCATCATTCTAGTCCACTGACTTGAGGGTAATTTTTCACTTGTCTCACCTGGCTCAAATTACTGTAACTTTACAATATGTGACATTAGTTTAAATGACAAATACTTGGCTAAAGTACACACAGCCCACAAAACAGCCTATATCCATAGCACTAGCACCTTTCCTCATCATTCACTGCTATGAACAGCAATCTGCGAGGCTCAGAGCCATGCAGGAGGGTCAATCCCCTGGCAACAGAAAGAGGGTTGGGGCTAAAAGGAGGTATGTAAGTTCCAAAGGACTCTAATCTGGCCTATAACCTGAAAAAGTTAAATGAATCTACAGCAAGTTAAATCCTGGTATAAAACATACCAAGGGATTGTCAACATTTCTGGCTTGTATTAGAATCTGGCTACATTAATATGACTTGAAATGAGTTGGACAAGATTAGAACTTCAAATCTTTTTGTCACATAGAGATTTTTCAGATGCAATGAGATTTGATCTGTATTAAAAGGCATTATCTCTACACTGCAACACAGAGCACAAGTTTAGCATAAAAGTGGAATTCAAGTACAAGGGAAGTCTTTTGTTCCCCCCTTACCTGGACTTTCAGTTCTAGTTCTCTGATTTGGTCTTCTTTCACCTTCATGTCCATTGTGAGCTTCTTGCCCTCTGCTTCTAGTTCTCTGATCCGATTCCGTAAGGTTTCGGTGCATTCTCCCCTTTTGAAAAAGAAGAGAAGGAAATAAAATGATTTAAAAGACTATAGGTTGGGGCTAGGCACAGTGGCTCAGGCCTGTAATCCCAGCACTTTGGGAGGCCAAGGCGGGTGGATCATTTGAGGTCAGGAGTTCGAGATCAGCCTGACAAGCATGGTGAAACCCTGCCTCTACTAAAAGTACAAAAAAAATTGTCTGGGCATGGTGGTATGTGCCTGTAGTCCCAGCTATTGGGGAGGCTGAGGCAGAAGAATTGCTTGAACCCAGGAGGTGGAGGTTGCTGCGAGCCCAGATCGTGCCACTGCACTCCAGCCTGGGCGTCAGAGTGAGGCTCCATCTCAAAAAAATAAATAAATAAAAATTTTTAGGCCGGGCGCGGTGGCTCAAGCCTGTAATCCCAGCACTTTGGGAGGCCGAGGCGGGTGGATCACGAGGTCAGAAGATCAAGACTATCCTGGCTAACATGGTGAAACCCCGTCTCTACTAAAAATACAAAAAACTAGCCGGGCGTGGTAGCGGGCACCTGTAGTCCCAGCTACTTGGGAGGCTGAGGCGGGAGAATGGCGTGAACCCGGGAGGCAGAGCTTGCAGTGAGCTGAGATCATGCCACTGCACTCCAGCCTGGGAGACACAGAGAGACTCCATCTCAAAAAAAAAAAAAATTTTTTTAAAAAGATTATAGGTTGGTTGGGTACAGTGGCTTATGCCTGTAATCACAGCAATTTGGGAGGCCAAGGTGGGTGGATCGCTTGAGGTCACGAGTTCAAGACCAGCCTTGCCAACATGGCAAAACTCCGTCTCTACTAAAAATACAAAAATTAGCTGGGTGTATTGGCACGTGCCTGTGATCCCAGCTACTCAGGAGGCTGAGGCAGGAGAATCGCTTGTACCCGTGAGGCAGAGGCTGCAGTGAGCTGAGATGGTGTCACAGCACTTCAGCCTAGGTGACAAAGTGAGACTCTGTCTCAAAAAAGAGAAAAAAAACCCCAAAAAACTATAGGTTTACTTATACTGTGGGATTTATATTTCTTTTACACTCCAGGGACTGTCAGGTTTTAGCTTTTGGCTCAGTCTGCTCACTTCTCTGTGTCCTTTCATAATTTCAATAATACTCTAAAATAATTGGGCCGGGCATGGTCGCTCATGCCCGTAATCCCAGCACTCCTAAGGCCAAAGTGGGAAGATTGCTTGAGCCCAGAGTTTGTGATCAGCCTGGGCAACATAGAGAGACCCTGTTTCTACAAAAAATTTAAAAAATAGCTGGGCATAGTAGCACATGCCTGTAGTTCCAGCTACTCAGGAGGCTAAGGCAACAGCACAGCTTGAGACCAGGAGTTTGAGGTTAAAGTAAGCTATGATTGTACCACTGCACTCCAGTCTGGGTGACAGAATGATACCCTGTCTCAAAATACATACATATAAACAATAATTATTATTGAGTGTCTAGATGAGCCAGACACTAAGGTACTTTACCCATACTACCTTCTTCAATACTTACAACAACCTAGGGTATATTTATCCCATTTTCCAGATAAGAAAACTGAGGCTACATAGATAAAATACTAGTTCAAGGTTACCTAGTTTTCAGGTCATAGAACAGGGATAAGAACTGAGGTTTTTTGGCTTCCCAATCCAGCAAACTTCCCACCAGGCCATAAGACTTGAGACAATACACACAAAGCCAGATAGAACTGAATATGTACTATCTCCAGCAGGGGGCAGTGAACTAGAAAAAAAAATTCCCCCCACTTTTGAGGGGCTATGCATTGGGACTTTTGCCTTTCTTGTCATAAAGTTGCCACAAGCCTGAAATAAATAGAAAAATAAGGGCACACCGTTAAGCTGCTTCTCGGGGCTATCATAAGGTTGAGCTAAAAGAGATGATAGCAATGGTCAATCCGAAGCTGGAACTATCTAGGTTGCAGAAACAGCCCAATGAAGAAAGTAGGTGTTCTCTGCCTACCAAAAAGGAAGGTCCAGTCAGAGATTTATGCCCTGAGATTTACTGAGTAAGTTATGGCAGGCCTGGTGTGGTAGCTCACGCCTGTAATCCCAGCACTTTGAGAGGCCAAGGTGGGCGGATCATCTGAGGTCAGGAGTTCGAGACCAGCCTGGCCAAGATGGTGAAACCCCATCTCTACTAAAAATACAAAAATTTGCTAGGCGCAGTGGCAGGAGCCTGTAATCCCAGCTACTTGGGAGGCTGAGGCAGGAGAATTGCTTGACCCTGGGTGGCAAATATTGCAGTGAGCTGAGATCGTGCCACTGCACTCCAGCCTGGATGACAGAGTGAGACTCCGTCTCAAAAAAAAGGAAAAAAAGAATAAGCTATGGCAAACAAGGACTGTCTGGGATAAGATAAATAAGCTTAACTGGAAGCAAAAGGAATTTGAGGTAGACATTGAAACCAACTTACTGATTCTCAGGCATGGGAGACACTAAGCAATATGGTTAAGGAACTGCTATGTCCTCCTGAGAGGAATTTCTCAGAAAGGGCAGGTGCTGGATGAATTGAGGAGAGAGGAGAGCAGTCATTACTAGATGACTGTTCAGAAACATCTCCTGCAAGTGTAAGTGCTTCAGAATGCGGATACATCTTCAAACAAACAACCCCACATTGTAGGCAGGCTAGTCAAGGGCCTTGTAAGTCCGTATAGATGCTGATGGGCCAAGCCAGCTCAGCCATCTGCTGAGGGGAGGCAGGATCACACAGGAGAGAGTTCTAATTTGCTGTTATTTCCTAAAAGGTGAAATGATTCACCAATTATTCTGCAAATGCCAGAACCCACAAAGAAGGCTATCAACATGCCAAAAGTTAAATTATTTAACTTTAATTACAACAAAGCAAAATTCAAGGAAGAATTACAGTTGAATTATACCATGTAGATACAAATTAGGACGGAATTTAAAAGTGAAATAAGTAATAATTTACCCTCGCTCTATATCTGCAAACACCTAACTGACTCCCATATGCAGAGGGACTTCACTAGTCAAAAAAACAAAGGAAAAAGTGGTAAGTGAAGTAGAAGCAAAAAGGAAAAAAAAAAAAGCTCTTAACTATCTAATAGTTTTTGGAATACTTGCACACAGGGGTACTTTCCAGTGGTATAGGAGGTAGTCCCCAGTTTTCATTATGCCACAAATGTAACTCCATCTAGTAGAGACGTATGTTTCACTTTTTTTCCATTTCATTTGACAGTCTGCTGATATCCATTTGAGCAGCCAGTACACAGTGCTTGGGCAACCAAGATTTCATCTTTCTTCCATTTTAAGATACAAACTTCAGAAACACATATACCTGAGAGTGGAGAGTAATGATAGCTCTCTAAAGGGAACGAACCTCCAGATGGAATCTCTCAATGCACTTAGTAATCATCAGCCTGACAAAAAGTGACTGGAAACCTCGTTACGAGCAGTACTTTGCCTCCCAGGTATGGGAAACGTGGTGATTCCCTCATCCCACTTTATAGATGAGGTCACTGAGGGATGAAACTGTTATAAGATAGTGCAAGCTTGAGTAGATGGAGTTTAAATCAGCTAATAAAACAGTACTTAAAAGCAATCCATCTGTGCATGATTGCTGTACATCTAATCCTGCCCAAGGCATCAAATTCCCATGTCTTTGTTGGCAAAGGAAAGCCAACCTTGGACTAAACACTCAGGTGACATGGACGTACCTAGATGCAGCAGCAAATGCAACAGCCCGGGCAGCAGTGGCTTCTTCTAACTTCTTCCTTTTTTTCTCTTCCATTAACTGTTTTTCTACAAAACTTCGGGCTTCCTGCTCAGCTTTTAGTTTTTTCTCCAACTGGCTGATATTCTGCTTGTCTTTTTGCTTCATTTGCACAGCATTATGTAACCTATATGGAAATGATTGTCATATAAAGTCTTAAAATTACAAATGCCCACTATAAACCCTTGAGAAACATCTCTTTATCACTTTAAGGCCAATTAAACAAGAGGTTTAAACAGCAAGTCAAAAATGTCAACTACCAGAATGCCTGAGGAAAACACATTGTCATTATTCCTTAATAATTCCTAAACACCAATAAACAAGCTGCCTTACAAAACAGAGATTCAGACCTAGCCTCTGCTCTATTCAAGTAAGTGATCTACAGAAGGTCATCCAGAAAACAGGGTAAAACAAATTTCAAACACAGGGGAAGATAATTGTATAACTAATTCTAATGTTCCAGAGCACCCCGAAAGAACTTCACTCCCACCAAAGAACCACTGATGGGACCAGCCCCAGTGAAACTGAGGTAAGGGGTGGAAAGGGGAAGGTTTTTATTTTTCTTGAATACAATTTTGCTGTAGCCTACTACAGCTTTTCCTTTCCAGCTCAGGATGTTTGCTCACAGTGTCCCCAAATCCTCTTTTAGAGTCACAGGATGCTTAATTTCAGATAGAAATTTCAGTCATATTTCCTGCTTACTACCACCCCCAGCTTTACCAATCAGCATGAGGTGAGTTTATCATTGGGATGTTCTCTACATATCAGTGTGGCCGCAAGTGCTGGTCAGAGGCAATGGAGAGGTTATTTGCCACTACCACGGGCACACATTGCTGGGAGATTTAAAAAAAGAAAAAAGGACAGACCCACACTGAGTCAAGAAGTAATTCCAGAATGAACTAATCAAAAGCCTAAAAGAATTCACACAGAAGGCCTGGCTTTTTGCCTGCCTTTTCAAAGAAAATCAAAGTTCAATGTTATCTTTTAGTTCTGGCAATAAAAGTAAACATAGTCAAATCCTCTAGAAACTTTCACTCAAAGGAGCAAAATTTTCAAACTGTGGCAGAACTACTTCTTGTCAGTTTTACTATCCAAAAACTCAATAACTATTTTAGACTAAGAAGTTATTAAATGAGAGAAGACAAAAATAGTAATATTAATAAACTGTTTTGTGGCAATGAAATAAGTTTTTATAGATTTTATAAACGTTGAGTATCTGGTACTAAATAAAGTATTTTAAACATTTTATTTAAAAACCTCTCAGCGGGTCTCTGTCACCATGAATCTTGTGCTCCAACCCCTGGAAACAAAAAAAGCAGTGAAGCTGCTGGGCTTATGGCCAAAGGCCTAAAAGGTGCACCTACTTGTTCTGCAGCAGCTCATTCTCCTGCCGAAGCTGGCCCATTTCTGAGCGGATCCCTCGCTCGGTGCTCGAAAGGGAGCTGATCTGACTGCGGAGCTCTTGTTCCACTTGTCTGCTGGCTTGCAGGTCAGCCTTTAACTTTTTAATGTCTTGTTCCAGCCTAGGAGAAGGAGAAATGTGGCATTTTCATCTAGGTGAGGGCACCCACAGAGCTGGGAGGGACCTGGTAGGGGTCCTGGACTGCTGGGTGAATGGCAGAAGGACCCTGCTGGCAGTTCCTGCCATCATGAGGACTCCTGTCTGCAGTTGGGTTAATTTTGTTGAGTGATTCCACCTGGGTCCCTACCTCTTCCCACTGGGGTGTAACTTTCAACTTCCCCCAAATGTGTATGAATATTGACAGGTGAGTATGGTGCTTGTAAACATCCATCTGAGCTGCTGATAAAAGAGAAGCGGACGGCAGAGAGGATGGCTGAAGACTAAAGGCTCCCTTCCTACTGGTGGCTTTTCATGCCCTCAGCGAGGGAAATATGTCCAAACAACCCGCTCATGACCTAGCACTTAATGCTTTGAGCTATTTTGATAGATCAGAATCTACTGTCTGAGACTCTGTCCCACCATGCGCCTAGAAGAAAACTATCTGCGACGACCTTCAGAAATTGCTAGCATCCTTGCTGAATGACGTTCACACCCTCTTGTGATTGCGGCAGAAGAGTTCACGAGACTCAACAACAATGAAAAAAGGAACGAATTACATGCTCTAAGAATCATAAGAGAACTCCATCTATAAAATGAAGCCTATCTTTTCTCCTCAATTTCTTACTCTTGTTTCACCTATTTTCTTTACTGCAGTAATAGTTTCACTTTAAGTGACAGGTATTGGAGACCTACCATGCGTATGTAGTGCTGAAAATGGTAAACAAAAACTATAAAATTGGCCGGGCGCAGTGGCTCATGCCTGCAATCCCAGCACTTTGGGAGCCCGAGGCGGGCGGATCACCTGAGGTCAGGAGTTCAAGACCAGCCTGGCCAACGTGGTGAAACCCCCTCTCTACTAAAGGTACAAAAATTAGCTGGGTGTGGTGGCGGGCGCCTGTAATCCCAGCTACTCAGGAGGCTGAGGCAGGAGAATCACTTGAACCCAGGAGGTGGAGGTTGCAGTGAGCCGAGATCGTGCCACTGCACTCCAGCCTGAGTGGCAAAAAACAAAAAACAAATAAACGAAAACTATAAAATCAAGTCTCTTTTTTCGTGGGAAAACTTCACAATTAGGAACCAAGACAGAGAGAGGAACCAAGAAATACATAATTTAAATGATTAAACAATAACACAAGGAAGGCCATGATTAAATATATGCTAGAAGGAATAACAACAACAGCTACTATTTAATGAGAACTTACAGGTCAGGCACTATTCTATAGTGTTTAATCCTATGAACTCATTTAATCTGTAAAACTATTTAATATGCACAAAAACAGGAAATACAACTCCTATTCCCATTTTTACAGATGAAGAACTCCAGGCTAGGAAAGGATGCAGCCCAAGGTCATCCAGGCAGTCTAACTCCAGAGTCCACTCTCTTCACCATTAGACCAAACTATAGCCACATCATCCACAGCATGGTAGAGGAAGTACTATGTGAGTCTGAGGAGAGAAGACTGGGAAAGGCTTTGCAGAGCAGGTAGAGATTGATTGGGCCCTGATGTTTGGATAGGATTTGGAGAAGTAGAAGAGGAGGAGGGGGCATCCTAAATGAGGGGAGAAATGTATTAATAAACTCAAAGGCAAGAACAGCCATAGACATGTGCGGGCAAGCCATTGGTCTGGCTTCTGAGAAAGGCTTGTACTGGGGAGAGAGTAGGAAAGGATAGAACAGATCTGGTAGACAGGACTGTGGAGAGTGGTGCTGAAGGTCAGGTCAAGGATGGCTGCCATGTGAGGAGGAGTTGAGAATGAAAGAAAAATTAGATCTACAGAGGCTAGATCTCAATAATTTTGTAGTTATTACTTTCATTTTTTAAATATCTTCCTACCACAAACTATTCTAAATAAATATTTATTTAGAAGAGGCTTTTTCCATTAGGATACAAACTCACAGGTAGGTAAAGTCAGTTTGCTCTGACGAGACTCTTACTCATGTCACTAATTCAACATACCAACAGAACCAAGATTTCTGAAGGGCAATGGTGATCTCTTTGGAACTGTCAGCTCCAAAGACTACGTCCTTAGAGACATATTTTATTAAGCACTAAATCCCCAGAGCCCTCCACAGTGATCAACGCTTACTCAATAAATGTTGCCTGACACAGAGCAGCTTTATTTACATATCTACCTTTAGGCAACTTAAAAAACCCCCAAAACCCCAAATCATAAAACACTGACAGTCACCTTGCAGGTGCAAGTAGCCAGTCCTCCCGTCCAGTGCCTGGGAGCATGGCCTAGAAACCTTTTGTTCCAAAGGCACTGCTGGGTGTCCTGACAGCTTGCTCCCCAGGGAAAGGTCACAAGTCGACATCATGCCACACTTTCCCTAGTGCTTGGGTTATTACAGTTGAATGTACTCTCAGAACTGCTCTAAACAATTACATATCAGCATTTATACCATCACCATACTGTCTCTCATTCACTCCCAAGTAGCCCAAAGAATATATTCTGAAAGAGGTCAATGCTGTCAGGCTATCTTCATTAAGAAATTTGGCTGGCCGGGCGCGGTGGCTCAAGCCTGTAATCCCAGCACTTTGGGAGGCCGAGACGGGCGGATCACGAGGTCAGGAGATCGAGACCATCCTGGCTAACACAGTGAAACCCCGTCTCTACTAAAAATACAAAAACTTAGCCGGGCGAGGTGGCAGGCGCCTGTAGTCCCAGCTACTCGGGAGGCTGAGGTAGGAGAATGGCGTGAACCCGGGAGGCGGAGCTTGCAGTGAGCTGAGATCCGGCCACTGCACTCCAGCCTGGGTGACAGAGCGAGACTCCGTCTCAAAAAAAAAAAAAAAAAAATTTGGCTGAAAAACGTGTTAGGTAATTTGTCTTTCTTGAGAAGCTGATTTGACAGTCTGAGGATTGCGTTTTCAGTAGAAAGGGTGAGTTTTTAGGTGAAAATAGTGGCTAAGCATGGTTTAGTAATAGAGTTTAGGATCAGAGTTCTAGATTCAGCTCTGGCACCAACTTTCTAACCCTGCACAAGGCGTGTAATCTTCCAGGCCTCAGTTTCCTCATCTACGGCTGTTACCTCTAAAGTTCCTTCCAGTGTGGGCTAGGATTTCTAGACCTGACACACTTACAGATGGCTTGCTGATTTGCCTCTTTAGATTAGCAAACTGAGCTGTATCACACACAGATGCACAGGAATCAAGTTCCACACCAGTGGAACCAGTTGCTGGGGCAAAACATATGCCACAGTTGGGAATGAAAGAAAAATTAAATCTGTAGAGGTTAGATTGCAAGAATTTTGTAGTTGTTACTTTCTTTCATTTTTTAATCTTTTCCCACCACAAACTAGAAATAAGAATATTTACTCTGAGTGAAATTTTAGAGTTCCTTGAAAAATGTAAAAATCCAAGGAGCAGTTATGAGACCAAAAAGCGTAAAATATCTAGAGTACAACTTCTGAAGATCAAAGAACATTTTATATATATATATATATATATATATATTTTTTTTTTTTAATTTAACCAAGTCTCACTCTGTCGCCTGAGCTGATCTCGGCTCACTGCAATCTCCCACTCCCGGGTTCAAGCGGTTCTCCCGCCTCAGCCTCCTGAGTAGCTGGGATTACAGATGCCCACCACCACACCCAGCTAATTTTTGTATTTTTAGTAGAGACGAGGTTTCACCATGTTGGCCAGGCTAGTCTTGAACTCCTGACCTCCTTCAGGTGATCCACCCGCCTTGGCCTCATAAAGTGCTGGTATTACAGGTGTGAGCCACCATGCCCAACCAACAATGTATTTTTTAATGTGAAGGTTCTATAAAAATTTTGTGAAAGACTAATAGTGGTACAATACAACAAAAATAAAATGAAGTGGTTACAGGAATGTGTTCACTTTGTGAAAATTCACAAATGGCACACTTGATTTGTGCACTTTTGTATATATGTTATACGTCAATAAGAAAAGGTTTATTTAAAAAATAAAATAATCTCACAAGACACAAAACTAAAATACTTCAGGATTTTCATAACTGCTACCATGAATTTTGTAAAACTGAATTATTTTCCAAACTGCTGCAGCAAGCCTGAGAGTTAACACCAGCATTCCCAGTTTAAGAAACACTGCTCTACAGGAACACTGCCTAATGGCTAATGGCATGCAGGATAACATAAAGCAGTAAATGGCAAAATTCTCAGCAATTAAAAAAAATTTATGATGGACAATTTTTCATTAGCTGTCTACAGAAAGCATTAATTGGCCTTGAATGTCCACTACACATTTTAAATCTTTACTAAGGTAGGCAGCAAAATGATTTACCACCTGCATTGAGTTTATTTTTGATACCCAGTCACAGTATCAAAAACTGAATAAACAATGGAAAAGTATAAATAAAAAGATAAATAACTCATAATCCTCTTATGCAGACAGAACTGCTCACTATTTGGTGCACCTCTTTTCTGTATTTTTTTTCTATTTCTTCATACATGTAAATATATTTAATATTGGTGAGACAGTACCACATATACAGCTTATAAATCATAAGCACCCTCTCACACTATTAGACATTTTCCATAAATAATTAATTGTTGCCTAATATTCCATTATATGGATGTACTATACAATCCAATTTTCTCAGATACATCTCAATTTTTGCATTTGCCCAATAGAAAAATATATGACATGAGTTTTGAAAGAATTATGTGTGGCCAGGTGCAGTGGTTCAGGCCTGTAATCCCAGCACTTTGGGAAGCTGAGGCGGGCAGATCATCTGAGGTCAAGAGTTCGAGACCAGCCTGGCCAACATGGTGAAACCTTGTCTCTACTAAAAATACACAAAAAATCAGCTGGGCGTGGTGGTGTGTGCCTGTAGTTCCAGCTACTAGGGGAGGCTGAGGCAGGGAAATCGCTTGAACCCAGGAGGCGGAGGTTGCAGTAAGCCAAGATCACACCACTGCACTCCAGTCTGGGCAACAGAGGGAGACTCCATTTCAAAAAAAAAAAAAAAAAAGAATTATGTGTTAGCAAATTGAACTGAATCAAGATAGTCAAGTGCTAGAAGAATTTATTAAACAGATAACTACTATTTGTCTTAATGGCATACTTAACGCTTTGGTGCTGAAGTTCAATACTGTATAGGTAAAATACAGATATATAACTTATTAGTGTGAAGTATAAAGACGTTTTTATTAAATGGTGTTAAAAGGTTAATGCAAAATCTTCAAATGTATTAATATGATTCTATTAAAATGTCATTAGCTGAAAGCTAAATTAAAAGCAATGATCAGGAAGAAAACGAGGCAGAAGTAATAGATTATAAGCCTTGAAACTAATCTCAGCAGATAGGGATAGAAAGAATGGAGGAAAACATCAAGCTCCTTTTAGCCGAGTTAAGGGCCACACTCTTCCCTAGACTATAGAATTTTAAGGGATAAAAGAGAAGTTTTCTCCAGAAGAGATACAATCTCATTAAAAAAAAAAAAAAGGGCCAGATACATCTGAACTAAGCTTTAGTAAGGCTTAGTCAGGAAATAAATGCACTTCCTTCTTGCCTAACTCTTGTGGAACCAGTTTTCACCCTTGCAAAGGCCTGCCCTATGGCATCACCACTTTGGACACAGACAGGGCCCATGGCAAAGCTGGAGTTTATATGTACAATAAATATGTCAATTTTTGTCCAACTGTACAAGCCAGGGTTCTAAATTATTACACATCAGGTCCAGGCAACTTTCCTAGTCACTTTAGTGATAATTTCAAAAGACAGCACTCAACTTCTAAGAGAGTTGTGAAGCTACCTCTGAATCCTATTATCTAACTCACAGCAAGAGTTGGGACCCACACAGCAGCACTTTCTCAGGTCCCTGTGTCAGATGCCAGGCTGACTTCAAAGCAAAATTGTCAAGTTTAAGGATCACTCTTACTCCAAACCTTAACTATATCTCACCTTCTCCCTAATCCTACCCAACCAAGATAAACTGTAATGTAAATGATTAATAATTATTTAATTTTAACAGGAAAAGATTTACATTTTAATAAAGGGTAATCTGCTAATTGACCAAAGGAATGAAGTTCAAATGTTAGCCTTTCAGACAGGCTAAATAGGAAAAATATCTTTGAGTATCTGGAAGAACACCTGGTAGTAAAATAAATACAGTATTTATTTATTGAAAAAAATTTTTTGAGATGGTCTCACTCTGTCGCCCAGGCTAGAGTGCAGTGGCATGATCTCGGCTCACTACAACCTCTGCTTCCTGGGTTCAAGCGATTCTTGTGCCTCAGCCTCCTGAATAGCTGGAATTACAGGCACATACCACCATGCCTGGCTAATGTTTGTATTTTTTGTACAGATGGGGTTTCACCATGTTGGCCAGGCTGGTCTTGAACTTGTGACCTCAAGTGATCTGCCTGCCTTGGCCTCCCAAAGTGCCGGGATTACAGGTGTGAGCCACCATGCCCAACTGAAATACAGTATTTGAGTATTAGCTTTTAGTTGAAATGGGTATTATTTTTAAGTATCTGAAAAGGTAGGGAGATACTATGTCTAAATGTTTGTAATTCTTATCTCTTGTGAATTACCTGAATTACAGCCCACACCACTATGCCTTCACTTAAAGTTTAAAAGTCTTCAGTGGCTACTGCCAACAACTTCATGGTTTTAGAAAGCCTGACTTCAGCTTTATGAGGTCTGACTGAAAGCACAGGGGAAGTTTAAGGCATCAGGGCAGTAAATTTCCCCAGGAATCAAGTCTTATAAAAAAGAAGCAGACCTTTTTCTCAGCCAAGACTTCACCTAGGGGTGACTATGAGTCACAGCCCATACCCATTCCAGAAAACTACCTAAGGATATATGTCTGTGGGCTGCAGGCTGGACCCCATGAACCCCGGGGATGATAAGGAGCCTCAGCTTTGCTGGTTATCTGTGAACTCTAAAGAGCAGTGACAGAGAGGCTCTAGGCTCTACAATACAGAACTTACCCTGCTGCTTGCTCTGTAGGAGAAGGGGCTTCAGAAAGTCATCTCCAAGTTATATAGCCAACTGATTGAAAGGTAGGTTTTCTAACAAACCCCTCACATCAGCCAAAATGACCTACTCCTTGTTTTCCAGACATTTTCTGCCTTTAACTATGCTACCTCCTTGGGAGGAATGGCCTCCAGTTTTCAATCTTACCCATTCTTCAAGGCTCAGTTAAAAAACAACAAAAATTAAACTCTCCAGCACAAGGTGCCCAACGTCCCTTCTCCTTCTAAAACCCTAAAGCTCTCCGTGTCAGTGTTTCACATTTGGCATCAAACCATCGTCCTGTGTTGGGCTTCTTTTTGTTGCTGTTGTTCTGATGTTTAATCTTTTCCTGTGTCTGTATCGTATTTCTAACAAGACTATAAGTTCTTTGAAGCCAGGGACTGTGCTACAAAATTAGAAGCTGGGACTGTATTTCTAAAGTTTCTTCCAATCCTTATAGATCATGTCACTAATCTTCACACTGTGTCTATCTCCTCAGTGATCACAATAGAAAAGGGTCAGTGTTATGACATAGGAGGCTCTGGAAACCTATCTACAGCAGACCATCCGATTTTTAATTTAAATAGTGGCTGAAGGGAACAGGGGTAAGTGGGCGTTTGCTTTTAAGGAAGGCAGGTGCACATGAAAAGAATTAATGAAGAGCAACTGCTTCATCTCGATTAGTACCTAATTCCATTAGGAGTTCCCCTGGTACACATTAATCATACAAGACAAGACTTGTTTAAGGACCACACAGCTTCTGTCCCCAGAAGAAATACTGATTACCCTCTATACCAACTCCTCCCCCTCTCCTTTCCAGGTCACTCACACTGTCAAGACAGGTAGCTTGGGTCATTCACAGAAAAATGTGTTTTAAGTATATGGTAGATACATCCCATCTTAAGTGAGGCCTACAGTAACGTGACCCTGTTCCAATGCAGCAGCTATAAACCACAGATTTGGAAATACTGGCATGAAGCTGCCTCAGATGTCATTGTAGTGACTACAAGGCATAAGTGTACAAAAATAAGCAAGAGCTTGATGACCTGATTACTAGGTGAAGCCATGTTACAAAGTACTTTATGTCTCTGCTCCATAATCTGTCAAACACAAAAGGCAAACACATTAATTTTCCTAAAGGAATGCAGAGAGAGACAGAAAAGAGTTGTAGAGACTTTCACACAACTGGTCATTTAGGGAAATAGGGTACTTACTGACTTCTTAAAGTTCTTCAAGAATAAAGCTGTGAGTGCCAAGAACTAGTCATTTTAGTAAGGTCCATAAAGGAATCTAGCCAGATTTGACAAGTATGTATCAGCAGTCATTAATATTCATATCTTATGTAAAAGCCTGTCTGTTGTAATAAGAAAAAAACCATAAGCACTTATTCAACAGAAGGTGGCTAAATAAATTACAGTACATTCACATTTGATTGTCATTAAAAAATTAAATCATTAAAAAATCACCAATGAAGAATATTCAATGATACAGAAGAATGTTCATGATAGTGAAAAATAAAAGCTACAAAACATACAGAGTATGAGCTTAATTTTGTAAAAAGAATATATATGCAAGAGAAAAATGCTGGGATGATATAAAATAGTGGTTACCTTATCTCTTCCTTTTCAAAATCAGATATAATATGCATAACTTATTTTTAACATTTTATTATTTGATAATTTTGAAAGAGGGTACTGCTAACCTTCTCCCCATTCTGTTCCACATTCACTGACACTCTCAGATTTGCCCATGTCACAGGGCACTTTTAGAACAGCCCAAAACCTTAGGGAAAATCCAAGTCTCTTACTTTTTTTTTTTTTTTTTTTTTTTTTGTAGAGCCTGGGTCTTGCGATGTTGACCAGACTGGTCAAGCTAACTCCTGGACTCAAATGATCCTCCCACCTCAGCCTCTCAAAGTGTTCAGATTACAGGCGTGAGCCACCATGCCCAGCCAACATAAACTTTTTAGGTCACTCCAAAAAAGGGGAACTTAACTTTCTGATATAGAGAATGCCTCAGTTTTTTCTTTTTTTCTTTTTTCTTTTTTTTGAGATGGAGTCTCGCTCTGTCACCCAGGCTGGAGTGCAGTGGCGTGATCTTGGCTCACTGCAAGCTCTGCCTCCCGGGTTCACGCCATTCTCCTGCCTCAGCCTCCTGAGTAGCTGGGACTACAGGCGCCCACCACCACGCCTGGCTAATTTTTTGTATTTTTAGTGGGGACGGGGTTTCACGGTGTTAGCCAGGATTGTCTTGATCTCCTGCCCTCGTGATTCGCCCACCTCAGCTTCCCAAAGTGCTGGGATTACAGGCATGAGCCAGTGCGCCCAGCCGAGAATGCCTCAGTTTTTAAATCTACCTCAACTACTTTCTATTCATCAGCTCCTATCAAAATAATAGTTTTTCTAAATTTAGATTCTGTAGCTGCAGTTTATTGTCCTGTTTGTCCTGCTCTCTTTGGAAAGATCTCTTGGTTACGTACGACACTGGCTGCAGGAGAGGAGGTCCCGCTCTGACTTGAGACTTCACTGTATCACACGTTACAAGAAACGGTGCTGCAAAGTTCAAATTCTAAGCCAGCCCTGTGATGTCTGTGAATAAGTAGGGTCGACATCCTGAGTTTTAGTGTATTTTGTGCTCTGAGAACACAGTAGAAAAATATATTGATGTAGAAGAAGTTACCAGTCCTAGACACAGATGGAGTAAGCAGCTCTCTGCACAGTATGGTTTGAGGAATGCCAGAAGGCCCTAAACCACCCTTATCAAAAGGTTGTCCCCTCTCCTTCTAAGCGGTATGAAAGCCTCACAGTCAGGTGTGGGAATATAACAGTAAAGGGAGTGATCTTTCACTCTGGAGAGGTACAGTCAACATGGCCTGTTTTCTAGGAGCACAGAAGACTGAAGAAGAAAAGGCAAAAAGGTCCCATTAATATATGGCAGATTAGTTCATAGGGTTTACCAGGTATTCCCTAACAGAAAAGTCCTTGCTAAAGGAAAGTCAAGTTTTCACTAGTGAGGCCAGAGTGTTAGAGGGAGCAAAACACAAGTATAACAGAAAAGGTGAGGCACAGAAGTTGCAAACTGGTAAGCCAATATGGCCCATAAATATGTTTTGTTTGACCCTCCCCCTACATGATGTTGAAAAAAAAAAAATTTTTTTTAACTGAGAGGTTTCACGTAAAGATATTTTCAGCATCTCTCCAAAGTATCAGAAGACTTGGCAACATTGGGCTTACAAACCCCCATGGCAACAACTGGCTGTCCCCTTTGGAAGGGTTTATGCTCCCAAAATTCTGGGTGTCAGGTTCAGTACTGAATGAGAATGAGGACAATACCAGACTCCAGAATGCTCACTCTAACCTGCCCCACTCACTCCTGTAGGAGTCTGAATCTGCAATACTTGCTCTGGAGCAGAGTGTGGGGGGAGCAATGGTCCTTTCTAGTTCATTAATTTGTGTTTCTGTTTTGAATCTGTTGGAACACTCTAACAAGAAAAGCAAAATGTACCTTGTGATAGAGGAGAGTTGTCATTCTACCTACAAAAAAGAAAGTGAAACTTGGTTTTAATCCTGAGAGTCCCAGCTGGCTGGGAGAAAAGATCTAAGAGGAACCCAAGAGATTTGCAAAGACTGAAATATACCCACATTGGCTGGCAAAGTATCCAAATAGCCAGTTTCTAAATTATAGCATGAATAATATTTAAAGAATATGGTTCCTTTTCCTTGGGGTTACCTTCCCTTCAGGGAATCCACCCCTAACTTCCTCAGATAAAAAACTCAATTCATTATATGCCAACAGAGGTACTGACTCAGAATTTAACACAAAGCCTTTCAAGGTTTTGTAATAGTTCCTTCTCAATTCTAGTGAGTAAACTTTCAAACAGCCTATCTAGAAATCAGTTTTGATAGAATAAACTTTCGGTACTCAACATAAAAATGCTTTTTCATGTTTATGTAGAAGCCCCCTCCCCAATAACCTGTTACTTCATAATTAATCCATACACCATAATCACCTTCCTGTTTGGCCTCTTAGATACAGAAACATTCAGTAAACTGCTTGCTTAAATTCACTTATGCCTAGTTTCTAAAATGCCACATGGTTTTCAAGTCACAAAATAACCCTGTTTAAGTATAAAATCATGCCTCTATTACCACATTTATATCCCAGAATACCATAGTTTTAAATTCCTACAATGGTTAAAATAAACTCAAACTTATTGTATATTAATATAAACAGAGTCAAAGTATAGGTATATAAAATATTATGGGCATAGCAGAAAATGAAAATTAATCAGGTCTGACAAAGTATATCTGCTCAGACATAGTGCTATAAAAACATAAATCAGAAACATGTTTCCACAGAGACAGAAAACACACTAAACTTACTAAATAGACAGATGGCTCTACTACTTATTTTTTCCCACTTGATAATTTCCAAATAATTTAGCAGCAGCTATATCCAACATATTTAATCTACTCTAGCTAGAACATCTAAGTATCTAGTTTTCACAGTTCCCATTCTAAAATTTCATACATTTTTATTATAATTTTATCTCTCAGATAGAATAATGCTGTTCCAGAAAATTATTTTATGCCTCACAGAGGCAGAAAGGCCCGCTGTGGTCACCATCACTCACGGAGGGGTCAAGCTGGTGACTCTGCAGCAATCTGTCAGCACCCTGTTGTGTAGCCACCTGCAGGGAAAGCAGCTAGGGGAACCCCTAAAGCCTGAATCACTGTCTACCAAGATCAGATTTTCTTTCACAAACTACTCCTGATGCAAGCAAAATACATTCAAAGCAGAAGAGAACAAACAAATGTACCATTCTCTCTGTAGCACTAGAGAGAAAGCAGTCAAATACGTATTCTAAACCGGAGGATCTCCTTGGAGAGAAGGTTGGAACAGACACATGGATGAAGCTGGAAACCATCATTCTCAGCAAACTAACACAGGAACAGAAAACCAAACACTTCATGTTCTCACTCATAAGTGGGAGATTAACAACGAGCACACGTGGACACAGGGAGGGGAACATCACACACCGGGGCCTGTTGGGGGGTGGGGGGCTAGGGGTGGAATAGCATTAGGAGAAACACCTAATGTAGATGATGGGTTGATGGGTGCAGCAAACCACCATGGCATGTGTATACCTGTGTAACAAACCTGCACATTCTGCACACGTATCCCGGAACTTAAAGTATAATATATATTTTTTTTAAATGTAGGATCTGAGCTGTATTTCCAGCTACCACAAAGACAAAGAATGATCTGGGGCTGGCGAGGAGAGAGGGCTAGACCCACCAGGAAAGATGAATAAAATAAGGCAAACTGAGATTATCTTCCCTCTTCCTGGCTGAGATGAGGCTTGTGTCTAGATTCCTTGGCCCTGAAGCACAACCAGCCCCACTCCCAGAGCAAATGCCTTTTTTGACAGCAGTGTCTCAGAGGATTTTTCTCCTCTTTTCCCTTGTAACTTCCAGAAATTCTTACACCTCTTTCAAAGCCTTGGGAAAAACTACCGACAGGGTGCTGGTTTTAAAACTCCCTGTGAAATACTAAGAAAAGGGGTTTGGAGTAAAAAGACTTTCTATTTAGAAATAAAATTGTTAATAACCTTCTCAAAAATAACAAATAGTTTGGATGTGTAGTCCTCGATTGGGTCTAATGTGATATTCAGGTTTTCTAACTTCAAAAGCCTGTGAGTTGCACTGTGATAAAATTACTGGGTGCCATCCTCCCTGCTTCCCAGTATTTTCCCTGCACAAAGGGAGTATTTATTAATTCAACAAGTATTTATTGAGTATCTACTCTGTGTCAAGCCAAGCACTGTGTACTGTGACAAACCAGTGAAAATAAGTTTCCTGCCCTTACTGAGCTTACATTCTATTATGGTATAATAAGCATGTTATAAAAACTTAAACTATACAGAAATCAACAATGCAGAAAGTAAATGTCTCTGACAGCTAACTACAATTGATCATCTGCTATACATGTCAAGTAATTTTCTGTGCACATGAGAAATATATCTACCCATATATTTTTTTCTTTCTCTCTTTTTTTTTTTTTTTTGACAGCGTCTCGCTCTGTCACACAGGCTGGAGTGCAGTGGCACGATCTCTGCTCACTGCAATCTCTGTCTCTCAGGTTCAAGTGATTCGCGTGCCTCAGCCTCTCGAGAAGCTGGGATTACATGGGCCCGCCACCGCACTCAGCTGATTTTTGTATTTTTAGTAGAGACAGAGTTTTGCCATGTTGGCCAGGCTGGTCTCGAACTCTGGCCTTACGTGATCCACCTGCTTTGACCTCCCAAAGTGCTGGAATTATAGGTGTGAGCCACTGCACCCGGCCCTACCCGTATGTATTTTTTGGTTTTTTTTAAAGACAGGTTCTCACTCGGTGGCCCAGGCTGGAGTGCAGAGGTGCGACCTTGGCTCACTGCAACCTCGGCTCACTGCAACCTCTGACTCCTGGGTTCAAGCAATTCTCATGCTTCGGTCTCCTGAGTAGCTGGGATTACAGGTACATGCCACCATGCCCAGCTAATTTTTGTATTTTTAGTAGAGACAGGGTTTCGCCATGTTGGCCAGGCTGGTCTCGAACTCCTGACCTCAAATGATCCACCTGCCTCAGCCTCCCAAAGTGTGGACTTACAGGTGTGAGCCACCGCGCCTGGCCCCTACCCATATTTTTCAATGGATTCATACTATGCAATCTGTTTTGCTACCTGCCCCCTCCCCAGCCCACTTTAGCAAACAATCTTGGGTTCCTTTAATTACCTTAGGATGGGCTTGCACCTTTCAAGAGAATTGTTTGTTATCTTTCCCGGTTCCCCACTAAGGACTTGTCAGGGTCTTGGAGGAAGGATGGAATCGTCCATGAGAGGCCACCTGCCCCTGGGTTACCAGTCCAGGAATGCTCACAGGCTCTGTCTGCTGAACTGACTGCTCTGTCTTGCTTCAACCCCATGGTCAGGTCCTAGCTTTGGATTCTATTCTTGCTTCATGCCTATAACAACCTTGGGCTATATGCTCTGAATCTTCTTCTCCACCTTCTGTTGCAACTTGGACCAGCACCTTTCTCTCTTGCCCTGGAGGTGGGAGCCAGCCTTATCCACTCCTAACCCTGACCCAGGCCAGTTTCCTGTAAGAGATAAAGAATGATAGAAAGATAGATAGTAAATAGTATTGGCCCCCAAATTTACTAGTGGCTTTGAAATGCTTCTCTAAGATCATAAAATAGGGACTCTCTCTCTTTACTTTGCTCTGTTTTATAGTTATTCACACCAAATCATATCGAATCCACTGATTATGAAAAATCAGTATATAAAAATATAGTCCTTTCTATTCAACTAATGTATAATTTTAAATTGGGTGTAGACATCTCATAATGTGGAGAAACAAAAAATAAGTACTATAAAATGTCTCCTGTAGTTTTTTCCTAAACTGCAAGACCAAATACACCAAGGAGTCTTATAAAAGTCAGAGGTTGGCCGGGCATGGTGGCTCACACCTATAATCCCAGCACTTTGGGAAGCTGAGGCGGGTGAATCACAAAGTCAGGAGTTCGAGACCAGCCTGGTCAATATGGCAAAACCCCCCTCTCTACAAAAATTAGCTGGGCATGTTGGCAAGCGCCTGCAGTGCTAGTTACTCAGGAGACTGAGGCAGGAGAATCACTTGAACCCAGAAGACAGAGGTTTCAGTGAGCCAAGATTGGACCACTGCACTACAGCCTGGGCAACAGAGCGGGACTCTGTCTCAAAAAAAAAAAAAAAAAAAGAGGTTACACAGCAGTATTAAATGCTGGTAGCTGGAAGACAAGGTTAAATTCAGAAGTATGAAAGTCTGTGAATTGCTAGTCAAGCCACATTTGAGCAATGTGTGCCATCAGGAAAGTCTAGTCACAGAAGAAACTGATTGTTTTAACATTTGCTATCTTCATCGTTTCCTTTTAAGGAAAAAAGGGCAGATTTATGTTTTAAAATCATAAAACATAAATAGAAGGTTTAAGTGGGCTAGAAAGTACAATGAAGGGCAATGACACTTTGCTCACTCACCAACTTAAACTAGAAAGGAATGAGTCACAAAAACTCGTACCACAGACAACTAAACACAACACTAATCAACATACTCACTGATGACTAGAACATTATACAGCTTATTTATAGATTATGTTGCTATCAATATATGAGCTCTAAAAATATTTCTCTAGACTCAGATTTGTTAATTTAAATTAGTACTTGCATATGAGTGTAAGTTAAACACTTCTCAGCTGGGCGTGGTGGCTGACGCCTGTAATCCCAACACTTTGGGAGGCCAAGGCAGGCAGATCACCTGAGGTCAGGAGCTCGAGACCAGCCTGGACAACATGGTGAAACCCTGTCTCTACTAAAAAAATTAAAAAATTAGCCAGGTGTCGTGGCACCGCCTGTAATCCCAGTTACCTGGGAGGCTGAGGCAGGAGAATTACTTGAACCTGGGAGGTGAAGGTTCCGAGATTGCGCCACTGCACTTCAGCCTAGGCGACACAGTGAGACTCTGTCTCCAAAAACAAAACAAAACAAAACAAAACAAAACAAAAACACTTCTCAGTGTAAACAAATGAGTTAAAAATCTCTCAAAGTGCTTCTCTATGCCTCCCTCTTCTCTGAGCAAGGTCTATCAGTTGCTTGGAGATTCCTGCAAAAATCCTGAGCAATGATTTCCCCCATTGGGAAAATGGCTCTCAAGTCTCTAAATAAACAGAACTAATTGTGGGAGCAAACCAAGTTATAAGTAATATCATTTTGATGTACCTAAAATAACCAAATGAATTTGGAGCAGAATAAAAGAGCGAGTATTCAATATATTACACTTTACCCAGATTTCCATATTCTCCTTAAGAAAAGGCACTTTCCTCTTCCATGGCTTCAAAATTTCTAGGAACTCACACCACCATGGCAATGTGCACACCCCAGGACTCTAGGCCGTCCAAGCAGAATGAGGAACAAGGTTAATGGTGGCCTCTCTGCAGGGTAAGTTGATGGTTGCATCCCTGGTTTCAAGTCTTCTAGTTCAGGGCTTTTATATCTGCTGCTGCCAAGCTAAGCCTACTCCAGATATAAAGAATGATTCCCATGCTGTGGGGCTCTAGGCTGTCTGGACCAGACCAATTCCCAAGTTAGCCCTAATCAGAGTTGAAGTCTCAGAGATCCTGTAAGCTTTCAAGGATACAAGCAGCTGGCCCCCTTCTATTTAGAGATAAGTAAGTACACTCATGTGTCTTTGGCAAGAGCAAGAAGTTTTAACACACAACAGCACCTCTCTTAGCAGAAAAAAAAATTCTGAAATTCTAACCATTTCTTCCACAGATTTTAGCCATGAGATCCTAGAATCTCACTCTAGTGCCAATCCTTGGGCCAATGTTAGTTGTATTTGCATTCAAAACAAAAACTCAAAAAAATATAAAGCAGAACAAGAAAGCAAGCTGATAAAAATTTTTAAAGTACTATGGTATAACAGAAAGGGTTCCAGAAGTCAAGAAACTTCAGTTCTGGTCCTGGCACCGTCACCCTAGCTTGGTCACCCACAGCAGCCATGTAATCTTCTAAGGTTCATTTACTACACTGATAAAAATGAAAAACAACAGAGTTCAAGGAAGCTGATCTAGATAGCTCTTAGATCTCTTCTAGTTGCAAAAAAAAAAAAAAATCATTCTAAATTCTACTCAGTTTTACTAAGTGGTACTTTATCAAGCAAACTCTGGATACATTTCCTTTCTGACTCTTCATACCAGACACAATTCAACTACTTTAAAGGGTTGATAATATATTAAACACTAATACAAAAGATCAATCTGTCTTAACAAAAAAGGCAGTGGAATGGAAATAAACAGAGAGGAGACGTTTGCTTCAACATTTCCACAGATTATAGATCACTTAGTATTTTGTTACCTCAAAGAGTTAAATTCTCTCCCTTAACAAGGAAACTGAAAGACATAACAATTGTCCACAAGAAACCACTTGGTCTTGGGCTGTTTTGAGAGGGAACCTTGTGGCAAGTACAAACAAAATTGTTGACTCCTCTGTCTGCAGGCCTTGAAACTTCAGGACAGCAGTTCAGGTGCTGCACCCTGCTCTGCCTGATCTTAGAGAGTGATTTCTTTCTTTCTTTTTTTTTTTTCAGAGTCTCGCTTTGTTGCCCAGGCTGGAGTGCTATGGTGCGATCTTGGCTCACTGCAACCTCTGCCACTCAGGTTCAAGCGATTCTCCAGCCTCAGCTTCCCAAGTAGCTGGGGTTACAGGTGTGCGCCACCATGCCCAGCTAATTTTGTATTTTTAGTAGAGACGAGGTTTTACCGTGGGTCAGGCTGGTCTTGAACTCCTGACCTCAAATGATCCACCTGCCTTGGACTCCCAAAGTGCTAGGATTGAGCCACTGTGCCCGGCTGAGCATGGTTTCTAAATGATCGCACAGGCCTACCATGAAATATTCCACCCTATGTAAAAACGAGCGTTAGACTAAGTTGAGAAAATAATTTTTATATAATTTAAGTGAAAAAAGCAGGACACAAAAACTACACAAACAACTATAAAGGCATGATCTATGAAAGAAAAAATTGATAAGCTAGACCTCATTAAAATAAAAATTTCTGCTCTATAAGACACTGTCAAGAGAATAAAAAGCCTCAGACTGAGAGAAAGTATAACATTTGTAAAAGGCATCTGATAAAGGACTATTATCAAAAATATAGGAAGAACTCTTAGAACTCAACAATAAGAAAACAAACACACTGATTTTAAAATGGGCTGAACTGGCCGGGCGCAGTGGGTCACGCCTGTAATCCCAGCACTTTGGGAGGCTGAGGCAGGCAAATCACCTGAGGTTGGGAGTTTGAGACCAGACTGACCAACATGGAGAAACTCCGTCTCTACTAAAAGCACAAAATTAGCCAGGCATGGTGGCGCATGTCTGTAATCCCAGCTACTCGAGAGGCTGAGGCACGAGAATTGCTTGAACCCAGGAAGTGGAGGTTGTGGTGAGCCAAGATGGCACCATTGCACTCCAGCCTGGGCAACAAGAGTGAAACTCCATCTCAAAAATAAATAAATAAATAAAATGGGCCAAACTAATATCAAAAAGACAAAAAATAACAGATGTTGGCAAGGATGTGGAGAGAAGGAAACCCTTAAACACTGCTGGTGAGAATGTAAATTAATACAACTTCTATGGCAAACAGTATGGAGATTTCTCCAAGAACTACAAGTAAAACTGCCATTTGATCCAGCAATTCCACTACCGGTTAACTACCCAAAGAAAAAGAAATCAATATATCAAAAATATACCTGCACTTGTATGTTTACTACCACACTAGTCACAACAGCAAAGATACGGAATCATCCTAAGTGTCCATCAATGAAAACGTGGTATACATTTCATTGGACAAAGAAAATGTGGTATACATACACAACGGAATATTGTTCAGTCATAAAAAGAATGAAATTACGTCTTTCGCATCAACATGGGTACAAATGGAGGTCATTATATTAAGTGAAACAAGCCAGACGTGAAAAGCCTGACATTACATGTTCGTACTCATAAGTGGGTGCTAAAAAATGTGTACACATGGACACAGAGAGTTGAATGATAGACAATGGAGACTCGGAAAGGTGAGGGGATGGAAGGAGGGTCAACGATGAGAAGTTGGTTAGCAGATAAAATGTGTATTATTTGGGTGAAAGTCCTGACTTGACCAGTACACAATCCATGCATGTAACAAAATTGTACTTGTACCCCATGAATTTATACAAATTTTAAAAGTGGGCTAAGACTTTAACAGACACCTCACCAAAAAAAGATGCACAGATGGTAAACAAGCATATAAAAAGATGTAACATCATATCATATGTCACCAGGGAAATGCCAATTAAAACAACGAGATACCGGCCAGGCACAGTGGCTCAAGCCTGTAATCTCAGCACTTTGGGAGGCCGAGACAGGCGGATCACGAGGTCAGGAGATCGAGACCATCCTGGCTAACCCGGTGAAACCCCGTCTCTACTAAAAAATACAAAACCTAGCCGGGCGAGGTGGCAGGTGCCTGTAGTCCCAGCTACTCGGGAGGCTGAGGCAGGAGAATGGCATAAACCCGGGAGGCGGAGCTTGCAGTGAGCTGAGATCCGGCCACTGCACTCCAGCCTGGGCGACAGAGCGAGACTCCATCTCAAAAAAAAACAAAAAACAAAAAACAACGAGATACCATTATCCACCTATGAGGGTGGCCAAAATCCAGAACACTGACAATATCAAGGGCTGGTCAGGATTTACAGGAACTCCCATTCATTGCTGGTGGGAATGCAAAATGGTATGGCCACTGTCAAAGACATTGTGGCAGTTTCTTACAACTAAATATACTCTATGATCCAGCAACTGTGCCTCTTGGAATTTATTCAAAGAAGTTGAAAACTTATGTCCACCCCAAAACCGGCACATAGATGTTTACAGCTTTATTTATAATTGCCAAAACTTGGAAAAAACCAAGACGTCCTTCAGCAGGTGAATGGACAAACTTGTGGTATATCCAGACAATAGAATATTATTCAGCACTAAAAAGAAATGAGCTACTAGGCCAGGAAAAGACACAGAGTGGGTTGGGCATGATGGCTCATACCTGTAATCCCAGAACTTTGGGAGGCGGGGGCAGGTGGATCACTTGAGCACAGGAGTTCGAGACCAGCCTGGGCAACATAGTGAGTTCCTGTCTCTATATTTAAATTAAAAAAAAAAAAAAAATTGCCCAGGCACAGTGCCTCATACCTGTAATTCCAGCACTTTGGGAGGCTGAGGTGGCTGGATTACCTGAGGTCAGGAGTTCAAGACCAGCCTGGTTAACATGGCGAAACCCTATCTCTACTAAAAAACCGTCTCTACTAAAAATACAAAAAATTAGCCAGGCACGGTGGCAGGTGCCTGTAATCCAAGCTACTCTGGAGGCTGAGCCAGGAGAATCACTTGAACCCGGGAGGTGAAGGTTGCAGTGAACCGAGATCACGCCTTGTACTCCAGCCTGGGTGACAAGCAGCAAGATTCTATTTCGGGGTGGGGACAGAAATTATAGGCGGGTGTGGCGGCTCACACCTGTAATCCCAGAACTTTGGGAGGCCTAGGCAGGCGGATCACCTGAGGTCAGGAGTTTGAGACCAGCCTGGCCAACATCGCAAAACCCCATCTGTATGAAAAATACAAAAATTAGCGGGTGTGGTGGTGGCCGCCTATAATCCCAACCATTCAGGAGGCTGAGGCAGGAGAATCGCTTGAACCTGGGAGGCAGAGGTTGCAGTGAGCCGAGATCACGTCATTGCACTCTAGCCTGGGCAACAGAGTAAGACTCCATCTCAAAAAAAAAAAAGAAAAAGAAAAAGAAATTATAGGAGACATGGAGGAATCTTAAATGCATATTACTAAGTAAAAGAAGTCAACCTGAAAAGGCTATGCAATATGATTCCAACTATACGACATTCTGGAAAAGGCAAAACTAAAGAGACAGTGAAAAAGATCAGCACTTCCCAGGGGTCAGGGGAGGGGAAGAGGGATGGACAGATGGAGCACAGAGGATTTCTAGGGCAGTAAAACTACTGTGTATACTATAATGGTAGATACATGCCATTATAAATTTATTAAAACCCGTAAGACTGTTTAACACTAAGAACGAATCCTAAAGTAAACTATGGACTAGGTGATAATGATGTGTCAATGGAGGTTCATCTGTGTAACAAATGCACCACTCTGGTGGGGGATGCTGACAATGGGAAGGCTAGGCATGCGTGGGGACAGCAGGCATATGAGAAATCTCTGTATCTTCCACTCAATTTTCCTGTGAACCTAAAACTGTTCTAAACATTAAGATCTATTTTAAAAAACACTATAAAATGCTATGATGACAATTATATATAATTAGCCTATGAGAAGACAACAAAATTTTAACAGTGATTTGTGTCATGATTGTGGGACTATTTTCTCTTTTTCTTTTATCTAAAATTGTAAAGACTTTTTTCACACTTAAAATATTTTTAATTGACCACTGAGGAAAAATTTTAAACCAACCTTATTCTAATTTATATTATTCCTTTCCAACTCAGTACTTAGTTAAAACAACGGATCTTCCTCATTGATTTTTCTGTTTTTGACTAGAATTTTTCTCATGTTGGAATCAAAACCATTTTTGGCTTCCAACATTAAGTCTGTTTTTAAATATCTTAGGTAAGTAATTCAGAAATCAAGCTGGCAGAACACAGGGTCATTTTGTAAGGTATACGTTTCTAAAACCAACAGAGTACTCCAGACTGGCTTTGGCAAGTTCCCAAACTTTCTAAGAAAGGACCCTATAGGTAACACCTATTTATTCCCAGGTTCCTCACCTTCCTCCACATTTCTTTACCTTAGCAATCCACCCAGCACCTTCTGCTCCACATTCTCCTGTATTTCCTCATAAAGCAGCGCTTCTTCCATTCAACCAGTTCCTTGTCCCCATATATCATTCATTGATTCAACATTCACTAAGCACTCTATTTTTATAGAGAGATATTAAAAATGAAGACAACCAGCTTCCGCTCCCTGGAGCTCACAATCTAGTAAGGGGGAAAGATCTTCAAAACAAGTGACTGCTATACAATGGACGTCAGCACACTTTTTCTGTAAAGGGCCAGACAGTATATACTTTCAGCTTTGCAGGCCATAGTCTCTGTGGCAGCTATTCAGCCCTGCCACTGTAGCACGAAAGTGGCCATTGATATAATGTAAATGAATGAGAGTGGCTGTGTTCCAGTAAAATTTATTTTTACAAAAACAGGCAGTGGGCCAGATTTGGCCTGTGTGCTATTGTAACCCGTGGTATACAGCATACTAAATAACATCCCTAGAGCTGAGAGAGCTTGAGAAAGACCTGCCAGACTGCCTGCCCTTTTACAAGGAATAGCCATCAAACCTTAACTGGACAGCCAAACCAAGCTATAAGAATTCTCCTTGAAACTGGTGGAGCAGTAATGAATTTTCCCCCTAAAAGTCACTGAATTGGTTGCTCAAAAATACCAGTTCTCACCCACAGTTTTCAGACAGACATAGCTGCAGAATGTGTTGCAATTAATCTATTATTACAGTAGAGTTACTGGTTGGTTAATACAGTACTGGTTTTCAAATTTTGTCTTCAACACTTAGAAAAGGGTAGATCAACTTGGGGACACATGGACAGAAAGACTGGAACAACAGACACTAGGGACTTGAAAAGGAGGAAGGGAGGGAGGCAGTCAAGGGCTGAAAAACCTTCCTATTGGGTACTATGTTCACTGTCTAGGTAATGGGATCAATAGAAGCCCAAAGCTCAGCATCATGCAATATGCCCTTGCAACAAACCTGCATATGAACACGTGTGTACCTCCTAAATCTAAAATTAAAAAAAAAAAAAGGAAGAAGAGATCAATTTTATCGCTAAAGCATCCCCGTGGAAGTCTGTCAGCCTGAAACTGTGCACCACCCCAAGTATGCCTGCAGAAGCAAACAGTCCATGTACATACTGTCAGCCCTGTATGTTTGCATCAGAAGGGATCTTAGAGACCACTGAGTCCAGCCTTCTTCATCTGGATAACAAACTCACTCTTTAGCTAACAACTCAAACATGTCAGGTGTGAATCAGTCACAGTCTCACTGATATGGATCAAAACATACATGAAGTCAAACAAGAGGAAACAGAGGAGACAGTTAAGGAAGGGCAGAAGGAAGTAAGATAAGACCTCCTCCAACCAAGCTGGATAATCTGCTCAGATAGATGCCTTTCCTTTTAAATTCTTCACTGTTGTTCATCATAGAAAAACGTGAAAATGTATGAAAATAAAAAGAAAAAATAAATGCCCAATATTATCAAGGGGTAACAACTATTAACAATTTGGTTCTTTTCCCTTTAAATCATTTTTCTACATATATTAGAAAAAATTGTTTTTCATTAAATTGCTTTCTCCTTTATTCATGAAATGCTTTGACATACTTCCCCATATTCTTTAATATGGCTCAAAAGTATGATTTTATAATATCCATATTAAAAGTTTACCAAATGGATGGACCATAATTTATTTTAAATTTCTCCCATTATCAGATATTTAGATCATCTCCTTATTTTTTATAACATTAAAAGTTGAAAATAATACTGTGGGAGCTTATAAACCTACTTAAATACAATGTTGTCTATTAGTCACTTGAAAGCAAGTAGTTCTCCAAAACAGAGTAATACCTGGGGCACTGTAGGTCAAGGCAGAGTACGCATTAGTGACCACAGGAAGAAGCATACTCCTTAGGTGTAGGCATGGGGGTACTGGACCCATGTCATCATCCCCAGCTTACTGGACAATTAGCCATCTGAGTCCTTGAACTTCTCTACTAAAAACAGATCAGATAGTAGAGTCAATCAATATCACAACCGGGACCCAAGGGCAATGGTAGCACAAGACCGAGCTCTGACTGCTTTCTCTGCAACAACCAGCAAAGAAAAAGTATTGTGGCTTGACTGCTATTACTAAACTTGGGTCAGCCTGGGCAACATGGTGAGATCTCCTTTCTACAAAAAATTTTAAAAATTAGCCAGACATAGTGGCATGCGCCTGTAGTCCCGGCTACACAGGAGGGTGAGGTGGGAGGAAAACCTGAGCCCGGGGAAGTGGAGTCTACAGTTAGGTGTGATCACGCCACTACACTCCCGCCTGGCCAACACAGTGAGATCCTATCTCAAAAAAAAATTGTGTAGGAGAAAGGATGATAAATAGCTGTGACAGATGTTTCATGTATAGCATTTACTGAATTTGTGGGATATTCCTTCTGAAATAGAAGGTCAACTAATTGGTCTTTCTCCCATGGGCATCTGGAGGAGGAGGGTTCTCTTCCACGTATTTTTTTCTGCTGGGCACAATGGCCAGAATGTCATAACAAATGGATATGGATGCCAGCCAGGCAACAGCAATAGTATGCTTCCCAAAGTAGCCTGGGGGCTGTGAAACCTCAAGAGTTTCTATTAGTAGAACCCAGATATACCTCGCTTAGTTTAACTGCCAATCAGAAAATTAAAACAAATTAATAATCTAGTTCATACCATTTATAATGCTGGAAAGCCTCCTTCCTAGAATAAATGGATTGCCTAAAGGGCTGCCTAAAGCAAGCCAGAGGAAGAGGAATATAACTTACTAGAAGGGGAGAGTTTCAATTGCCCTCTTGAGTTACATACACACAAAAAAGCTCCAGTTTAGATCTCAGTTTCCAAATTAAAGATCTGAGGTGAAAGGAACATATTTGTGTTTGCCTAACATAAGCCACATAAAATCCAGTAAAATTAAGTCTGAGCCAGTCAACATAATAAAACAATGTTATTCTTTTATGGCCGGGCGCAGTGGCTCACATCTGTAATCCCAGCACTTTGGGAGGCCGAAGTGGGTGGATCACCTGAGGTCAGGAGTTTGAGACCAGCCTGGCCAACATGGTGAAATCCTGTCTCTATTAAAAATACAAAACAATTAGCCGGGTGTGGTGGCAAGCACCTGTAATCCCAGTTAGTCGGGAGGTTGAGGCAGGAGAATCACTTGGAGCCAGGAGGCGGAGGTTGCAGTGAGCCGAGATCGTACCAGCCTGGGCGACAGAGCAAGACTCCATCTCAAAAAAAAAAAAAATTCATTTAATTAAAATGAGAAAAGGAACATTCCTAATTAAACTCCGTGACTAACACTGTGTTTGTCCATGGATATTTGTGAAAGAAATTGCTTTTCAAACCTAACTTTCCCAGAGTTATCTAGGATAATTCATATTTTGAAAACAAACAGAAAAACAAAACAAGCACAAAGTAATAAGGACAACTTTCTCACCCCTCTCCTGCAATGTGTATCTGTTTGACAGAGATTTGCACGAACAAGCACAAACTCTTCTTTTTGTGTTTTTGCCAAAAGAACTTTGGACATGCAAAGAGAAAAGGACAAGGACCAAAGAAGTGCCTTTCAACACTACTAGAAGAATCAAGTTACAGGTCAATTTGTCACATGTGGGAAGTAATCACTGTCACTCCTTATTCAGAACACTGGAAGTAGCTGAAGTCAATGCTTCAACACAATAACACAAGGTGGCCAACAAACTCATGTAAAACACCACATGTCACTAGTCACAGTATCTGATTACAAACAATCCCTACAGGCCCATATGGGAGTATGTCGAGAGTATGTCAAGTTTACTGGAAAGTGTTAGGACACAGCATGCGCACTTACCTTACCAGTGCGTCTGGTTTGCTTAGCTGGTTATTAGGAATACAGTTTTCCATTAAGTCCTTGTGTGTACTTGGGCTCTTGCTAGTGCATTTCTGCTTCTTCTCATTTTTACTAGATGAGGAAGGAATGCTCCCATTTGTGGCGCTATGACTTCGAGGTGAGGAGTTCACAACTCCACTGGCATTTTTGTAATTTTTTGAGGAAGCAGTGCATGAGTCCTCTTTCAAGAGATTTTCTGTACTTCCCACAAGATCATTATTTAATCTTTTACTATTGATATGGTTTTCCATATACTCAATCTCTTGTATTTTAGAGTCTACAGGTTGTAGAATATTGTTGTTATTTATTCCAAGGTTGTGTTTTTTGGCATCCTTGTCCTTTTCTTTTCCTTTTTCTCGGTATTCTATCTCTGGCAAAGTTGTGGAGAGTTTTTTGTTGGCTGGGATACCTCCGTTGTGGTGTATAAGGATCGAAGAATCCATATCAGGTAATCCTTTGGCTGCTACAATACCAAAAACAAACCAACAAACAAAAAGCCCACACCAGAGTATTTAGTTTTTTAACAACACAGATTAATTCAACAAACTATTATCTACACTTAAGAAATTCACATTAGTTTGCACACTCATTTAGAAGTAATAACCACAGTACATTACGCTAATCAAGAAGCAAATCCTCATAATTTACTAGAAGATGTAGGAAGAAAAACAGAAGAAAATCCAAATACATTTAAGAAACTCCACATTTAGAAAATCACCATCATTTATGAAAATGATGGCCATTAAAGGTCTAGTCTTGAAAACAAGATCAGGGTTTTATAATTAGGGCACACTTTGTGTATTAGTCAAATCAAACTCGCCTATCATTGAGGTGAGAGGACAAAGGCAGATCCTAAGAAGTCATATTTTTTAAGTACCTGGAGTAAATGAACTGCTAATAACTTTACTGAAAAGAAAGAGGTTAAATGAAACAAAAGAAGAGGAATAATTTTAGGATACAGGACATCTATCCTTTTTCTGGACTCTAGTGTTGAGGTAATAAGGAAGTCTGTATCCTTCACCAGACCACTCAGAAAGAATTTTGTGTATCAGGTCTACACATTCCAATTTATTAAAATCTACTTGAAGAGATATTTTTGTACCACATCAGACAAAAAGATAATTTTGAAATATATAAAAACACGACCTCAAACTTTCAACTCTCAAACCAATGGAAACCAGTTACTGCCAATTACCTATTTCTATTGGTCAAATGCCCATGAGAGAGATTCCATCAGAAATGGTTCAATTTAAAATCTGCATTACATTATACGAAGCATTTAGAATACGACCTATCCATCTTGGCTCTATTCAGAAGACATCTGGCTTCTAAAGTTCAATTCTACATGTCTACATCTCCACTGTGCTTATACTTTGGTTCTTGACTTGCTTCAATTACCAATTCACATAGTTCCATACTATTTTGTTGCTAAGAATATATATTTTAAAATACGTAAAACAGGCTGGGCCAAATGGCTCATGCCTGTAATCCCTGTACTTTAGGAGGTGGAGGTGGGAAGATTGCTTGAGATCAGGAGTTCGAGACCAGCCTGAACAACACAATGAGACCTCATCTCTACAAAAAAATAATTTTAAAAAATTAGCCAGGCATAGTGGCATGTGCTTATGGTAGCAGCTGTTCAGGAGGCTGAGGAGGGAGCATTACTTTGCTCCCAGGAGTTTGAGGCTGCAGTGTGCCGTAACTGTTACCGCTGCACTCCGGCTTAGGCAACAGAGTGAGACCCTCCCTGTCTCAAAAAACTAAATTAAAAAAAAAAATCAGAATTAAAATATAAAAAAGATATAAATATATTGTAAAATAATAAAATAAACATATTTAAACACATAGTCTTCAGACAGTATGTAAAAAACTTCATTCACAATCTGTATTTCATTGACCAAACAAAACAATGACCCTGAGGAGAAACACTATTAGACAGAAAAAACAAAATCCTCGCTACTTTTCCAGAAAAGAAAATTCTACCAAGAGACAAAATAATGACTAGCCTATTGAGCCAACAGCTTTAGGGTAAAGACCTACCTTCCTCGGCCTCTTTTTCTTGCTTTTGTAGCATCTGTTGCTCTGGAGGGAGAGCTTGTTGAAGAAGTTGCATGTAAAACTCATTCTCTTTTTGTACTTCTTTTTGCTTCCTTAACCGCATTTTGTAGCTTACGTAACTTTTGAAGCCAAAGCCCAAAGTTACCACAGGGTACCCAATACTAGAAAGAAGACAATCCAGCCAGTAATTGCAGGTTTAAAATGAACCATGTGTGTCTCAAGCACATGAGAATACCTATGGCTTAAAATTTAAAGATAAATTCTAATTGATGATGGTAGTTGAGAATAGCATTCACTAGACACACAAATAAATGTAACATCCACTGTGGAAATCAGAAGCAACTGGCACACAGAACAAAACCCCCAGGAACAACAGGACTGCTAGACCATAAGAGGACACTTCCCATTAGACTTTGGCATTCTTCAAATTAATTCAAGGAGTCACCACAGTTGACTGTCAGATACGGTGGCTAATCCCTTGAAGAAATACTGAAGAACTACCTTATGCATTAGAACTTAGGCATCTATTTGTACCCTTTTTTTTTTTTTTGAAACGGAGTCTCGCTCTGTTGCCCAGGCTGGAGTGCAGTGGCGCGATCTCGGCTCACTGCAACCTCCTCCTCCCAGGTTCAAGTGAGTCTCCTGCCTCTGCCTCCCGAGTAGCTGGGACTACAGGCCAGCGCCACCATGCCCAGCTAATTTTTGTATTTTTAGTAGAGACAGGGTTTCACCATGTTGGCCAGGATGGTCTCGATCTCTCCACCTGGTGATCCATCCACCTCGGCCTCCCAAAGTGCTGGGATTACAGGTGTGAGCCACCACGCCTGGCCTGTATGCTTTTGAAAACTAAAAGGGTACAGACTTTATGCATAGCCAAAAGTAAACGTGTTAAAAAAAAAAAATCACAAGAACATCATTTGATTTTTAACACTAGAAGGCAGGGTCAAATTCAGGTGACTACTTTAACTTAATCTTCTTGCTGCCTGACGGGTACTGCCACCAGCTATTCCTTGAAGATTGGTTCATAAACACTCTGTCATATATAAATTCTGTCATACATAAATTCAAGAATCATTTAAATAAGTATCTGATATGATCAGTGCCAACATTTGGTTTGTATCACCAAATTAAACCAGCTGTACTTAGAACTCTAATCTCTGGGATTGAAAGTTAAATATTTTCATTGAACTTATCAGCCTGCCTAACAACATTTCAAAGCCTCTGCAAACACTGTCAAGCCCATATAGGTTTCACTAACATGAAAATGTATCAATTTATAATTAGTCTAAATGTGGTCTCACTACAAACTTATGGTGACATGTTTTTTGACCAAGTTCATTTAATTTGTTTGTAAAAAGACTAAAAATACTGGAAACAGTATTTTTTTTTTAGTTGATTACTGTTTATTTTGGTTTCTGCCATAAATATTAGTAAAAATTGGTGTGTTTAGGAGAAACATACATTAGGTGGTAAGTTCCACAATAGATATAAATAAGAATCAAGCTCATTTTTCAAAAATGTTTCATGGTTAAGATGAATAATTAATAAATAATATCTTAATATTCATTAGCATGTTATAAAGAGAATATTCATTCAAAAATTAATAATAATATTATCTTACTTTTATAAATAGGCTAAGGAAATTCTGAATTATTTTAAGTTTCATGAAATAGCCATAGACCTTCTGGAATCTTTACCTGATTATAATAAACATAGCTAACATTCATCAGACACCTATGTGCTTGGCATTAAGTTGAATACTTTAGATGTATCACTTCAGTTCCTTTTTCCCATGACCCAGAGAGGCAGGTAAGAAAACCATGGCTTAGAGGCAATGACACACACAAGGCAACACAGCTGTCAGGGAACAGAGCTGGGATTCACCCATCTGCCTGAAAAGGGGGCTCATGCTCTTTCCAACCATGCTGTACTGCTTTCTGGGTCCACGTAAACTTTCTAAGAATAAATTTACAGTTGAACTTAACATTCTACAGTGAAATGAATTATAGATAAAGAATATAATACTGGCTGGGTGCGGTGGCTCACGCCTATAATCCCAGCACTTTGGGAGGCCAAGGCAGGTGGATTACTTGAGGTCAGCAGTTCGAGACCAGCCTGGCTAATATGATGAAACCCTGTCTCTACTAAAAATACAAAAGTTAGCCAGGCATGGTAGCATGCGCCTGTAATCCCAGCTACTTGGGAGACTGAGGCAGGAAAATCGCTTGAAGCTGGGAGGCAGAGGTTGCATAACCAAGATCATGCCACTGTATTCCAGCCTGGGTGACAGAGCGGGACTCCGTCTGAAAATATACACACACACATACACACACACACACACACACAGATATATATATATATATACACACACACACACCACACAATTTATGTAATACTTACCAGTGAGCAGCAAATGGACGACAAAGGTCTACATGAAAGTTTTTGAGATCTTTAAATCTAATGGCTGCTTCAATATAAACAAAGAGGATCCAGAGAGACACTGTAGGCAAACACACTCCCCTTTCTGTGGGAAAGCAGCAGAGAGGCAAGCATGAATGAATGATACAGTAACTAACAGATGGATTGTTTGGGAGACTAATTCAACGACAGTAACTTTCATTAAGATCTTCACCTAAACTAAATTAAAAGGCAAACTGATCCAAACGGAAAGCTTTTATATGACAAATGATTCCACAGAATCACTGACAAAAATAAAAGACAAACATCCTGGCAAAAAATATTTACAATGTATGTAAAACAAAGGATTCATAGCCCTGACATACAAAGAGCTCCCACAAATCAATAAAAGGTAACTGAAGAAAATAATTTACAAGTCGCAAAATAAGAACTATAGATGGCTAAAAAACACACAAAAAGATGTTAACTATTGATTAGAGAAATACAAATTAAAACAATCAGATTCCATTTTCTTAACTATTAGATAAAATTTTTAAAGACAGATAATAGCACAGGGAGGGTATGGGGAAAGGTTCATTTTCATACTTGGCAATAATATAAATTGGGGCAACTATTTTAGATGGCAATTTGGCATTTAAATGTAAATACTTGTAGCTTTCCTTTACCCAGAAATTCCACTTCGTTTTTTTTTTTTTTGAGACTGAGTCTCGCTCTGTTGCCCAGGCTGGAGTGCAGTGGCGCGATCTCAGCTCACTGTAAGCTCTGCCTCTCGGGTTCAAGCAATTCTCCTGCCTCAACCTCACGAATAGCTGGGACTACAGGCGCCTGCCACCGCGACCGGCTAATTTTTTGTATTTTTAGTAGAGAGGGGGTTTCACCGTGTTAGCCAGGATGGTCTTGATCTGCTGACCTCGTGATCCGCCCGCCTCGGCCTCCCAAAGTGCTGGGATTACAGGTGTGAGCCACCACACCCAGCCCAGAAATTCCACTTCTAAGAATCTACCCTATAGAAACATAAAAGAGCCTTAAGATAAATACATAAAAAATATTCACTGGGCTGGGTGTGGTGGTTCACGCCTTTAATCCCAGCACTCTGGGAGGCCTAGGAGGGCGGATCTCCTGAGGTTGGGAGTTGAAGACCAGCCTGGCCAACATGGCAAAACCCCGTTTCTACTAAAAATACAAAAATTAGCTGGGCATGGTGGCAGGTGCCTGTAATCCCAGCCACTTGGGAGGCTAAGGCAGGAGAATCGCTTGAACCTGGGAGGCAGAGGTTACAGTGAGCTGAGATGGCACCACTGTACTCCAGCCTAGTCAACAAGAACGAAACTCCATCTCAAATAAATAAATAAATAAATAAATAAATAAATAAATTCACTGTAGGGCCAGGCATGGTGGCTCATGCTTGTAATCCCAGCACTTTGGGAGGCCGAAGTGGGCAGATCACGAGGTCAGGAGTTCAAGACCAGCCTAACATGGTGAAATCCTATCTCTACTAAACACAAAAATTAGCTGGGCATGGTGGCACACACTTGTAATTCCAGTTACTCAGGAGGCTGAGGCAGAGGATTTGCTTGAACCCAGGAGGTGGAGGTTGCAGTGAGCCGAGACTGCGCCACTGGACTCCAGCCTGGGCAACAGAGCGAGACTTTGCCTCAAAAAAAAAAAATTCAACATAATATTATTTGCAAAAGCAAAAATTTATAATTTAAATGTTCATCAACAGGAAACTTTATGATAAATCTATATAATGAAATATGTTGAAGGTTTCCTAAAGAATGAGGAAGATCTGCACTGTCATGGAATGACATAAAAAAAATAAAATCCGGCCGGGCGTGGTGGTTCAAGCCTGTAATCCCAGCACTTTGGGAGTCCAAGACGGGCGGATCACGAGGTCAGGAGATCGAGACCATCCTGGCTAACATGGTGAAACCCCATCTCTACTAAAAAATACAAAAAACTAGCCGGGCAAGGTGGCGGGCACCTGTAGTCCCAGCTACTCGGGAGGCTGAGGCAGGAGAATGGCGTGAACTCAGGAGGCGGAGCTTACAGTGAGCTGAGATCCGGCCACTGTACTCCAGCCTGGGTGACAGAGCAAGACTCCGTCTCAAAAAAAATAAAATAAAATAAAATCCATAAGTAAGAACAAGTTGTAGGACAAAGAAATGTTTCTGGCACTTAAGTACTGTTCAAAAAATTTGTATTTATTTATTTATTTATTTTTTTGAGACGGAGCCTCGCTCTGTCACCCGGGCTGGAGTGCAGTGGCCGGATCTCAGCTCACTGCAAGCTCCGCCTCCCGGGTTCACGCCATTCTCCTGCCTCAGCCTCCCGAGTAGCTAAGACTACAGGCGCCCGCCACCTCGCCCGGCTAGCTTTTTGTATTTTTTAGTAGAGACGGGGTTTTGCCGTGTTAGCCAGGATGGTCTCGATCTCCTGACCTTGTGATCCGCCCGTCTCAGCCTCCCAAAGCGCTGGGATTACAGGCTTGAGCCACCGCGCCCGGCCTTCAAAAAATTTTTTTCTAAAGCACAAACTCATATTCCTTTTGTAATTAAAAACAATTTTCATGGGAGGAAAAAGCAACTTGCAACAAAATAAGATGCAAATAAAGGCAAATGTCCATTGGCTTTTGGAATCAAAATCTGCAGGCTAGGTCCATCTATATCAGGACATGACTGATGATGGGGTATTTATGAATGTGGACTACATGGGCACGAGCGGGAAAAAATCAGTGACTTTTTGCTAAGGATCTTAGGGATGAAACTAAAGAAAAATCATAGTATCTTGAAACTAGGAAGATCATTTTGTCTAACCTCCTCATTTTGTTGAAGAGTAAACCCCAGAGTCTAAACAAACTGGGCCCAAGTTCAGAGACAGTACTAAATTTGCTTCTGAGGAGAACCTCCCTTAGTCCTAGTACCTGAGTGAAGTTGACACTGGATGCTCTGTGAAGCCAGCTAATGGTCTCAACCATTCTTAAGAATTTCACACAACAAAAACAGATATTTCCTTTTTTTCCTTTTCTTTCTTTCTTTTTTTTTTTTGAGACAGAGTCTGGCTCTGTCGCCCAGGCTGGAGTGCAGTGGCACAATCTCACTTCACTGCAACCTCCGCCTCCCGGATTCAAGCGATTTTCCTGCCTCAGCCTCCTGAGCAGCTGGGATTACAGGCACATGCCACCATGTCCGGCTAATTTTTGTATTTTTAGTAGAGAAGAGTTTCGCCATTTCGGCCAGGTTGGTTTTGAACTCCTGAACTCAAATGATCCATCCGCCTTGGCCTCCCGAAGTGCTGGGACTGCAGGTGTGAGTCACTGTGCCCAGCCCAAAAATAGGTATTTTCACAACGTAGGAGGAAAAACAGGAACACACAGGACAATGCATTTTCAAAATCATTTCAAAATGCATTTTCAAATATTTATCTGCCCTATTCTCTATATTGATTTATAAGGTTAAAAAAACACAATAAGCATATTACAGAAAAAATAGAAAAATTAGACAAAATACCTGTATTCTACATCTATGAAATAAACAAAATCACATTGAAAGTTTTTTGAGCAAGTATAATAATCATATTGTACATACAGTTTTATATCCTGTTTTTTTCCCCTCTTAACCACCAGGAAAAAAGCTTATGCTACAATATTATTCTTTGTAATCATATGTAATTTCATCAACCATTCCTAATATTGTCATCAAATAATTTTAAATTTTAACAACTGTAAGAAAAACTACCCCAAGTTATAGAAATTGCACTCATCTTTGTCAGCCCAATAAAAGCAGTTTTTTGTTTCATTTGTTTAAGCACTAGTCATCCCAAATTAAAACATATTTCATAACTTAGCTATTCCAATATTCATTTCTGAGCCGAGGGCTAAAGAGGGGCCAGTAGTATTTTATGACTTTAGCTACACTGCTGCCCTGTGGGTCACCCACTGAACCAGTTCCCAATAGGTTCTATTAATAGTTATATGGTTAGTTTCTTCTCCACTACTAAGATATTACTAAAGAAATTTAAGAAATCGCCACAGCTCCTCAGAGTCACAGAATATTTGAGGTGGAAGATTCTTTAGCCATTATTTAGATTACTCCACCTTTATATAACAGAGAAGTTGAGACCTAGGGAGAGTGACAAGTATAAAAGGCAGCTCACTCGAAACTGAGGCCCAGGATAAGGAAACACAAATTAAAAACTGGTGGGAAGAAAAATCACTTTAATTAGAGGAAAGCAGACTGAAGAACCTTCATAGTAGCTTATAAATCAAGTCAGATATGAAAGAGTGTAAAACATGGAGAAAAGCATGCTCATTCATAGCAGATACTTTAAAAAACAGAGCTCAATTGTGTTTTCTACATGGGCCAACATCATCATCTCAGCAGTTCTGAGAAGAGGATGAACGTTGGTCCAGACAGCTTTTATTATTTGGTGCTCCCTCTCTGGTCAAAATCCTAAAGGTTGTAGCTGGGCCCAAGAATCAAGTTTCACGCAGCTTTGCAAACAAGTTTGACTCTGAGAGCCAATCCTCAAATCCTAGTGCATACCAAACTCTGGCTTTCACAGTGGGCTGAGGCTGTCAAAGTATCTCATCTGATCTTAGTTTAAAGTAACAGAAGTATAGCTCTAAGAAGTAGGGAGCTCTACTCTAGTCAGAACACACCTGCAACAGTGTAGAGAACCACTGAGGTAGGCAGACTAGGAGGGTAAAAGCTCTTAAAATAATAAAGAAAAGCTGATGAAACCAGAGATGTTCTTGCCTACAGAAAAGACTTAAGAGGTTATGACAGTGTCTTTAAATCTCTAAAGAAATGTTAACATGGAAGGGAGATCACATTCATTCAGTGTGGCTCTAATGCAGAGGTTCAATGTTTGGGATTGAGGGGATGGTCTGGTAGGTCCCTTAATATTTTTTGTTTTGTTTCTTTTGTGTTTTTTGAGATGGAGTCTCGCTCTGTCACCCAGGCTGGAGTGCAGTGGTGCAATCTTGGCTAACTGCCACCTCTGCCTCCCAGGTTCAAGCGATTCTCCTGCCTCAGCCTCCTGAGTAGCTGGGATTACAGGCATGCACCACCACACCCAGCTAATTTTTGTATTTTTAGTAGAGACAGGGTTTCACCATGTTGGCCACGTTGGTCTCAAACTCCTGACCTCAGGTGATCTGCCTGCCTCAGCCTCCCAAAGTGCTGGGATTACAGGCGTGAGCCACTGCGCCTGTCCCCCTTGACATTTTAAGGAAAAGTTTTACACATTCCCTTGTATTTTTCTGGGAAAACCTCTTTAGATCCTCTAAGAAATCAGCAAGCTGTGGCTTAGTCCTGATACTTAGGAGGCTGAGGTGGGAGGATCATTTGAGCCCAGGAGTTCAAGTCCAGCCTGGGCAACATAGTGAGACCCCATCCTAAAAAAAATAAATAAATAGAATCTTTTTAAAAGGAATCAACAAGCCCCAAAACAGTTAAGACATACTGGGTCAAAATGTAAGGAAGAAAATTCTGGCTAATATGAGGAAGAACTTTATTTTATACCTCCCAAAAACAGAGTAGGGTACCAGGAATGGTAGGTAAGTTCCTTGTTACTGTAGGTTTTCCATGACAGGTAAAACCACCATGTGCCAGGGATGCGTGGGGATTCTTGTGCCAAATTAAGGATTCATCTAAATGACATTCCTTTCAATGATGAAACTCCATGAACATTTTTTTCTTTTTTGGCACATGGCTATCTTCAAGTATACCTAGATAGAAATCACTCCAACTATTTTTTTAAAAAAAGATATATTCAGAGTGAGAGTTGGTACCCGCAATGCCTGTAACTGAAATATCAAATCATAACAACTTAAAGTTTTGATTCAAATAATGAAAAAAAATATATTTTTTTGAAGGTATATTATAATCTATTAAGAAAACTTTAAAATGTCCACATTAAACTCAACTCTAAATAATGTATCCAAAGAAATAACCACATTAAAAAATTTGAATCTAAGATTTCTATCCATCTAAGCAATCATTAAGACTTACCTGTGTGCCATACGTACTGAACCCATACATATGTGCTAGCAGCAAAAAAAAGCCACTGTATGGGGATGAACAGCAGGCATATTATATTTGACGTGAATGCTACACAAACAAAAAATACTGAGAAGGCCTAAAGGGAAAAAGAAAACAAAATGAAAGACACATCTTAGAACTTGTTATTTTCAACCACATGTTGTTAAATGTATGTTGGACAAAATTATTGAAACTGCTAAGAGATAACTTGGTAACTATAGAGCAAATTCACAAAAGGAGATTTTAAACATTTAAAATCAACCATATAAAAAGTAGTGGTGGCCGGGTGTGATGGCTCATGCCTGTAATCCCAGCACTTTGGGAGGCAGAGGTGGGCGGATTACGAGGTCAGGAAATCGAGACCATATTGGCTAGCACGGTGAAACCCCGTCTCTACTAAAAATACAAAACTTTAGCCAGGTGAGGTGGCAGGCGCCTGTAGTCCCAGCTACTCAGGAGGCTGAGGCAGGAGAACGGCATGGACCCAGGAGGCGGAGCTTGCGCCGCTGCACACTCCAGCCTGGGCAACAGAGTGAGACTCCGTCTCAAAAAAAATAAATAAAATTAAAAAGTAGTGGTTACTTTAACATTAAAGAATACTACTACTTTATGGTCCTCAAATCATGAAAAAGAACTGGATCAGAATGAACTGAGGTGGGACCACAGTGAATTCGTTTGGATTCCAAATAAATGTGGGTTACCTAAAAGAACTAGAATTTTTTTATTTTTTTTTTGGAGGTAGAGTCTCACTCTGCCACCCCGGTTGGGGTGCGGTGGTGCGATCTTGGCTCTCTGCAACTTCCACCTCCCAGGTTCAAGTGATTCTCCTGCCTCAGCCTCCTGAGTAGCTGTGACTATAGGCACGTGCCACCAGACCCAACTAATTTTTTGTAATTTTAGTAGAGACGGGGTTTCACCATGTTAATCAGGATGGTCTCAATCTCCTGACCTTGTGATCTGCCCGCCTTGGCCTCCCAAAGTGCTGGGATTACAGGTGTGAACCACCACCAGCCCTGAAAAAACTAGAATTTTAATACAGAAAAGTCTTCTCTCTCCTCACAAACCATTCCTAAAGAGCTTCATTCTTAAAAGACAGGCTTTCTGGAGCACAGATGAACCATAATATTAGTAAGACATATACTGATGTTATTAGGTTGGCGCAAAAGTAATTGGGGCAAAAGTAATTGCACCAACCTAATAATAATTTTAATAATGCAGTTTTCCTCTGGACACCACAATCGCCAATAGAACATGAGCTGAAACTATCTTTTTAAAGCATGGATTTGCTCTGACCAAAGCACCAGGCCTGGGTGGGAGCGTTATAGTTTTAAGATGTGGCTGTAGAACACAACAGAATTAACACATTAATCAAGGGAACAAGCCCAGGCCTATGCTTGCTCCAATCTAGCAGCTGTCTAAACGTGGTTTGGGGATTTCTGGGGTATCTTTGAGATCCCTCCAAAGGCTCTTTGAGGTTAAAACTATTTTCATAACAATACTAAGATGTTATCTGCCTTTTTTACACTCACTCATGCATATGGTGGAATTTTCTGTAAGTTACATGACATGTGATACAGTAACAGACTGACTTCAGAAGCAGATATGAGAATGTAGGTGTCTTCCATTGAGCTAGATATTAAAGAGATTTACAAAAATGAAGCCACTGTTCTATATTGTTTGTTTTAGAAAATATAGCTATTTTTCACTTAAAAATGTAATTTCTATTAACATGTAATGGGCCTATTATGTTTAAGTGAATTAATAAGTATGTATTTTAAAGTTTTCTCAGTTTTAACTTCTAATACAGTAAATCTGGACAGATATAAGCCACATTAACAAAGGCTCTCTGGAGTCCTCAATAGTTTTTAAGAGTGAAAAGGGGCCCTGAGACCAAAACGTTTGAAACACTACTCTAACTCAAATCCAACCACTAACCTAGCAACAGGGAACCCACAAACACTTCAAAGCAGGACTGAGCAATTTTTTTTTTTTAAAGGTAGGAATGGCCTTTATTGGTTGCAACGGGAAATGGAAGGGGAGGGGATATGCCACCCCCAGACTAGGTTGCCGCCCTCCAAATGACCGAGTAATTATTGCTTCCTCCACTGTTCTGTTTCACTGGAATGGGACAGCAGGAGAAAATGTAACTATTTGATCAATGGGTTTAGACAAAATAGTTTAGAGGTCAATTTCAGTTAATGGACCCTATAAGCTAATCCTAACAAAGTCACCTATTGCTAATAACACCTATTTTAAATAGCTGAACGGTCCCCACACACGGAAAACATGTATTAGTAAACATACCAGTCCCTGGTATCTGAAGGAATCATAGACGCTTCTGATGAAAAGCCAGAATGGCCACAGATATTCAAATCTGAACTCCAGGACAAAATCGGCTAGGAGGACAAGTGCCCACACCACCAGGAATTTCAGGTATAAAAATGTACTGCAAAATATAAAAATAACGAATTAATTTAAGGTCATTTGTGAATAACTAGAAATAGAAAATTCACTATTTCTGTTTAAAAACGACAAAAAAATACCTCCGCATATCTTGAAAACAATGGAGATAAAGCACAAAAAAGAGATGCTGCCATGGCCTATCTGCACTTTAAATGCTCTCTGGTGTTCATTCTCAGACTCAAAACTATCAAGATAAGATGATAGCCAAAAATGCTTAATTCCACTTAAGATGGAAAAAAACCATTTAAATCCCACCACTATTTTAAAAATGTGCTAAGTGTCTGACTTCAAAATACTGCAACACTCTCAAAATTACAGCTTTCAAGCTGTTCTTCATTAGAAGAAAATGTCACAGTTGAAAGGCTTCAAATTTGCTGTTTCCCCACCCCTCTACATCTGTTCGAAGAGTCTTTGAAATTCTTGATGCACATCCTTACATGCCTAAAGAATCCTGTCTTTTTTTTCCCCTTTTTTCCTCTTGCCTCTGTATATAGTATTCATCTGCATTAACCAAACAAAAACCAAATGACTTCCCCAAATAGAAACAAACTTAGGGAGCAGATGCTAAATCACTACCAAGGGCTGAGAAAGCACAAAAATGTACATTAAAGAAAAAAACCCTTAAACATCTAAGCCATGCTCCAGTTGATATGTAAATGTGTGTTCCCAGTTCCCTCTGGACTTGTGTTAAACAGAAACATTCAGACAAGCCAGTTAGGACACATATGTAACCACTGCAGTAGGTCAAACAAGGTAAGGACACAGAAAAAAATATTATTTTTCATATACTCCATAGGTCAATTTTCCAGTTCATTAGTTGCATAATGGACAATAGAAGTCTTTAGATTCTACTTGTTAACAAGCCTCTATTTCTGTGATCCTAGTCCTGCCAATTCTAGAGGTCAACTTTAGGTATTAAAAAATATTTTCCACAATATACAAATTGGAAATACCTAAAATTCACTTTCACTTGGGACAAATACAAACATTCCAATACTGATGTGATCAAGTTAGTCATTTAAAAAAACAACAAGGCCGGGCGCGGTGGCTCAAGCCTGTAATCCCAGCACTTTGGGAGGCCGAGACGGGCAGATCACGAGGTCAGGAGATCGAGACCATCCTGGCTAACACGGTGAAACCCCGTCTCTCTAAAAAAAAAAAAAATACAAAAAAACTAGCTGGGCGAGGTGGCGGGCGCCTGTAGTCCCAGCTACTCGGGAGGCTGAGGCAGGAGAAAGGCGTGAACCCGGGAGGCGGAGCTTGCAGTGAGCTGAGATCCGGCCACTGCACTCCAGCCTGGGCGACAGAGCGAGACTCCATCTCAAAAAAAAAAATAATAATAATAAAAATAAAAATAAAAAACAACAAAATTGAGATTTTTAATAAATAATTTTGAAATATATTCCAATAAGATACAAAAGACATACTTGGAGGAAAAAACAAAAACAAAAGCAAGAACTTAAAAGTAAAATAATAAAAAGAAAAGGAAAAAAAGAAAAAAGGGGAAAAAAGCAGGATTCAGCATTGAGGATTTATTTTGTGCCCTTTGAAGCCATTCAGGTAAGAGATGTCAAGAACAGAAACATGTGACCCTCAATGATACAGTATTCACAGTGATACATAATTTGTCATCTACGGTGGATTTCTAATATTTATCCTTAGAACTTATTTAGGTTTGATAGTAAGTTTCTGCTAAGAGGTTTGCTGTAAAGGAACCTGAAGCAAATCACAAAAGAACACAATCTTTTTTTTTTTTTTTTTTTTTGAGACAGGGTCTGGCGCTGTCTGCCAGGATGAAGCGCAGTGGCAAGATCATAGCTCACAGCAGCCTCAATCTCCTGGGCTCAAGTAATCCTTCTACCTCAGCTTCCCAAGTAGGTGGTAATATAGGCATGTGCCTCATTTGGCTATTTTTTTAAAAATTTTTTATAGAGATGGGGGTCTCACCATGTTACCCAGGCTGGTCTCAAACTCCTGGGCTCCACCTGCCTCACCCTCCCAAAGTGTTGGGATTTCAGGTATGCGCCTGGCCAGAACACAGTCTTGAATCCTAAGTCCCACCTTTTAGTTTCATTTCACTAGAGTTCTGCTGGCCTGATGAAGACAGAGCCCTCGTAATTCTCACTCATTAAATCCATAACTGACCTAGTGGAGAGCAATGCACATTTTATTCTAGAACAAATGAGAGCCAGGCACAGTGGCTTATACCTGTAATTTCAACACTTTGGGTGGACAAGATGGGAGGGTTGCTTGTGTCCAGGAGTTCAAGACCAGCCTGGGCAACATAGTGAGACCCCATCTGTAAAAAAAATTTAAAAATTAGCCAGGTGTGGTGGCACACACTTGTAGTCCCAGCTACTCAGGAGGCTGAGGTAGAAGAACTGCTTGAACCTGGGAGGTCCATGCTGCTGTGAGCCATGACTGTGCCACTGCACTCCAGCCTGGGTGACAGAGCAAGATCCTGTCTCAAAACAAAAACAAAAACAAACAAAAAACACAACTGACTCATGCAGGTATTCGGGAGCACAAATCTAGTTTGAAACTAGATTTCCAAGGTGCTTGACTTTAAAACTAAGAGGTTTTTTCCTTGTGTCTAGAACTGTTTCTACATCTTGAAAAAGGAATAACAGCCTCTCCACCATGGTTTCAGATTTTTTTTTTTTAAATGGCATAGCTAGAAGCAGTGGCATGCACCTGTAGTCCCAGCTATTTGGGAGGCTGAGGTAGGAGGATCATTTGAGCCCAGGTGTTCAAGTCCAGCCTGGTCAACAAAGTGAGACCCCATCTCTTTCTTTTTCTTGAGACTAAGTTTCACTCTGTCACCCAGGCTGGAGTGCAGTGACATGATCTCAGCTCACTGCAACCTCCACTTCCCGGATTCGAGCGATCCTCCTGCCTCAGCCTCCCAAGTAGCTGAGACTACAGGTGCACACCACCACACCATGCCCAGCTAATTTTTGTATTTTTTTAATAGAGACGTGTTTTCACCATGTTGGCCAGGCTGGTCTCGAACTCCTGACCTCAAGTGATCTGCCCACCTTGGCCTCCCAAAGTGCTGGGATTACAGGCATGAGCCACTGTGCCTGGCCAAGAACCCATCTCTTAAAAAAAAAAAAAAAGGGCAAGGAAATATAGTCATTTTCCTGATTAATCCTTTTCCCTACGGAGCTATCTCTGGAATGTAGCTGAATGAGACATGAAGGGTACCCCAACAGGTCTAGCCCTTACCATTCCCAAAGCGGAGAAGAAAGAGCACCACCAATTGCTTTCTGCCCAAAATGCCCCCAAGGCATGGCAGGATCCCAGTCAGATCCCAGTCAGATCCTGCCATGGCAACATTCCGCTTCACTATTTAGATAGCATTATCCAAAGAATGGCAGCCTGTTGAATATGTACTTTTTAATAATTCAATCATTTAAAACTAAGGCAGTTCAAAAATTACCATCTTTGTTAGTGACTATTCTTTTTCAATTGCATAACTTTAAGGCGGGGTTCCTTTTGATACATTTCTTTTCAAACAACTGCTTTCATACCTTTGATGTTCCTTGACATCCAGTTCTTACTGAGTCATGGTTTAGAAATACAGATATCTAATAAAACTTGATTTTTTACAAACATACTCTCAACTTTCCTCTGGCTCTCATTTCAGGCAGGCCTGCCTCTAAAATCAAGAGATAACCTAATTAACAAAGCTGACTTTCTCTAAGACTAATCTTGAATTCTATTGAGTCATTTTAGTCTTAGAGGTTTTGGAAGTTTAAGACAGCTGCCTGATTCAGTATTGACTTAGCCCTCTCTATCAGTAAATCATGCCTCTCAACCTTCTGTAGGTACATGTACAGAAGTTAAAAGACAAGTAATCTAAAATGACTGCTCATCACAGTAAAAGCCCTAATTCCTCTCCTTTCATATTCTGAAGGTCATAAGATTTTTACCAAATCTAAAGAGATGGTATTCCAAAGGATGAGAAAATTAGACAGGGATTTAAGCCATCATGGCATTCTAAAACATTTCTTTTAAACCATGAAGAAAATATGATTAAATATAAAATACTTTTATACACAGTTCATTATATGACTCATGGCTAATTTGATGTTACCTTGATTCTCCGATTCAAATAAATTTTCTAATAACTATACTGTATCTTAAACAAAATTTTAAAGCATAACTGCAACAAAAAGATATTTTCTAAAATAATATATTGAAACAAGGGCAAATGAATAACATCTTCTGAGGGTCTTGTAAGCTTCTATTCTGAGTGCCAATGAAATTAAGAAGTCTTATGCAATTGTTAGGCTTAATGGTAGTGACTCTATCAAAGTGAATATTAACTATAAGATTTCCCCCCCATTCTATTCCTACTTTTGCCATTTACAACCATTTTTTACCTCAATCCATTTAGCTGTACTCTCCATCCATAGATTAATCATCTATGATTAATGAGAAGCAGTATTCAACATTTTTCTTATTCCAAGTAAAGTGCACCTTTTTTCCAGTATCTCTAGCTGCTTATCATCTAGATCATTTTCTGGAGCCCATACAATTACCACGAGCTGGCCATCAATCCTCAGTACCTGACCTTTTCCCTAGGCAGACTAATGGCCATTTAGTTCACTTGGTGCTCACTACAGAAATGAGTCTGTGGAATATTTCACTGGCTCTGCTAGTAGCCATCCATCTCAATCCCAGCTTTCCTGTCCTCTCGGTAAAGGCAACTGTGAGTCACCTTTTGCATTCAGTATCTGCCATACTTCCTAGACCAAACTGCTTTATCTTTTCTGTTATCCAATACCTCTCTCTACTGGACATCACCTCTAGAACATTCATTCAGCCCCTTATCTGGCTTGTACTCTACCTGAAGTCTCATACTGCCCATTTGCTAATCAAAGTATTGGTCTCTGGAATAGCAGAATCGCTGTCATATATGAGCTTTTGAGAAAAGCAGAATTTCAGGACTTATTTAATCTAAGCCTGCATTTTAACCAGACCCCTAAGCTACTTCTGCATACAATCAAGTTTTAGAAGCACTGGTATATAATATAAATTTCTCATTGTCATGGAATTTCCACTCAATTACAAGATGTCTCAGAAAAAAAGACAATGCCCTAATCAGATAATCAGTGCTTATCACCAAACTGTTGACTGTCCTCCTCTTAACTGGGAACATTCAAACTGTTCAGGGTTAGTTCTTCCATTTTTCTACATTTCTTTCTGAGTCAAAGCCAAGATCCCTGCCTAAGTACAATTAAAACTAAACGAAGCACTTCCATTGCTACTCATCCTTCGGCACAGTACAAATATCACTTCCTCACAATAAGCCGCCCTAACCCCAAAGTAAAGACTAGGACCCCATTGCATACTCACATAGCATCTTGTACTATAAGAACATTGAATCACAATGATAATTAAATAATATTTTGTGTAATTAGCTGTTTGGATGTAAAGTCCACAAGAAAAAAGGAGCTGCCCATTTTGTTCTCTGCTTTATCTCCTTAGTGCCCAGCACAGCACTCTGACTATAGGAGCTTAACTATTTTTTTTTCCTCAAAAAATATTTTTTGAGGCCAGGGTCAGTGGCTCACACGTACAATTCCAGCACTTTGGGAGGCTGAGGTGGGCGGATCACCTGAAGTCAGGAGTTTGAGACCAGCCTGGCCAACACGGTGAAACCCCGTCTCTATTAAAAAATACAAAAAAAATTAGCCAGGCAGATGCCTGTAATCCCAGCTACTTTGGAGGCTGAAGCAGGAGAATCGCTTGAACCCGGGAGGCAGAGGTTACAGTGAGCCGAGATCATACCACTGCACTCCAGTCTGGGCAACAAGAGCAAAACTCCGTCTCAAAAAAAAAAAAAAATGTTGAATGAATGATCTGTAATGTAGAAAAGTGTTTAGGACTGACAGTAGGACTTTTACCAAAGCACATACTTACAATGAATATAGAGGGAAAGATGATACACAGGTGACCGACTGGGAAGGTGTCTGGAGAAAGCAACATCAACCAAGATAACCAATACAGCTTCTGCCTGAAGGATTACCATGAACCTGCTCCCATCTGTTCTGAATGTTCTTCACTATGAAGAAACGAATTTAATAAGCCTTGTTCTGGGTGCCAGACTATCACTCCACTTGGCCTACCTGCCACTGGTTCTGACGACAACAATGGTTCTCAAAGTGTCTTCTAGTAAGTCACACACTGAAGAGCTATGCAAAAATGTAAAACCACACCAGTCTTCTCACGAATTTATTAAGCTATTGTTACTTTTTTTTTTTTTTTTGAGATGGAGTCTCGCTCAGTAGCCCAGGCTGGAGTGTAGTGGTGCCATCTCAGCTCACTGCAAGCTCCGCCTCCCGGGTTCACGCCATTCTCCTGCCTCAGCCTCTCAAGTAGCTGGGACTACAGGCGCCCACCATGACGCCCGGCTAATTTTTTGCATTTTTAGTAGAGACGGGGTTTCACCATGTTAACCAGGATGGTCTCGATCTCCTGACCTCGCGATCCATCCGCCTCAGCCTCCCAAAGTGCTGGGATTACAGGTGTGAGCCACCGCGTCCCGTCATTTTTGTTTTTTTTTTTTGAGATGGAGTCTCACTCTGTCGCCCAGGCTGGAGTGCAACGGCACGATCTTGGCTCACTGCAACCTCTACCTCCCAGGTTCAAGTGATTCTCCCACCTCAGCCCTCGAGTAGCTGGGATTACAGGCGCCTACCACCACGCCTGGCTAATTTTTGTATTTAGTAGAGACGGGGTTTCACCATGTTGGCCAGGCTGGTCTTGAACTCCTGACCTCAGGTGATCCACCCGCCTTGGCCTCCCAAAGTGCTGGGATTACAGCCGTGAGCCACTGTGCCCGGCAATTTATTGTTACTGTTAAGTGAACTAATGTTTTAAATTTTTCTGTTTTAACTTTTCTTTTCTTCCTTTCTTTTTTTCCCCCCAGAATTGGGATCTTCCTTTGCTGCCCAGGCTGAAGTGCAGTGGTACAATCATAGCTCACTGCAGCCTCAACCTCAACCTGGGCTCAAGTGATCCTCCTACTTCAGCCTCCAGAGTAATTAGGACTACGGGCACATGCCACCATGCTTGGCTAATTTTTTGGTGTGCTTTTTTTTTTTTTTTTGGTAGAGATGGGATGTCGCTATGTTGCACAGGTTGGTCAACAAAGTAAGATCCTGGGCTCAAGTAATCCTCCTACTTTGACCTCCCAAAATGTTGGGATTACAGGCATCAGCCAAGCCAGTTTTAACTTCTAATACAGTAAATATTGGTAGATATAATCCATATAAACCAAATCTCTGAGATGTTCTCGATCTTTTTTTTTTTTTTTGAGACAGAGTTTTGCTCGTTGCCCAGGCTGCAATGCAATGGCGCGATCTCTGCTCACCGCAACCGCTGCCTCCCGGATTCAAGTGATTCTCCTGCATCAGCCTCCCAAGTAGCTGGGATTACAGGTATGTGCCACCATGTGCCTGGCTAATTTTGCATTTTTAGTAGAGACGGGGTTTCTCTATGTTGGTCAGGCTGGTCTTGAACTCCCGACCTCAGGTGATCTACCCGTCTCGGCCTCCCAAAGTGCTGGGATTACAGGCGTGAGCCACAGTGTCCGGCCTCAATCATTTTTAAGAGTGTAAAGAGATCCAGAGACAAAAAAAAATTTTGACAAGAAAAAAAAACTATAGAAAGTTGCGTGTGAGCCTTAAGATAAAATAAACTGGAACTACTGTTGCATTCTGCAGGCACCTCCTTGTATAAAATTCAAAAAAGGGGAGCAGGCTGAGAAGACCAATCTGTTCCATAATTCTCTTTTCTATTCTAGGCCTTCTGCATACTGCAAAGGGAACCTTTCTAGTGTCAATTATACACACACACACGTACATGTGCAGCCACTGCAATAACAAATCTAACTGTGTGAAATATGCCCTTTTTTGTTTGTTTATTTTTGTCAGACTTACTCTGTCTCCCAGGCTGTAGTGCAGTGGTACAATCACAATTTACTGCAACCTCCAACCTCCTGAGCTCAAGCAATCTTCCCACCTTAGCCTCCCAAGTAGCAAGGGTGACAGGCATGAGCCACCATACCTGGCTATTTTTCTTTCTTTAAAAATAAATAAATAAATAAATAAATAAATAAATAAATAAGGTACGTTTCACTAAGGTGTAAGTACTTTGTACTATTTTTGTGACTTTTCTGTTTAAATCTAAAATTATTTCAAAATGAAAAGTTAAAAAGAAACAACATATACTTGTTATTTAAAAGGTCATATAATATATAATAATATAAAAGCCCTTGGTAGCCCTGCCCCAAGATGACTGCTGTTATATAATTCATAAATATAGTTTGTTTTTTCTATATAAACAAATGTGTTTCTTAACAAAAACAGGTTTCTGTTTGACATGTCCTTTTTTTTTTTTTTTTTTAGTTTTTTTTTAATTTTATTTTTCTTGAGACAGTCTCACTCTGTCGCCCAGGCTGGAGTGCAGTGGCGCGATCTCGACTCACTGCAACCTCTGCCTCCCAGGTTCAAGCAGTTCTCCTGCCTCGGTCTCCCAAGTAGCTGGGATTACAGGCTCATGCTACCACGCCCAGCTAATTTTTGTATTTTTAGTAGAGATGGGGTTTTGCCATGTTGGCCAGGCTGGTCTTGAACTCCTGACCTCAGGTGATCCACCCACCTCGACCTCCCAAAGTGCTGGGATTACACAGGCGTGAGCTACCAGGCCCAGTCATGTCCACTTCTTTATATAGAAATTTCCCTTATTCATTTTAGCAGCAACATAGTGTTCCACGTAGAATTTACACTGTTGTCTGCAGTCCCCTGACTTCTCTTTCTGTACTCTTTCAACTGTGCCTTGCAGCTTTTTAGTTCTCTATTCCTCAGGTTTGTTTCCTATAAAATGGCAATAACTACTCTGCCTATTTCACACTTGTGAGGATAAAATGAGATAATTAATATGAAAACATCTGGAAAAGTTACAAGTATGATACAAATATAAGGTGTGATTAAGCAGATTATTACTATCAATTATATGAAGCATAATTTTGATTCCCTTATGAAATGAATTTCTAATGTTTATATAATGTTAACAGGGTTTTTTCGCGCCTGTGAGTTCTTTTCTCTCCCTCCTATGCTTCTTCACTCCTCCCCTTCCTAAACCCCATAGACTCCACACTGTTAAAAGTATTCTTGAAACAGAAATTCTAAAACTCACCACCTGCATTAGGTTACAATACCTGTCCTTGATATCTCTGTGGTCTATACAGACCTTTATAAAAATGTTATACCACAAAACAGTGAAAATCTTTTTTAGCGATTTCCATTCTAGATTTTTTTTTTTCTTTTAAATTGGGGGCTGGTTGTGGTGGCTCATGCCTGTAATATCAGCACTTTGGGATTATATTAACCACCACACCCAGCCAATTCTCTTTTCGACACAGGGTCTTGCTCTATTGCCCAGGCTGGAGTGTAGTAACACGATCATGGCACACTGCAGCCTCAAACTCCTGGGCTCACATGATCCTCCCGCCTCAGCCTCCCGAGTAGCTGGGACTACAAGGATGTGACACCACACCCCGCTAATTTTTTTGAATTTTAGTAGAGATGAGGTCTCTCTCTGTTACCTAGGCTAGTCTTGAACTCCTGGACTCAAGTGATCCTCTTGCCTCAGCCTCTCAAAGTGCTGGGGTTACAGCCATCACACCTGGCCAAAAATTCTTATTACATCTGAGAAAGAAGACTCAAGCCTCAGACAGTACCTCTCTTTTCTGAGACAGGAATCCTTATTTTGGACATGAACATAGTATTCATTCTCTTTAATGTTCAATCGTTCTTGCTACAAGATAGGCAAACTACTGACTTTACTACTCAGCCACTTATTTGGTTTTTAAAAGTGTTGGGTGGGTGCCGTGGCTCATGCCTATAATCCCAGCACTTTGAGAGGTCAAGGTGAGTGGCTCACTTGAGCCCAGGAGTTCAAGACCAGCCTATACAACTTGGCGAGACTCCATCTTTATGAAAACGCAAAAAAAAAAAAAAAAAAAAGGCCAGGCACGGTAGTACACGCCTTTGGGCCTAGCTACTCGGTCAGCTGAAGTGTGAGGACCTCTTGAACCCAGGAGATGAAGCATACAGTGAGCTGCGATCTCACTGCTGCACTCCAGCCTAGGCGACAGAATGAGACCCTGTCTCAAAAAAAAAAAAAAAAAAAGTGTTTTGAAGATGAACAATGTAACAATATAATTAAAAAACAGAATGAGATTATTTCTAACCACTCCTCTGTGCTGGGTGGGAAATTGGTCCTAAACAGTTCAAATGCATCAGTGATACGAATAGATAAATAAAAGTGGACCAGTCACACCATTTTAATCACTAAATGCAAAAGCTCTGAAAAACAGAAGGTAACAGGAGATGGGGTGAGGGATACATTGTTTTTGGTACCACAATCCCATGACTCAAAGTGGGCATATCATATCCTTAAAGGCAGCAGAGAAAAAAATATAAAGTAATCAAGGTCAGTACTATGAACGTCTTCAAAGGCCAGGGATGAAAAGCGCTTTGGAAGGCTCATCAGCTGAGATTATTTGATGTCAGTTAAATGCCAAATCAAAGATACAAAGCCTCAACATTCTCTAAAAGTTGATTAACTTTTTTCAAGTTCCCATTGCCAAGATGCAACGTGAGAGGCTTTGAAAAGTCACTACTTAAGTATCTGAAGAAATTCACAGTGGAAAAAGTCTAACAGGGATGTGTGTATCTACTGTTGTATGTACCTTTCTACTTATGCAGCTTGCTGGACAGCCAACTTATTTTTCTTCTGGACTTAATTCTTGAGAAAGAGCCAAGTAAAATAATTATGCCCAAATCTAGTAAGCCTGGGAATAAAGTAATCAGTATATTTGAAGAGCACACTAAATTTTATGAAGAAAAGTAACCTAATTACAGTATTTCACTTAACTATGTTTGTGAAATTTCTACTTGCCCTCCAAACTCCACAAGATGGTAGCCTAGAAACAGATAAAACAAGGTGCACATTTATATACATAAAACCCCAAAGGGTTAACAGTATCAGTGGGGAGATCTGGCAGACATGGCCAAAGAAAAAGATTCTAGGAACATAAATGCTTACAGAACACGGACTGGGTCCATGAGATATATACAAGCATATAACCAGTAAGAAAATGAAAATAATTATTTGTTAAACCTACCATTAAGGTCAGTCTAAATCTAGTGAGGTTCAAGTGGGGCCATGAGGAATCAATGTGAAGAAAAAGGAGACTATCACTGATCAAACAGGAAGCTTTTAAGCAAATAATGTGAAGTGAATCACATTCTCTCCTGTTCCCCTCCTCAACCCAGCAGCAATTTAAAGAGATTTTCAAAACACCTAATGAAACTAAACTGCCAAGACTGCTCAGACAGGAAGAATCATAATGAAAGTTGGAGGAAAGTGCTTTTTCATCCCAGTGTGGCCAATTTTTAAAGTGTATTTTGTGAAAACCAGAAATAGAAGAGGTTAGCTAACAAATACTTCACTGCACAGGTTAATGAAAACATTTCCATTTCTCCTTCCCCAACACTCCTCTAAAACAATATAGACTTTTGCGCCAGGTCCAGGATCGTTAAAGCCTACCAAGATTACCAAAATGCTTTTAGGCTATGAGGTTGCAACACAGGTATCTGGGGTTTCAGTTGCAGAACACATGTACAATCAAGGCAGCCAAGGGTCATGACAGCCTGCAGTGACTTTAATAAGCATAGCCCAAAGGAGTCTAAAACTAAACTTAGAAAACATCATTAAGGAGGCAGAAAAAGCAGTCAAATGAAATCTCTGGAGATCAGATGTAGACAAGGGTCTGAAAAAGGAAATTGGGAAGTTGAGAAGAATGTAAAATTTAATCACTTTAAAAAGTCACTTTTGAGGAGCCCCAAGGACCAGAGAATTTTTCTCTGAAATAAAAACGGGAAATAATAACATACACACCAGTGCTGAGTTCTTAGTCCTAGTTTTAAGGCATTAAGCTGCAAAAATATGACAGGTACAATACTGCACTGCCTAAGCTTCACACAGCACTACAAGCAGAATCCAGTACACGAAGACAGGAAGCAGTCTTAAATACACAGTGAAGGGGTGCTTCCTTCAGCTACCAGTAACGCAGATATAAAATCATTTCCAGAAGCTTAAAACATATATCTTACTTAAAATTCGTATTGTATTTACTTGTATAAATAACCATTTAGCTGTAGAAACTTGGAATATATGTATACTTTAAACACAAATGTTTCTGCCTCCTTCTTCTACTTACTACATCTTATCTCATTTTTGTATTATAAAGTCAGTAATTCTCTGAGGGAAGGGAGTGGAAAGTATGGTAGGGTGAGAGGTGGGGGTAAACCATACAGAATCCCCTTAAGGCTTTAAAAAACTACATAGTACCCTAACCTCACCTCACCTGGAAAATCACGCCTGCAATGAGATATTACTATTGGGAATGTCTGGTGCACATGTGTCAAGGCAGACACTGGGAGAGAACCCAGTCCAGAAAACCAAAGGACCCTAGATATACAAAAGTTAGGTACTTAATAACTTATGTTCATAATTTTTAAAGTACTTTCATATCTATCTCATTTGAGATAGAAAAGATTCCCCCATTTAGTGGCAACTGTCTACTTTATCATAAAATAGCACAGAGCAAAATACAGCTGTTAATGTGTCAGGTGAACCACTAAAACAGTAAGCTAAAATTTAGTACAACAAAAATATTTTTACTTGAACAGAACTTAAAGTTCTTTGGAAACTCTAAACCACTGTACAAATTTAAGACGGTATTACTACAGCCTACTAGACTATAAATCCCTTGAAGACAATGAGCCATGTGTTATCCTGTATCCTCCACAACTCCCTGAACAACGTAGGCACTTCATGAATGAAATGGACTAGCTTATATTCATTTATTTATTAATTTACTCACTCAACATTTATTGAACACTGAATGTCTACTCTGTGTCAGGCTCTGGGCTGGGTCAGATTTTTTTAGAACTACATTGAACTTTAGCCCCTAGTAAGATGAAAAGATCACTATTTCTATTTCCTTTCTCCTATTTTTAATTATTAACTGGATTAAAATATTTCTATAGCATGTTTCAATTTTCAAATGATGTTTCATAGGTATAAATGCAGATTACATTAATATAATGCCTAAAATTAATTTTCCTTGTATCTCGCCCTGAAACAGAATTCCAAGACAGCCATGATACTCACAATAAATGATATCATTTGACAGTCACCTCAGCAACAGTTGTTGGACTGCAGCCCATGATTTAAAAGTGTCTCCACAACAGGATTTTTTAAAGCAAGACCAAACAGCAACTGACCCCTTGTTTTGGCTCCTCAACTTTTGTTTACAGTTGCACCAAATCTTACAGTATTTCCTGCCTACTTAAAAAATAAGCCACACATGTTAAACTGTGATAGTAACAACATGGTAAACAGTATCTGTAAACTACACTAGGATTTATAAGGCATCTCACAAACTGTACATATCTCCTTTAGTCCTCAAAACTCACTTGAAGATGGGAGAACTGGGGCTTAAAGCTGTGGATGCCCTGTCTGCCTAAAGCAGCAGAGCTGGTATTTCGAGTCTGATCCTGGGTCTCCTGATTCCTGCAGTCCAGTGCGCTTTTCACCACAGCTGCCTCCTTCCTATGCCAAGGCTCAGAAAGTTGTACAGACTGAGAACATGAAAATAAGAAGTCCATGAAAGGTTTGGCTATGAAACAGTAGACAGTGGTTATCAAAACTGTCAACACGGCCCCAGGAAAAAAACAAGGCTCTCTGTTTAATGAATCCAAAATCAGCCAGATGTTGTTGAGAAACAAAATGGGCAATAGATGGTGTGAAAAACAACTTAGTATAGACTTAAATTTGAGGATCACCAGAAATCTGATATTCATGAATCCTCAAGCATTCTAGTTTATAATCAGTCCACTCATCCTATTTGCTTTAGAAATAACAGGAAATTTTTCTAAATCTCTTTAAAAACAGAATTGGGGGGAAAAAAATCTTGTTCTTCAGTCCAATACTCCATAATATAAACCAAGAAACAGATAAGTGAGTTGAAACGCTCATTTGATATATGATGCTCCAACCAGGAAAGACAGGTAGAAATACATTTAGGTCTTTCATTAACATTTAACTTAAAGAATGCAAAAGAGAAGTGTAAGAAGATTTAAGGCTAATGCACTGTTGGTTTTTAAAATTTTGCAGATGAACCTCTGAATAACTTGCATGGAGTATTTACAATTAACCCTTTAGGGTAAGAAATTCAAATTTCAAAAGCCATCAGATGGCTTTTTAATGATGATAAATCTTCATTAAACAATGAATTCACTTCTTCACATAGATTCACACTTGAGTAGCTATTATGGCGCAGGTTGTAAACTGGGTCTATTTGTTCAAGTACAAAGAGAAATTGAAATACAGCAGAAAACATGTAAACAATATGGAACTCTCGATCTTCTTGCTATAAATGGAGGTACATCATCTTATGTTACTGTAAATAGCAGCTATTCAAATGCCACAGTTGTGCTAAGTCTACCAACTCTGTTTAATATCCCTTTCCTATTCTTATGTTACCATTAATGATAAGTTGGTCAAACAGTTTTCAATAGCCAAGGGGGAAAAACTTTCTTTAATTCAAGAATGTGCAGCATACGTAACGTGCATTTAAGAGACCTTTCCTCCATCTATGTGTAGGAAAAATTGTTTGCTTTTACAGTTTCAGTTAAAATGGTCAAGTTTGATTGATTCAGCATAGATTCGAATCTGTTTTATTCACTGCTCTATCTTCACTAATTAGAAGAGTTCCTGGCACACAGTACATATAACCATTGAATGAATGAATTACTCCTATGCTCTATAGCTTATTTTATAAGAATATACCTAAGAACTTTTTACTATGACTTCTCAATGTTTTTAAACTTGAAGAAAATCCCCAGTGTTTACAACAGTCAGCTGCTTGTAGAAAGCAATCATTCCACATCTGTAAACAAGAGCATGTGCAAGGTGTACAGTTATGTTAAGACAACTTGGGTGTCATCAGCTACCTCACGTATTTCTTGAAATCCCACAGCTAGAAGAGCTAATTGTAAAGCACCATGAGGACTCAATTAAGCCTATATCCACATGCTGAGAATTCTCCTTCGTAAACTAATTACCTCTCCACCGAAATCTGTATCAAGGCAAATACCATTTACAATTAACATTCTGAGAAGAACCAGAAAACAGTCGTACACAAATCGACTTGGGGAAGCTATGATAGTAAGTTGCCCCATGAACCTGTCGTCTTTCTCTACCGGTGGACTGAATTCAACTTCTATTTAAAGGGACACTGCTTTTCTTGCGGATAAAAAAAAAAGAGAGTTTGGAGAAAATCCTTTTTTAAAAACGTTCAAAGCAAGCTATCTGCTTGGAATTGTCAAAACAGTATTTGCTGAAAAACTGGTCATCAGACCCTTTCGAGTCTGGAGCAGGGCCACAGGGCATGATTTGGGGGTATCAGCTTCAGCCCTCGGTGCCAAGTTTGAGATCCCATATGGGAAGTAGAAGGCGAAAGAAGTGACAGCATGGCTCCAGGCCACTCTGCTGGCAGCTTGGGGGAACGAGGGGCCACAGTGGGCTCTGAACTTTGTCAGCCTCCCCCACCCCCCGCGCTGTGGTCCACGCGCCTCCTGGCTCAGGCCGGCAAACTCCCAAGCCACCGGGGGGCTCGGGGGCCAGAGGCTGCAAGTCAGGGCTCCCGGGAGCGGCCCTCTGGGCCCAGCCGCACGGCCGGGATGCTCGGGAGCGCCGGGCTGGTTGGGGGGCTCTCTGCCCCTCCCCCCGGCGGGCCCGGCGCTTCCAACGGCGGCGCGGCGGCTCCCTCAGCTAGCGCCCGCCGCGCCCTCCCCACCCGGCCAGGCCGGGCCAGCCCTCGCCACGCCCCGCGCCCCCGGGGGGGACCCCCGGTGGGCCAGCCAGCTGCTCCCGGGCCAGCGCTCCTCAGGAGAGCCCCCGGGGCGGGAGTGCGGCCTAGTCGGGGTTACATAACGGGGCCGGGCCCCTCCGAGCTGGCGGGGGACCGCAGGGCCGGCGCCCGCGGAGTAGGGGCGCAGCCGCTCACCTGCCGTAGATGCCCTCGGTGATCCGGTTCCGCTTTAGGGGGCGGCGGAGCTTACTGCAGTCGGCGTTCCGCCGCTTCATCCTCCCGCTGGGGGGCCGGGTGCCCGCGCCGCCGCCGCCGTCTCTCACCTCAGCCGCCGCCGCCGCCGGCCCGCCCCGCGTTGGGCCTGGACTCTACCCCTGGGGCCGGTCACACAGACATGGAGCCAGCACCCGGGGGGAGGGGGTGGCACGGGGAGGGGGGGCTCGGAGCCTCCTCCGCCTTCGGAAACAAAGAAATGACAATTCCGGGGCCCGCCCGCCCAGCACCAGCCAGCCGCCTGCCCCGCCTCCCCAGCTCCGATGGACGGCCCGCGGGGCCAATCGAGGCCACCGGTAAACCGCTGTCGACCAATCCCAGGGCCTGCTGAACCAAAACTGCTTCTAGAACCCGCCTCTTTGAAGGACAGAAGAATGCGCCAATCATTATGGTGTCTGGGTCCGCGGCTGAGCCTATCAGAAAGATTTAAATAGAGGCTTATAAATAGGCCCTATAAATATAACATCCTATATTACGCCTTGTTGCGAAGGTATGCTTTATTATTATTGGGTTGCGTTTCACTGTACTGTAATCCCTACTAGAGCATACCGTACGACATGGCATTGTAGGCTCTCGTCTAGCAATGTATGAAATCGGGAGGCCCGGGTTTGCGGCATGTGCGGTGTCTGCGCGGACGTGCGCTTCAGCCAGTCGCGTCATTATGTAAGGGAGCATCCCAGGAACAGCGCTGGGGACCCTTCTGGGGATGCTGGAGAGCTCGGCCAGGCCGGCCGCGTCAGCGCGCACAGGGGGTACGAATGACAAAGCAAACCCCACACGCACACAGACACACACCCTGCCAGCTTCCCGCGACGTGGTGACAGCGCGCCGGCCAATCGGAGGTGGCGACCCCGCCCCGGGTTACGTCACGGGGCGGAGCCGTGGGTGCGCGCGACGTCGCGCAGAGATGCCTGGGGCGTGTGCGGCGGTACGGCCCGGGCTCCACGTCCGCAGGCTGGGTAGCGCCGTGGGGCCCGCGGGCCCCGAGTCGGCAGGACCCGCCAGGGCACTATCGCGAAGCATCGACCTCCGGGCCGGGCCGGGAGCCTGCTTGGCGGGTCCGGGCTCCTCAAAGGCGGGGACGCGGGACCGGAGACCCTTCACGATTCATACTCATTGAGCGCCGATTTTATGCCAGGCACCGTGCTGGGTAATTTGCGTGTATTTGTTCATTTACTCCTCATAACTCCCCTGCCACGTACGTAGGGCAAAATAACACTTAGAAAAGGCAGCACGGTGTTTGTGTGTTTTTTTTTTTTTAAGAGAAAAAGAAGTTTATCATTAGAGAAAACTGAGGAAAATATAGGAAAGTGGCCAAAAAGGAGAAAACACCCATGGGTCTCATCACATTAACACAAATACTGTTGACATTTTATTGTATTTGCTTGTTTTCCAATTTTCCCCCATGGATGATAATGTTACTATTGCTATTAAATAGAATAGTGGTCATATACTGTACTTTAATATAAGCATTTTTACATGTTTTAATGCAGCTTTTATAAATATTTCTGAAAATATAGCAGAATGTCCTATCCAGTAGCTTTACCAGTGTAATCCCTCAACGACAGTGGGGCAGTTAGTCTTCCAGTGCATTTGTAAAACTTCCCAGGAAGTAGATGCCATTTTGTTTTGTCCTGGGACACATAGAACTCTCTCTGGCCTGTGATCAGCCCTCCCTTAATCAACATCTACCCCAAGGAGACACTTTAGTTTACACCAAATGCATTGTCCTCAATCATGATTCTGTTACTTTCTCCTGCTCACAAACCTTCAAAGATCTCCCAGTGCCTGGAAGAGAAAACCCATTCTGTTTAGAATGGCATCCAGAACTGGTCCCAATGGTGACCCACCCTCCTTTTCCAGGCTACACCGGGCAAACAAACCTTTTTTCTCACTATCCTTAAATCCACTGCAACCGATCTTTCCTCCCTGCCTCTGCCCCAACACAGCATCCCTGTCAGTGCCGCTTGTGATGTGTGGTTTCTTAGGCAAGGCGTATCCATCCACTTAGGCAAAAAGCTTCTTGGAGATCAAATCTATACCCTGCAGAGATACAGTTCAGAAAAATGGCCAGAGTACTTGCTTTTTCAGACTAGGGCTGAAATTCTAGCTTGGCCACTTACTAGCTTGGACAAGTTACTAAATCTTTCAGAGTCTGTTTCCACTCAGGTTTGTTTTAAGGCTTGGAGGACAATGAGCTTTCAGAGCCAGACAAGCAGTAGGTAACAGAAAGTAACTGCTGTTAGCAGTATACTTGTTTCTCATGCCTTAACTCTACTTCAGCATATTGATCAAGTGGCACTGGGTGGCCAAGAAAACAAACTCTGTGAGCTCAAAGTTTCACCAAGGCCTGCACATCATCGAGAAAGGATATGAACAGAATGCTCTGTGTGGAGCAGCAGAAAATGGCTTCAGCTGCCAAGGCAGATTGGTTCATGGAGGAAGATACAGGTGGGAACCAAATGAAAATGGAAGCTTAAAGGCATTGGGGAGGGCAGGAACAGGTACATGGTAAAGTCCTGGCTTCAGACTCCATGGGAACCCCAGACTTACATATCCCTCATCCCCATGACTGCAGTGTTCCAGATTACCTGGGCCAGAGACTAAGTGGGATGGATAGATGAGTAATCCAAAGAAAAGATGAGAAGCACTGGGGACACATGCCAGCTTTCTGAAGCTCACTGTCTAGCCTACTCTTAAATAGGTTCCTGACAGGGCATCTCATGCTGTGGCAAAAGTGTGGAGTGGCTGGGAGCAATGGAGGGTGTGGCTAAGAGTTACTGTTGAGCTCTAGGACTACGTGGAAGCAGAGAATATCTCAGGGTGATGGCCTGAGAAACAATCTGAAGGTCTGGAGGTCTAGGTTCCAATCCCAATTCACATGGCAACTCACCAGTGTCCTTGGTTGAGTCACCAGCCCACCCTGTACCAAGATCTCCTCTGGAGGTGGTGCTTCTAGTTCTGTGTTTAGAAGCAGATCGTGCTAGCTCCATTTTACAGATGAGAAAACAGGCTCAGAGGAAACAAGGTCACATAATAGGTGTGGTAGAGCAATCTAGCTCAGAACACAAGCTGAGCAAAATCTGAGCTGAGCCTTGAGGCCACAGGCATGTGCTGTGGTGCCTGTATATGGCTATTGATGGGTAGAGTTGGGGTGAGGTGATGGGAATGGCCTTCTTACCAAGGACCCAAGAACAGGCCAGAGCAAGACTGCCCATCTCCATACTCTTCCTCTTTCACTCCTCCAGACCCAGCTCTTTTTTCCACGACCCACTCTAGCACAAGCCCTTTTGGCTCCAGCCAAGTGCCAGCCTTTTTCCTCTGAGACCTGAAATGGCCCTTTGGGATTCAGAAGTGGGCTGACCTGACGCAGGCCTCCTGCCACAAGGCCCCAGCTCCCCACACCTTCACCAGTCAGAAAGCAGAGATCAGCAGTGGCCATTTTACAAATGAGTAAAACAAGGAAGGGAAGTAATTTGCCCTTATTCAAAAGACCAAGGCCTACATAGGAATTTAGGCTTGTCCCTCCTTCTGGGACTTTCTGATGAAGGGATTTGCACTTGGGCTTCAGCTGAGCCCAGAACAGCTCTAGAGGCCAGATCATTAAACCCTGTTTCACATATAAGGGAAATGGTATTCCCACCTCTGTCAGCCCATTCAATCATGTCAAGCCTACTAGCTGTCTTGAGCTTTGTTCCTGCCCTATAGGAATCACAGAAAAGTCCAAACATTTGGATGGCCACCTCTTACACGTGTACCTGTATCCCCTAGAGAAACCTTTTTTTTTTTTTTTTTTTTTTTTTGAGACAGAGTCTCGCTGTGTCACCCAGGCTGGAGTGCAGTGGTGCATTCTTGGCTCACTGCAACCTCCACCTCCTGGGTTCAGGTGATTCTCCTGCCTCAACTTCCAGAGTAGCTGAGACTACAGTTGCACGCCACCGCGCCTGGATAATTTTTGTGTTTTTAGTAGAAATGGGGTTTTGCCATGTTAGCCAGGCTGGTCTCAAACTCCTGACCTTAGGTGATCCACCTGCCTCAGCCTCCCAAAGTGCTGGGGTTACAGGCATGAGCCACCACGCCAGGCCAGAACCATGTTAATGGAAGATGTTCACTGTAGTGTTTAGAACAGGGATAGTTTGGAAGAGGACTGACCAAAGACTTTATCACATATCCTTACCATAGAAGTCAGTGTAGCATGGAGGATGATTATACACAGCACTTAATATTGCAGCCACCACTCCAAGTAACAGATACATTTTGTTTTAATCCTCACAAGAATCCTGTGAGATAGAGATTACTGGCACCATATTACAGATGAGGACACTGTGGCCCAGAGGAGTTAAGGCACTTGCCTAAGGTCACATAGAGTAACAGAGTTGGGAAGTCAAATCCAGGCAGTCTGCTTTCAGAGCCCGGACTCTTTAACCACCATGTTATAGTGTCGTAGAAAGATTTTCCTGGTTTGGAAACTGCTTATGATATAGAGTTCATGAAAATAGCAAGTTACCAAACGGTATGTGCTGTGTAATCCCATTTTTGTAGGGAGAAAAACAAGGCCTAAATCGACAGAAATAGAAAAACATCTGAAAGGATATACACTCAAAACGTAGTGCTAGTTTTTAGAGAGATTGAAATGGACATTTTATGTTAGCTTTATGCATCTGTATTTTCAAAGGTTTCTATAGTAAACTTGCCAAGCTTGTGTGATAATCATAATTGCTAACATTTATGGAGTGCTTTCTACACATCTGACACTTTATGCACTGCCTTGTTGAATCTTCATAACAACCCAGTGAGATTGACACTCTGATTTTCTGCCTTTCCAGATGAGGAAACAGGCACAGAGACACTGACTGTTTTACCCGAGGTCACACAGCTCATTCCAAAGCCAGAATTTGAACCAGGTTGCCTGACTCCAAAGCTCATGTGTGTTAAATCAATGAATGACTGACTTAGCTGCACTTTAGCCAAACATGCCCAGAGTAAGGTCACACCCTTGGCATGGACACATTTCCAGGGAGGGACTGGAGGACCTCCATCATTGGCCACGGCCCATGACTGAGCTTGACTCAGGTAGGAGGGCGTGGCAGGTATTCTCAGGGAGTCTGGTTTTTACGGAAAAGTCATGATTACACAGGAAAGCTATGGGCTCTCTGACTCGATTCACCACACCTGCAGGAAGCCTGGCTGCTCAGGGCAGGACACCGTGGTCATAGCAGCAGTTGCTCAGCTTCATTTCCGTAACTCAGGCTGCCAGGCCTGCTGACAAATTTTCACATTTGTAATAACCCTGTGAGGAGACCAGAGCACATCATCTTATTTGACTCACGGAAATTGAGACTGGGCGATTTAGTAACTTGGGAGGCAGAATTGCAAAGTAATTAGCAACACAAGCCGTAGTGTCAAATGGATCTGGGTTAGGTCCCAGCTCTGCCATTTATTAGCTGTGTGGCTTTGGGTACTCATGCCACCTCTCTGAGCAGCAGTTTCCTCTTTTGTAAGTATAATGATGCCTACACTCAAAGGCTCGAGAGGGAGAGCTGATGAAATAACATATGCAAAATGATTGGTTCCATGCTTGGCATTCCAGAAATGGTAGCTGTTGTTATTCAGCCAACAAATATTTATTGAGCACCTACTGTGGACTTCCCTGGTGCTGAGGATACAACAGCAACCACAGCAGTCAAAAGTCCCTGTCTTCGTGTTGCTCAGATTCTCATAGGGGAAGGTAGATAATAAACAAATACAAGGCCGGGCGCAGTGGCTCGTGCCTGTAATCCAGTACTTTGCGAGGCCAACATGGGCAAATCACCTGAGGTCAGGAGTTCGAGACCAGCCTAGCCAACATGGCAAAACCCTGTCACTACTAAAAATACAAAAATTAGCCCCGCGTGATGGCTCATGCCTGTAGTCCCAGCTACTTGGGAGGATGAGGAAGGAGAATCGCTTGAACCTAAAAGGCAGAAGTTGCAATGAGCCGAGATCGTGCCACTGCATTCCAGCCTGGGTGACAGAGTAAGACTCCATCTAAAAAAAAAAAAAACCTAAATACACGAGTAAAAATATACACTTCGTCAGATGCTAGTAAGTGCTGTGACGGAAAGTAAAAGGGGAACACAAGGAACCCTTGTCAATGGGAGCAGAAAGGGGAGTTGATGCTGTCCTTTTAAATAGGGCAGTCAGAGGCCAGGCACAGTGGCTCACACCTATAATCCCAGCACTTTGGGAGGTCGAGGTGGGCGGATCACTTGAGGTCAGGAGTTCAAGACCAGCCTGGCCAACGTGGTGAAACCCCATCTCTACTAAAAACACAAAAACTAGCCAGGTGTGGTGTCGCGCGCCTGTAATCCCAGCTACTCAGGAGGCTGAGGCGGGAGAATTGCTTGAACCTGGGAGGTGGCGGTTGCAGTGAGCCGAGACTGTGTCATTGCAGTCCAGCCTGGGCAACAAGAGCCAAACTTCATCTCAAAAAAAAAGAAAAAAAATAGGGCAGTCAGGGAAAACTTCCCTGAGAAGGGGATGGTGGAGTACAGATCCAGGGAGGTGAGGTGGGGAGCAAGCCAGTACAGTTGTTCCTTGACTTTCGATGGGTTATATCCTGATAAAGCCATGGTAAGTAGGAAATATTGTAAGTCAAAAATGCATTTAATACACCTAACCTACCGAACATCATAGCTTAGCCTCACCTACCTTAAACATGCTTAGAAGACTTACATTAGCCTACAGTTGGGCAAAATCGTCTAACACAAAGCCTATTTCATGATAAAGTATTGAATATCTCATGTAATGTACTGGGTACTCTACGGAAAGTGAAAGACAGAGGCGTGGTGGGATGGGTACTCTAAGCGTGGCTTCTACTGCATGTGTGTTGCTTTCGCGCCATCATAAAGTTGAAAAGCGTTAAGTCAAACCATCGTAAGTCGGAGGCCATCTGTATCTGGTAGGAGGAGTGTTTCAGACAGAACAGCAGGTGCACAGAGTGCTTTTTTCCCAGCATTTTATTATGAAAAATTTCAAACATCTACCAAAAAATGTTGAAAGACTTGTACGGTGAAAAGCCACACATCTCACAGCTAGAATCAACAATTAACATTTTACTGTATTTGGTTTTCGACTTATCGATCCTAGATCCCTTGTGCTTTCTGTAGCAGGTGACCTGCCTTGAAGATTTAAAGACAGAATATCAGGAACTATAGTCAGAAAACGGGGCCTTTTATGAGTCAGAGGGGAAGAGCAAAAACTCCGCTTTTGACAAATCTGTCGTAAGAGGCCAACTGCAGGGATACCTCCCTTTCTTAATGAAAGCCTTTCTGTTCTGCGAGGAGCGGGGTCCTCTTGTCAAGCAGTCAGTCCCTGCTGCTTCCTTATTGGGGCAGGATCAGGATGCATAGGGATTTGGATTGCCTTGGAACCAGCTACCACCCACACTGTTTGCCAGCTGGTAAACATGCCTGTCAGGTATGGGGGTTGGCATTGCCTGGAAATCTTTAGTGTTCATCTTGCTGACATCTGGTGCCCTCAGGCAGGTAGGTGCAGTTGGCTGCCTGGTTTACAGAGCTTGCACTGGGCCCAGGTTGGCAGGGGTCACATCTATTTATCCCACTGCATAGGGGAGTTCCTTCTCAGGAAACCCAGTTTATAAGATGTACTGACTGCCAGAAATAGAGCAGAAATCAGAACCAGGAGGCAATTGTGAGAGGAATGGAGACTTCTGACCTCTGGAGATTGGGGTACCCTCCCCCTTACTTGCTGTTGGGGTAGCAGAGGGCTTAGAACCCCACATTCCTAGACTTTCAGAATTGGAAGAAGACTTAAAAGTAATCTAGGACGGGGGTCCCCAACCTCCAGACTGTGGCCTGTTAGGAACCAGGCCGCACAGCATGAGGGGTAGGCCAGCAGGCATTACCGCCTGAGCTAAGCCTCCTGTCAGATCAGCAGTGGCATTAGATTCTCATGGGGACACAAACCCTATTGGGAACTGCGCATGAGAGGGATCTAGGTTGTGTGCTCTTTAGGAGAATCTAAGTAATGCCTGATGATCTGCAGTGGAACAGTTTCATCCCCAAACCATCCCTCCAACCTCACCCCGGTCTGTGGAAAAATTGTCTTCTACAAACCCGGTCCCTGGTGCCAAAAAGGTCAGGGACTTCTGATCTAGGTTATAGCTTAGTGGTCAAACACCCAGGTCCTGAAGTTAGGCTACCTCGGTTCAAGTCCCAGCTCCACTACTTACTAGCCCTGCGACCTTGAGCAAGTCACGTAGTTTTTCTGTGCCTCAGTTTACTCATTTGTAATATAAGCCTATTAGTACCCATCCTAGTGTCATGAACTAAGTTCATATATGTAAAGTGCTTAGAATGGTGGCCAGCAAGTACTTAATAACAGTTAGCTCTGAAAATGTATAAAGCAAAAGTAACCAATGTTTTGGTGGTTTGCAGCCAACTTTTTTCTATGCATGTGCTAACATATTATTTTATAAGAGTGGGAATATGTTGTATATACTGTTATATAACTTGCTTTTTCACTAAACAGTATATCTTCTGTGTCAGTTTTGATAAAAGCATTTTCCTCTTGCTTTTCCTGCATATGTTCAGAACCATCATATTGGTAGCAAGTTACATGTCCTGCAGTTTTCTTAACCAGCCCCCTGCTAGTGGACATTTAGGTTAGTCTCAGTTTTTTCCTTCTGTAAATAAAGCTGCACTTCTTAGTGACAGATGCCAAATGACTAGATGACCTTGGGTATGACCTCTCTGGGTCTTGGTTTCTTCATCTAAAATCAAAATGACAGGACTCTACTGGGTGATTAAAATCTCCTCTGATCTACATAGGAATTGTTTTCAAGACATTTCTGACAAGTAACTATCAGCCTCTGCTTGCATTCCCCTAGTGACAGGGTGCTCAGTACCTCATGAGTATTTATTTCAGTGGACAACTGTAATGGTCAATAAAGTATCCACTTTCCACTTTCCGCCTTCCTGCAGCTCCTGGCCCTGGCTTTGTTCTCTGGGGCTCCACACATTCGGTTTACACTCAGTGGCCAATGTCTGGGGCCATTGTAGAAAGTAAGGAACCTCTAATTCCTTCCTTCTTTTCTTCCTCTTTCATCCCTTCCTCCCTCCCTCCATCCCTCCCTCTATTCCTTCCTTCCTTGACACTTACCATGTACCAGACCTTCCAGACCTTCAGCCAGGCACATGGATAGGAGCCACAGGGGAAGTTGGCTGCAGGGTTAGAAATAAGTCCTCAGCCCCTTAAAGCTCATGCCAGGGGACTGGACTGTCCACCACTGTGGGATGGGGATGCTGAGGCTGGTGGCCTTCCTAAAATGCACTGTAGTGCCCCAGGCAGAGTCCTGGGCTGCCCTGTGAGGAGGTGACCAGAGGTAGGAGCAACTTTACCCTAAGGCTGGATCAGGATCCCCTCCAGGTTTTTACTAGAGCCAAACCCCGGCCTCCTTTCTCTTCTGCCACCCACCCTTAAAGTGCTTAGAAACACATAGATTTAAATATAAATTCAAATGTAAATAATTTCAACTGTGTAACTATGAGGAGTCAGTTCTACATGGGTCCTATCTGTGTCCTCCCCAGGGCTCAGCTCCATTCTTTGGTTTCATCCATTCTCATTCAATACATTGTTGTTAAGAGCTCACTGGGTGACCTCTCTGTCATGTAGTGAAGTTTTAAAAAGAATGCCTTTTCTGAGCTTCGGTTTCCTTATTCATAAAATAGGAGTATTGATCCGTTTCTTGCTTTTCTTACAAGGTTATGGTGAAGATGACTGAAGTCCAGAGTAAAGAAGGATTATGTTTGGGTGTCGAAGGAATAGAATGCCCTCTTTTAAACTGAGCACAGCAGGAACCTATAACAGGAATGCAGCAACTATGGAAAACATACATTTCCTCCCCTCCCCATCATAGTCCCTCTGCTTCCGTGTTAACTCCATAGACAGGCCAGCACAGCCAGCCTTGCAGCCTGAGATAAGGCCTTTGGCGGGTGTCTTCCCCTATCGCTCCCTCAAGCCCTCAAGTAAGTGTTGGAGAGAGAGGTGATGCTTGGTGCTGGTGGAACCCCTGCACAGAGACGGACACAGGATGAGCTCTAAGTACCCGCGGTCTGTCCGGTGCTGCCTGCCCCTCTGGGCCCTAACACTGGAAGCAGCTCTCATTCTCCTTTTCTTTTTTTTTACCTACTGCGACGCTTCCTTAGAGGATCAAAAGGGGCTCGTGGCGTCCTATCAAGGTGAGGGTTCATTGGAAAAGTGATCACACAGGCAAATAGCAGGGGTAGGGGCGGGGGAGGCCTGTGGTTCTCCAGGGGCACAGATGTTCCTTTCTACAAAATCTCAAGGAAAAGGATTCTCCCATCTTCTTCCATAGATTGCGCCGAAACTCAGCCAACAATGTAAGCTTTCCTTTAGAAGCAGCCTGGATATTCCTCCTTCCGTGAAACCTGCCTTGATTTTTCAGTGCAGTGAGAGGCGTCCTCTTTGGTGTTCCTCAAATTCCCTCTGCCAAATGGTCTTCATAATTCTCTGCTTCTCTACTTCCCCTTCTCTCTCCTTAATGGCAAGGAATTTTTTTTTTATTTTTAAAAATTTTTTATTTTTATAGATTTAGGGATACAAGCACAGATCTCTTATGCAAGCAATTTCATGTTGTTGTTGGGTTTTTGGTTTTTGTTTCCTTTTTGTGGCCTCTTGCTCATTTCTTATTTCTTTTTGAGACAGGGTCTCACTCTGTCACCCAGGCTGAAGTGCAATGGCATGATCATGGTTCACCGCAGCCTTGACCTCCTGGGCTCAAGCAATCTTCCCACCTCAGCCTTCCAAGTAGCTAGGACCACAGGAGCGCACCACCATGCCTGGCTAATTTTTTTTTTTTTTTTTTTGGTAGAAATGGGGGTCTCCCTGTGTTGCCCAGACTGGTCTCAAACTCCTGGACACAAGCGATCCTCCAGCGTCAGTCTCCCAAAGTGTGGAATTACAGGCGTGAACCTCTGCGCCCGGCTCTCTTGCCCATTTCTATACTACTTTTCTTTTGGAAGCGTCATCCTGTTGCTACCCCCCATCCCCACCCCCACCGACCCCAGCTTTCTTCTCACTTAGGGGCTGGGAAGTCTGCACGCTCTCTGTAAATCCAGAACCAGAAGGTATGGCTGAAGGGGAGGGTAGGGTGATAGTTATTTTATATTCAGCTAAAAATATTCCCAGACTGTGATGAGACAACTGTAAATAAGACAGATGTCCACAATGGTGTGACTTCGCTTTTTTAAAAATATTGAAATGAGTTTCAGACATTTTAGTGGGCTGATACGTTGTTGATAATGGACAGGGCCTCCTTGAAGAATGTCCCTGAGACAAAGCTGAAGCTCGAGCCTGGTTGAGTGCTTGCTTGTTCCCAGGTGGTATTAACGACCAGTTAACTAAAAGCAAAGAGAAGTCATCCTGGGGCCCATGGCAGTGACAAGTAGGACTTAGGGAGGGAAGACCTTATACCATTGAAAGGGCTGGCCCAGAGAGGAGCCCTCAGTGACAGACAAACAAGAGTTGGCACAATTTTAATTCATTTCAATCCAATCCAATTCAATGCATTCCATTCATTCAACCATATATGACAGCCAATGTGGGATCCAGACATATGATGATTAGAGCTGATATTTATGAGCACTTACTATGTAGCAGGCACTATTCTAAGGGCTTTACATTGAACCCTCACAACAACCCCATGAGGTGGGTACTATTATGATCTTCATTTTTCATATGAGGAAACTAGGCATATGGATGTTGAGTAATTTGCCCAAGGTCGCTCAGCTAGCAATAGCACAGCATATTTAAATTTAGCCATCCTGGATTTAGTTTCCTTACACTTAACCATTATGCATCATGGCCCCATTTTACTGTGGGGTTGAGTCATTTGTCATATAACCCAGTAGGTATAGCAGCCACTATTCCAACCCTGTAGATTGACTCTAGGGTCCATGTTCTTTACCCTTGCACCGTGCTACTAACATAGGTACAAAATGTCCTCAGAAACTCACTTTATACAGAAGCTCACAGGAGGGTCCACAACCCAGGCAGGGGAGACGATGGTGTCAGGGAAGGCTTCTGGAGGGAGGTGACTGCCCAACCAGGTCTTGAAGGCTCAGTAGGAGTTACCTATGGGACAAAGGAGGGTCATCCAAGTGAGGGCACAGTGGGTGCCATTGCATGTGCACACACTGGAGCAGATTGAGCCTGGGCTTAACATTGCATTGCCCTGGAGCCTAAAAAGGAAGGCAAGGGGCCAGGCGAGGTGGCTTACATCTGCAATCCCGGCAATTTGGGAGGCGGAGGCTGGAGGATCACCTGAGGTTAGGAGTTCCAGGCCAGCCTGGCCAACATGGCGAAACTCCATCTCTACTGAAATTATAAAAACTAGTCGGGTGTGGTGGCACACATCTGTAATCCCAGCTACTTGGGAGGCCATTTCACTTCAGCCTGGGCGACAGAGCGAGACTTTGTCTCAAAAAGCAAAACAACAAAAACAAAAAACAAAGAAGAAAGCAGGGACTAGGCATGGTGGCTCATGCCTGTAATCCCAAACGCTTTGGGAGGCCGAGTCGGGCAGATCACCTGAGGTCAGGAGTTCGAGACCAGCCTGGACAGCATGGTGAAACCCCATCTCTACCAAAAATACAAAAATTAGCCAGATGTGGTGGCATGTGCCTATAGTTCCAGCTGCTTGGGAAGCTGAGGCAGGAGAGTTGCTTGAACCCAGGAGGCAGAGGTTGCTGAGCTGAGATCATGCCACTGCACTCTAGCCTGGGTGACAGAGTGGGACTCTATCTGAAAAAAAAAATAGTATAAATAAAAATAAAGAGGGAAGCAGTGGGTGGTAGACTCACGGGGCTGCATAAGGAGTTTGGCTTCAGTCTGAGGTCCAAATAGTGAACAGGAGTGTGACAAATTTAGATTTTGGTCATGGAGGAAGCCATGCCAGGGCTGGTGTTGGAGACGGGGACATGGCTTGAGACACGAGACCAGCATGGAGGCTGTAGTGTAGTATTGACCCGAGGGCTTCAACCTTCTGATGGTGTACACACCATTTTTTGAGCATGTACCATGGTTATATGTTACACTTTAAGTATTACTTTAAGTATTGCTGCATTAATATGTTTTGTATGTTATAATAAATACATACAAATTAGGAAAATTCAAAGAGATCAAAATGAAATATATAATATTCTCAAATTACTAATCATAATGGTGTCAATCTCCAGGCAGGGTCCATTGCTACAGTTGACGATAGTGGATGAAAATTCACTCCTCAGAGTCTTCTTGATAATTTGAAATTGTCTTGATTGACTTGTCAGATCTGATTAGGTCGACATTTTTTTAATCTCGAATGTGACTGACAGCTTGTGTGAGGAGAAGTTTCACTCTGCCTTTTCCTTTTTGTTCACTTGGCTGCCATTGTTTCTGTGCTTCCAATCTGTGTTTTTCTGCACGAGTTGTTTAAGCAATTACTTCATTTTGTGAAAGTTAGTTGAGTTAAACTTAGGTAACTTAACCTGTCAATCCACTTAATTGAATTCAGTCCTGGTAAACTACAATAGATTATTCAAACCTGCCAATTCTAAAAGGACATTTTGAGGCAATCAGGAAATATGAATACAGCATGAATATCTTATGATACACAAGAATTATTGTTAATTTTGTTAGGTGTGATAAAAGCATGGTGGATTTTTGTTGTTGTTGTTTTCTAAGGCTCCATCTGTTAGAGAGGCACATTGAAATGGCATGATATCTGGCGTTTGCTTTATGCCAGAAAAAAAAGAAAAAGTAGAGAAGGTTTATAAAAACAAGATTGGTCTCATGTGACAGTCATCAAAGTTTGGAGATGGGCATGTAGGGTCATTGTGCTGTACTCTCTGTTTTTGTATATGCTTTAAAAGTTCTGTAATAGTTAATTAAAAAAAAAAAAAGAAAGAAAAAAGAAAACACCCTGGCTGAGCACTTCGGGAGGCCAAGTTGGGAGGATGGCTTAAACCAAGGAGTTCAAGACCAGCCTAGGAAACACAGGGAGACCCCCATCTCTAAAAAAAAAAAAAAAAAAAAAAGACTTAAAATTTAGCCTGGTGTGGTGGCATATGTCTGTAGTCCCAGCTACTAGGTAGGCTGAGGTGAGAGGATTGCTTGAGCCTGGGAGCTTGAGGCTGCAGTGGGACAGGATTGTACCACTGCACTCCTGCATGGGCGATAGAGCAAGACCCTGTCTCAAAAAAAATAAAAATATTTGAGATGGCCGGGCGCGGTGGCTCACACCTGTAATCCCAGCACTTTGGGAGGCTGAGGCGGGCAGATCACGAGGTCAGAAGATCGAGACCATCCTGGCTAACACGATGAAACCCCATCTCTACTGAAAATACAAAAAATTAGCCGGGCGTCGTGGCAGGCGTCTGTAGTCCCAGCTACTCAGGAGACTGAGGCCGGAGGATGGCGTGAACCTGGGAGGGGGAGCTTGCAGTGAGCTGAGATTGCGCCACTGCACTCCAGCCTGGGCAACAGAGTGAGACTCCGTCTCAAAAAAAATAAATAAATAAAAGTAAAAATAAATAAATAAAACATAAAACCCTGCCATTAGTTGCAACATGATGAATATAGAGAACTGCATATCAAATCCATCCCATTGGACCAATATTCCCTTAGGGTACCTTCCAAAGCTAGGAGACTCAAGGCTGTGTGACATCCTGAGCAAGTGAGGGGCGGCTTCTGGGTGAATCTGAATATTAAATATTTGCAGAGCTGAAAACTTCACAAAGTACCTTTAGAGGTAGAATAGCCTAGATCCATGTTTCTCAAAGTGTGGTCCCCAGACCTGCTGCCTCAGCATCCCCCAGAAATTTAGTAGAAATGCATATTCTCAGGCCCTAGCCCAGACCTACTGATCAGAAGCTCTGGGTCTGGGGCCCAGCAATTTGTGTTTTCACAAGCCCTCTGGGTGATTCTTCTGTGCATGAAAGTTCAGGGATTCCTGGAGCTAGACTGATTCATATCTTGCCTCTGTATCCTAGAGACCTTGGGCAGATCAGTCAACCTCTTTCTGTCTCTGTTTCAGCTTCTGTCAGAGGATGATAGTACTTGTTTCATTAAGTTGTTGAAAGGATTAAATGAATTAACACACATAAAAAGTATTAGCTTTTATTATCAAAAGCTCTAATTTCTTAATTTTTTAAATAAAAATAAAACTAGAACTGCTTGTTTTCTTCCAGCTACCCTAGTGATTGTATTGAGCATTTTCTACAGTATGTGTTCTTTGCTGTAATGACTGCTGGTCTGGATGACATGTGATGAGACCAGATGGGCAGGGGCAGTGGAGGAGATTCAAGAGAAATTTAGGAGATAAAATCAGCTGTACTTGATGGAAAGAGTGGGGAGTTAAAGCTGGCTACAGATGTATGATTTGGCATAGAGAGGTGTCAGTTCCTGAGATGAGAGACAGAAGGGGAGGGACAGGTTGTGAGGATAAATCAACCATGATATGTTCATTCTGGGCTTGGAGTTAAGGGACCTATGAGATGCTTAGGGGAAGCAGAGAGTATCAATTACCTATTGCTGCATAACAGCCACTCCAAACTTAGTGGCTTAAAATAGCAACCTTTTAATTTATTCATGATCATGATTCTGTGGTGCAACAACTGGGCTGGGTTCAGCTGGGCAGTTCTTCTGTTGGTTTCACCCAGGGTCATTCATGCATCTGCAATTTGGGGTGGGATGGCCTCAGATGACCTCATTCACATGTTTGGCAGTTGGTGATTCATTGGGGGCCATTACTGTTAACAATCTCCTGCCATGCAGAGCTTCCCTAAGGCTACCAAACTGGGAGTCTATGCTGGGTCCTGTGCTGTGGATACCACCCAGTCCCCCATCCCCACCCCATACTCCTCAGAGGCAGAGAGAGGGGCTACTAGAAGACAGAGGGGTTTTCCCAGTGACATGTAAACATTCCAAACCCTGGCACCTTCCACATTGCGGCTTCCATCTGCCCCTTTGGGAAATCTTTGTTTTTCTTCCCAGGCTGCAGCAGGGTGAGAGTTGTGGGTAGAGTAGAAGCTGTGGGGGAGGAGGTGGTGGCAGCCTGAGGCTGCAGAGGTCTTCCCAGGCAGCAGTGGGAGCACAGTGTGGAGGTCAACCCTAGACCCTGGGTGAATGAAGCTGGGTCTGCCTTCAGAGCTGTTGGTGCTGAAGTTTCTGCAGGCCAGAGGGAGGGGCAAGAGTGGGAGGGGATGCAGATCCAGAATCACAGAGGCAGCTGACCAGAGGAGGCAGCTGCCTATGGGGATGTTCCAGAAGGCCAAAGTGCTGTTATCCAAACAAACTCTTCGCGAGTGGTCTCTTTGCAACAGGCCTGGGGGAGAGCAGTCTTGCCTAAAGTCACACGGCTAATCAGCGGCTGGCAAGGGGTAATAGTTACTAACACTCACTACATACCCAGTGCTGGTTGAAGTGACTTGCATGAGCCAGCAAACTCAATGCTCATGGCAATCCTCTGAACAGGTGGCATTGTTTCATCCCAATTTTACGGCTCAGGAAGCTGGGACACAGGAAGAGCCAGGTTCTGAACACTGACAACCGGATTCAGAGACCCACACTCTTCACCATCACAGTCACGTTATATGCTATATAGAAAGGCAGCATGGCATAATGGTTAAACCCAGGTAGGCAGGGTTCGAATCCTCCTGCTACCATTACTAGCTCTATGACTTGGACTAGTTATAGCACCTCTCTGTGCCTCCCTTTCCCCGTCTGTAAAATGGGGATAATAAATCGTACCTCTTGCATGAGGCTGTTGTGGGCTAAGTGTGTAAGGCACGTAGAACAGTGCCTGGAATGTTGGGTGCTGTCTATATGCCTACTATTACAATGATGGCGAGTATTGCCTTATCTCTTGCTGCTGAACTACCAGGTTAGACTTCTTTCTGCAAGTCATGAGGCTTTCATAAACTTTTCTTGAAGGCTTTCCGTAGAATGTACAATTCCCCTCTGGGCCCAGGCATGGGTGCCCAGATAGTACATCCACTTCTTATCACCCCTGAACACCTTAGAGCCCATTAGCTTATCAAACCAGCAGCTGATGTGAGTGCAGAGCAGACTGTGAGAGGTGGAGGCTGACACCAGTGAGGATGCTCCGAGCTGGGGCCCAGCCCTGAAGCGGGAGCCCAGATAATGAGGGGTAGAAATGGGCCTGGAGCCCAGGAGAGGTGGGAGGATGAGGGGGCAGGGGGAGGAGAAGCCTGAAAACAAATGTTATTTCCTGACCAGTTTGGGGTGCATGAGCTCTGTCAACAGCTCATGGAAACTGCTGCCCTTATTTCATCTTGTTGGCTGAGGCACAATTCCTCTCTCAGGGACGATGTGGAGCCTTGGGGAGGAAGGTCCTGAGCGCCTATACCTGGAATCAGGGAATTGGGATTGGGGCAGCAGCTCTGCCCGATGAAGCCCCTACCCAGGATTCTCTGACTTCCTCATCTGTCTCTTTTTTTTTTTTTTTTGAGACGGAGTCTTGCTGTGTCACCCAGGCTGGAGTACAGTGGTGTGATCTCGGCTCACTGCAACCTCAGCCTTCCTGGTTCAAGCAATTCTCCTGCCTCAGCCTCCTGAGGAGCTGGGATTACAGGCATGTGCCACCATGACCAGCTAACTTTTGTATTTTTAGTAGAGATGGGGTTTCACCATGTTGGTCAGGCTGGTCTCAAACTCCTGACTTCAGGTGATCCACCCACCTCAGCCTCCCAAAGTGCTGGGATTACAGGCATAAGCCACTGCACCCGGCCTTTTTTTTTTTTTTTTTTTCTCCCTTTGTCGCCCAGGGTGCTGGAGTATAGTGGTGTGATCGTGGCTCAGTGCAGCCTTAACCTCCTAGGCACAAGTGATCCTCCCACCTCAGCCTCCTAACTGGGACTACAGGCACTCGCCACCACGCCCAAGTAATTTTGTATTTTTTGTAGAGACAAGGTCTTGCTATGTTGCCCAGGCTGGTCTTCAACTCCTCAGCTCAAGCAATCCTCTCTCCTTAGCCTCCCAAAGTGCTGGGATTGTGCTGGGATTACAGATGTGAGCTACCACACCTTGTCTGACTTCCTCATCTTTAGGGCCCCAACTCTGCCCTTATCTGGGCAACTCTCCTCTCCCCATCTTCCACTAACTTCTTTGGAATGTTCCAGAGCTGTAAAAGCCTTAGTATCAAGCCCAACTCCTATGTGTTACAGACAGGGAAACTGAGGCCTAAAGAGGATAATGGACTTGCCTAAGATCGCTTAGTGAGGTGAGGGGAAAAAAGAGCTAGAGACAGCCTAGCCTGTGTACAGACATAGTTCCAGGCATTCAGAGCTGGGCTCTGCCGCCGGCATGCTTTGGGGCCTGGGAGTTGGTTCACTGTTGAACTACCAGGTTAGATTTTCTTTCTCCAAGTTGTGGGGCTTTCATAAACTTTTCCTGAAGGCCTTCCTTAGAATGTACCATTCTCCTCTGGGCCCAGTCAGGGTGCCCCTCACAGGTTGTCTCTGGTTCCCTTCTGTAAAATGAAAGGAAAATGGAAGAATTGCCCCACTCATGGAATCTTCAGTAAGTCTGGACCCTATGCATTGTAGCATTGCTGCAAAATGGCAGATGCACTTTAACAATCGTGTTTAATAAAAGGTTGAATTTGCATACCTTAAGTGGGGCGTGCAGTCTCCAGCTGAACACGAGCCTCACTGCTCCCACATGTGCATTGCACCTTCATACACAGATTTCCTGCTTGGCTCCTGAGGGAATTTGAGTAATCCCAAGAGGAACCCCTGTATAAAATGTCCCCTGGCCACACACTTCCGTTCCTAAGGACGCAAGCAGGAGACAGAAACATTCCCTGCACCTCCCTCCCTGCTGTCAGAAGAGGTGCAAAGAGTTGAATCCTCCCTAATGCCCACTTCTCACCCACGCCCCAAATCCCCAGGTCCCATGGAGGTCCTTGGGGGCCTCCTCTATCCTGGTGGTGTCAAGTTGATTTGGAAATGTCAGTGTCCACCTTGTCCTCTCTGGCAGACCCTACGTGTGTGTATTTTTCAATGAAAGTGAATTTAAATGTACTTTATAAATCAAAGACTTTTTCTGAGACTTTGGAGAGTTCCAGTAATGAGAGCTTCTCATTCTTATCAAAGCCAGGGCTGGAGACCAGTGGCAGGTGAGTTCCTACTGCTGTGATTGTCCTGATGGTGTTGGTTAATAGCCACTATTTACTGAGCGTTCTCCATGTGCCACATACTGTACTAAGCACTTGAACAAAACGTTATTTTCTTCGGATTTCCCAGCACCCTTTGAGGTGGGTCTAATTACCCTTATTTAGCTCATAAGGAAAGTAAGCAACTTACAAGACCACAGGGCTATGAAGTTGAAACATGTAAATTCATATATTTTTAAAATTTATTTATTTTGAGACGGAGTCTCATCGCACTGTCATCCAGGCTGGAGTGCAATGGCGTGATCTTGGCTCATCACAGCCTCTGCCTCCTGGGTTCAAGTGATTCTCCTGCCTCAGCCTCCTGAGTAGCTGGGATTACAGGTGCCTGCTGCCACACCCAGCTAATTTTTTTGTAATTTTAGTAGAGACGGGGTTTCACTGTGTTGGCCAGGCTGGTCTCGAACTGCTGACCTCGTGATCTACCCACGTCGGCCTCCTGAATTGATATTTTTATATGTTCAAAACAGTCAACTGGTGACAATTTAGTGAGGTTTAATCTAATAGGAAATGATAGAGCTGGGATCGAACAGAGCTATGTGAACTCAAAGCCTATGTTTTCCCTTCCACCTTTTTAAAAAACATTGTCTAGGCTGGGCACGGTGGCTCAGGCCTGTAATCCCAGCACTTTGGGAGACAGAGGCTGGTGGATTACATGAGGTCAGGAGTTTGAGACGAGCTTGGCCAATATAGTGAAACCCTGTCTTTACTAAAAATACAAAAATTAGCCAGGCATGGTGGGGTGTGCCTGTGGTTCCCGCTGAAACACAGGAGGCTGAAGCATAAGAATCACTTGAACCCGGAAGGCGGAGGTTGCAGTGAGCCGAGATTGCACCACTGCACTCCAACCGGGGCGACAGAGAGACTCTGTCTCAAAAAACAAACAAACAAACAAACAAAAAAAAACAAAAATTGTCTACATGCAGGTTGCAGAAAATTTAAACACTAAAACTAAAAAAGTAAAACATCTCCCAAACTTAGAGACAATATTCATGATGGAAAAAAAAATTATTCAAGATCTCTCTCTCCAGTCATTTATTCATGTGTGAAAACAGTTGGTGATTATTGATGAAATAGCATTTACAATTTGGAGCAATTATGTGCATTACATATACCATTTGATTCTGGCAACCTAATGAAGGAGGTATGATCATTTTCCCTATTTAACAGACGAGAATAAGCAGAGGGAGGGCAGATGGCGTGGTAGTCCAAGGCACAGGCTCCAGCAGACTCTCTTGGTTTAAATCTTGGCTATAGGCTGGCCCTGTGGCACATGCCTGTAATCCCATCGCTTTGGGAAACTGAGGCGGGCGGATCACTTGAGGTCAGGAGTTCCAGACCAGCCTGGCCAACATAGTGAAACCCCTTCTCTATTAAAAATACAAAAATTAGCTGGGCATGGTGGCAGGCACCTGTAATCCCAGCTACTTGGGAGGCTGAGGCAGGAGAATCACTTGAACCCAGGAGGCGGTGGTTGCAGTGAGCCAAGATCTTGCCAATGTACTCCAGCCTGGGTGACAAGAGTGAAACTCCATCTCAAAATTAAAACAACAATCTTAGCTCTACCCACCGGGGCAAGTTACGTAACTCCTCTGTGCCTTGGTTTTCATATCTGTAAAATGGTGACAGTATTAGTGCCCACGTCAGTGTGTGGTTGTGAGAACGAGACAAGATAGTCTATGTAAAGTGATTAAAACAGTGTAGGCACATGGTAAACACTTAAGAAATGTAGGCTGTTATAAAGTTCAGAGATGTTAAGTAACAAGATCAAGACCACACAGAGGGTGCCAGAGACCTGATTTGAACCCAAGTTTGTCTCGTTCTGGAGCTCAAGCTGCTAACCCTTTTTCTAAACTGGAATTAAACCAAAGTACTCACCCTCTTCGCTTTGCTGGGCCCCTCCCTGCCCTCAGGTGCATCTCTTCCACTCACCTGCCACAGCAGCCTCTGCTCAGGCTCTGAGACTGGGAAAGGTGAGGGCTACCCAGGTGGCCCTGATGTTTTCTGCCAGCTGGCGCACCAGGTCCCTCACAGGTGGCAAAGGGAGGGAGGTTTGCTGTGGAGATTATGTGGTTCCCAACAACAACAGCCCTGGGCCTATCTCTGCCCTCTCTTTTCTGTGTATCCTGGGCCAAGTCACTTGGCTTCTGTGGCCTTATTTTCTCATGTGTACGGCCAGGGGGTTGGCCCTGATCTGCAATAACAGCAGCAATGACCTTTACTGAGTGTCCATGTGCGTCAAGCATGTGTGCTTTACACTTGTTCTTATGATTAGGTTTAATAATACAGTAATTGCCACATTTGCTGAGCACTCATTATGGGCTAGGCCCTGCCCTAAGTGCTTAATTAGCTTTAGCTCCTCTAATCCTTACCTTAACCCCACACGGCATGTGTGTGTTATCCCCATTATTCAGATGAGAACATTGAGGCTTAAAGAGGCAAAGTAACTTGACCAAATACTTGTAAATTATCTCACGTGTCCCTTCCAGCTGCCATTTTGTAAGACTCTAATTTCACACCACCCTAAATCTCGTCTGCTTCCCCCTCCTCCTTCTCGCCATCTCCTCACTGAGCAGTCTGCCAAGATCTGACCGTGATGGCGGTCCTTGGCTTGGGCTTCTTCACCTCGAATTTGCGGAGAAACAGCTGGAGCAGTGTGGCCTTCAACCTCGTCCTGCTGGCCCTTGGTGTGCAGTGGGCAATCCTGCTGGACGTCTTCCTGAGCCAGTTCTCTCCTGAGAAAGTGGTCATCAAACTGCTCAGGTATTGGGATGGTGGCTGGATCACTTCTGGGTCATAGAGGGAATGGAGCCCAAAAGGACAGGTTCCAGAAGATCTGGGATATTGCCCCTTCTCTGTCTAGCACCAATGCTATGCAATATTTAGGACATCCTCATGCTAAAAGATTATTCATTGTTTGTCTAAAATTCAAATTTAACTGGGCATCCTGTATTTTACTGGGCAGCCCTACTCTGTGTATCGCAAGGAGTCCAGGCCTACGTTCCTCCTGCATCCTTTCTTTTCTGTTATTGTTGTTTATGATTTTGTAAAGTTACATAATCAATATAAGTTTATGGAAAAAGTAAGAAGGAAACACATTAGACAGAGAGAAATAGACATGCCACACCTAGAGAGACATTCTCTTTTTTATTTTGAGACTGAGTTTCACTCTTGTCACCCAGGCTGGAGTGCAATGGCACCATTTCAGTACACCACAACCTCAGCCTTCTGGGTTCAAGTGATTCTCCTGCCTCAGCCTCCCGAGTAACTGGGATTACAGGCATGTGCCACCACGCCTGGCTGATTTTATATTTTTAGTAGAGATAGGGTTTCTCCATGTTGGTCAGGCTAGTCTCAAACTCCTGACCTCAGGTGACCCACCCGCATCGGCCTCCCAAAGTGCTGGGATTACAGGCATGAGCCACCGCATCTGGCCTGAGAGACATTCTTTTGAAAAGAAATGACTTTCAGCCCTCTAATGCTGCTAGACAAGAAATAGCCATGCCTTTATTTTCATTAAATTACCTGTGCTTCGTTTAGATGCATTTATGTGAAATGCTAAGAACCATCAAAACTAATGCTTAATGGTGCTAGAAGTCAGAATAGTGGTTACCTGGGCAGGAGGTGGATATTGATTAGGAAGGAACACAAAATAACCTCATGGGGTACAGAAAATGTTCTCTGTGTTCACCCAGGTGATGGTTACACATCAAACTATACACGTTTTAAAAGGGCATTGGCACTTAATGGGAGGAACTAGGCTAAATTTTTTCCTGAAACATTGTTTTGTTTTGTTCAACTCTGAATCTCTGTGCTAACAAGATGATGGTAAATGTCATCCTAGGCATGTTGGGGACCTCTCAAGGCCTCTCAAGGCCATTCCAGCCTCCCCCTCTAAGACCCTGCTAAACCTCTGGGCGCTGCTGTTAAACATTTCTCTATGAGCCAGGAACTGTGCTGAGCACTCAACAAATATAATTTTGTTTAACTCTTCCAGGTAGGGATCTAACCTGGTATACAAATAAGGAAGTGGAAGCTCAGAGAGGGCAAGGCACTTGTCTCGGGCCACACAGCTAAGTGGTGGAGATGGCTCCACCTTTTTATTATAACCTTTTCCATATACTCCAGAGTGGTCAGAACATGAAACACAGTCTAGCCAGCTCCCGATTGGCCCTGGGGGAGAAAACTCTACATATTTTTCTTTCTAAAAAGGTTTAGAGGCTGGGCGTGATGGTTCACACCTGTAATCCCAGTACTTTTGGGAGCCGAGGTGGGCAGATCACTTGAGCCCAGATGTGTGAGACCAACCTGAGCAACACAGTGAGATCCTGTCTCGGCAGAAAATAGAAACATTAGCTAGGTGTGGTGGTGAGCACCCATAGTCCCAGCTACTTGGGAGGCTGAGGCAGGAGGATCACCTGAACCCAGTGAGGTTGAGGCTGAGTGAGCCATGATCGTGCCACTTCACTCCAGCCTGGACAACAGAGTGAGACCCTGTCTCAAAAACGGTGTTAGGCCATGCGCGGTGGTTCATGCTTGTAATCCCAGTACTTTGGGAGGCCTAGGCAGGTGGATCACCTGAGGTCAGGAGTTCGAGACCAACCTGAACAACATGGCGAAATCCTATCTCTACTAAAAATACAAAAATTAGCTGGTCATGGTGGCAGGCGCCTGTAATCCCAGTTACTTGGGAGGCTGAGGCAGGAAAATCACTTGAACCCGAGAGGCGGAGGCTATAGTGAGCTGAGATTGTACCTTTGCACTCTAGCCTGGGCGACAGAGTGAGTCTCCATCTCAAAAAAACAAATAAAAAACCACAGTTTTAGAGTTAATTCCCACGGGGATTCAATACACACACACACACACACACACACACACACACACACACACACACACACACACGCTCATGCATACACTGCATTCACCTGGGAAGTGACAAAGGGCACCCTGGGGGAATTCAAACGGTGGTGGCCCTGGTTTGGTGTTGCTGCCTTAGCTTAAGGTCACACCAGCCTTCAACCTTCTGCACCACAGCAGAATGGGGCAGGAGGCGTCTACGACTGCTCCTTTTGTCTGATGTCCACAGGGACCTGTTTGTTCTTGACTCAATCCAGGAAGACGAGAAGGGAGAGAAGTCACTGGCAGCCTGAGTCAACTCTCCCGCCCGACCCCTGACTGCTTGGATCCCCCTAGGGGTGACCCCTGCTGAAACTGGCTTCCTGACTGGTTCCCATCAGGGCTGTGCTGATGGCTGGTGCCCAGGCCTGCCCCTGGGCACAGGGTACTCTCCCTTGGCAACACTCCAGCTTGTGCCACTTAACTTGGGACTGATTTGGTTCTGTTTTGAGTCCCTTCAGGGGAGGGGCCTGTCTTATTCAACGTTGTTCTTTGTTTTCTTCACATACTAATAACTTAGCAAATAGCTATTGGAGCAAAAATGAAAATAAACAGAACCCTAAAAGTGGGATGTTTTAAAATTTTATTTATTTATTTATTTATTTATTTACAGACAGGGTCTTGCTCTGTTGCCCAGTCTGGAGTGCAGTGATACAATCATAGCTCACTGCAGCCTCTGCCTCCTGGGCTCAAGTAATCCTCCCACCTCAGCCTCCTGAGTTAAATTTTTTTACAGGTGCCCACTACCATGCCCGGCTAATTTTTGTATTTTTAGTAGAGACGGGGTTTCACCAGTTGGGTCAGGTTGGTCTCGAACTTCTGACCTCAGGTGATCCACCTGCCTAGGCCTCCCAAAGTACTGGGATTACAGGTGTGAGCCACCGTGCCCAGCCTAAAACTGTTTTTGAGACAGGGTCTCACTCTGTTGTCAGGCTGGAGTGAAGTGGCACGATCATGGCTCACTCAGCCTCAACCTCACTGGGTTCAGGTGATCCTCCTGCTTCAGCCTCCCAAGTAGCTGGGACTACGGGTGCACACCACCATGCCTAGCTGATTTTTCTGTCTTCTGCCGAGACAGGGTCTCACTGTGTTGCTCAGGCTGGTCTCAAACTCCTGGGCTCAAATGATCTGCCCACCTTGGCTCCCAAAAGTACTGGAATTACAGCCTCCTGAGTAGTTGAGACCACAGGCACACACCACCACACTAGCTTTTTTTTTTTTTTTCAATAGAGATGAAGTCTCACTGTGTTGCCCAGGCTGGTCTCAAACTCCAGGCCTTAAACAATCCTCCCACCTCAGCCTCCCAAAGTGCTAAGATTGAGCCACCATTCCTGGCCTTAAAAGTGTGATTTTTTAATGTTGTGTTTTGAAATCTCTAGGACTCTCCCTAGAAGATAATAGCAATAACCAACTCCTTTATTGCACTTGACATATATCAACTCACTTTGCCCTTACCGTGGCTCCAGAGGCATTGGGTCCACCTTATAAATGGAGGCACCAAGGCACAGAGTGATTAAATAAGTTGCCCAGGATCACACAGCCAGAAAGTGGCTGAGTCAAGATTCCAGCCCAGGCAGCCTAGACCTGAGAGCGCGCTCCTAACCACTGCATGTCACTATCTTAGCACCTCCCCAGCACAAACTGGCCCTTGAGGAATGAAATACTGCTGCCGGCACACATACTCCTGAGTTAAGCCTTTGTCAATGAAATGAACACCCACTTAAAAGGAATAACTTGTCCAGGCACGATGGAACATTGAGTAACCCCTTATTCTAAATTCCTGGTCCCTGTAAGACTCCTTCCCCATGCCCTTTGCCCTTTTCTGATCTTCCCCTAAAGTCCTGGAGGCTTAAGCGGGCATAGTCTGCAGCAAACACTGAGGAAGCTAAGTCCAGACTTCAGGGCACAGGCTTTGGATCTAGGCCAGCTGGGTTTGAATCTCACATTTGTGATCAGCTGGTGTGACTATTTCCGAAAAATCCATTATAATCCTCTGCGTGACCCTCTGTAAAATGGGGATACCGAATGGTAAGCTAGCACGATTTTACAGAGACTCGCACAGAGGGTTAAATTTTTAAAAAAATTTATTATTATTTTTGAGATGGAGTCTCACTCTGTCACCCAGGCTAGAGTGCAGTGGTGAGATCCCGGCTCACTGCAACCTCTGCCTCCCGAGTTCAAGTGACTCTCGTGCCTTAGCCTCGAGAGTGGCTGGGATTGCAAGTATGTGCCACCACGCCCAGGTAATTTTTGTATTTTTAGTTGAGACAGGGTTTCACCATGTTGGCCAGGCCAGTCTTGAACACCTGGCCTCAAGTGATCCGCTTGCCTCGGCCTCCCAAAGTGCTGGGAGTACAGGCATGTGCCACTGCACCCAGCCTTATAGGGTTAAAATGTAAAAGAGGTGATGCTGTTACAAGCCTGTTTTACAAAATGCTCTTATAATAAATCATTATCATCACTGTTGCTGTGGTTGTAGCATCATCATCATTAACTCCCAGAGGGAGGAGGGAGTCTCAGAGCAAGGTGCTCAGGGGAGACTGGATGTCCATGGATTGTCCAGCTCAGTACCACTTCCTACAGGAAGTCCTCCCTGATGAGTCCAGTCAGCATCATCCTCTCCTTCCAATGAACCCCACTAACCTTATGATATCACAGATATTCTTAGTTGACAGGCTCATGGTGTAGCCTGTCTGGATCGTAAGTACATTTTTTTTTTTTTTTTGGATCATAAGTACCTTGAAGACAAAAATCATTTTCTCCTCCTGAGCATGCTCTTTGGTGGAGGGAAGGAAGGAATCGTAATAGTGTTAGTAAGGCTAGCGTCTTTTCAGGAGTTGGTTCTTTGTGCCAGTCTTGGCGCTAGACACACCGATAGGAAGAATACTCCTTCACATCCCCAGGACACCAACATGGGACACGTCTGATCATCATTCTTAATTTGCAGAAGGAGAAATAGGCTCAGTGAGATGAAATGGCCACTCCAGTAGCAAGGCTGGGACTGGAAGCCTGGCTTGTCCTGATTCCAAATCCAGTTTCTTTCCACTTCCACGGAGAGGGAGAGAAGGGACAGTGGCCCCAGATGAGGATGGGGTGACTGGATGCGGACAGGCCCGTGAGGGAAGAGTGCCCTCTGTTGAGCATCTGAATGATGGCGGCAGAAAAGAAGACTGGGCAGAATCCCAGTTGTCAGGTCCCCTGAGGGAGCAGTCACCCCGATCATCCTCAGTCAGATGAGTATGTGTAGATCAATGCCTCATAGATGAAGGCACTGAGGCACAGAGTGGTTACGTCATCTGCCAGACCACATGGCTCAGGGTGCAGAGGTCACCTTGACGGAGGAAGAGATGGTCACTCCAGTCCACAGCATCAGCGCCCAGGTGGGTAGAAATCTTGTCTTCTATTCCCACAGAAAGTAGGTGCCCAACAGTGTTTGTTGAATGAATGAATGAATGAATGAATGAATGAGAGGCATCCTTCCTTCTCAGTCATCCTGGCTCTCCCTCTCTCCCTCAGTATTCGGCTGGCCACCAGGAGCACTATGTCGATGCTGATCTCAATGAATGCTGTCCTGGGGAAGGTCAACTTGGTGCAGTTGGTGGTGATGGAGCTGGTGGAGCTGACAGTCTTTGGCACCATGAGGATAGTCATCAATAGTATCTTCAAAGTGAGTCATGGTGCTGCGAGGAGGGACCGGGGAGAAAAGGGCCAAAAGCCCCATTTGGTGGGGTTTCTGGGGTTTTAAAAATTAAAGACAACCTGTAATCCCAGCTACTTGGGAGGCTGAGGAGGAAGATCACTTGAGGCCAGGAGTTTGAGACCAGCCTGGGCATCATAGCAAGATCCTCATCTCTAAAAAATATATTTTTTTCTAAATTATCCAGTTGTGGTGGCATGCACCTGTAGTCCCAGCTACTCAGGAGACTGAGGTGTGAGTTGGAAGGATTGCTTGAGCCCAGGAGTTGGAGACCAACCTGGGCAACATAGCAAGACCTCATCTCTAAATAAATAGGTAGGTGGATAGATAGATAGATAGATAGATAGACAGGCTGGGTACGGTGGCTTACACCTGTAATCCCAGTACTTTGGGAGGCCGAGGAGGGCGGATCACCTGAGGTCAGGAGTTCAAAACCAGCCTGGCCAACATAGTGGAACCTCATCTCTACTAAAAATACAAAATTTAGCTGGGGATGGTGGCAGGAGCCTGCAATCCCAGCTACTCAAGAGGCTGAGGCAAGAGAATCGTTTGAACTCGGGAGGTGAAGGTTGCAATGAACCGAGATGGCACCATTGCACTCCAGCCTGGGGCACAAGAGCAAGACTTTATCTCAAAAATAAAAAAAGAAACGAAAAGAAAAGATTGATAGATAAATAGATAGATGCCCAAATGAGGTTGCAAAAGTGTGGTCTGTACAAATGTTTAAGCACAACAAACCAGTGCCTTTAACTACTACAGTATAATCCTGTCGGATTGTGCTATTCATGATATAATTATGGTTGTATAAAAGTAATTAATTATCAGAGCCTCACCAGCAGTGGGTCCAGCAAGTTTGTACAGCCAGCATCTTCCTTACAGTCCTCTGCTGTAACCCTGGCCCTGAGTGAGGACATAGCCGACTTTCCTATCTCGCAGGTGAGAAAGCTGATGCCTGGAGAGGGGAGGGGACTGCCCAAGATCACATAGCAAGATAGTGGCAGGACCCAAGCAAGAACCCAGAGTTCCAGCCTGGCTTAGAAGAAAGAGCACTGGACTTGGAGTAAAAGGCTGGGGTTTGCATCCCAGCTCTGCCATAAATCCCTGTGTGTGACTCTGGACAATTTAACCTCTTAGAGCTTTAGTTTCTTCATCTGTAATATGAGGGTAGCAGTACTACCACATAGGGTTTGAGGGAGTAATTGAATTAATCACATAAGATGATGCATGTTTACCAAAAAAAAAACTTGAAGCCCCTTTACTGTGCCTCAGTATCCCAAAGGACTTTGGAGTTTACTCTGAGAAATACAGGGAGCACTAGGGAGTGTTGAGCAAAGGAGAGCTGGGCAGAGGAGAGCTATGATCTGACTTATGTTTTAAGATAATCACTCTGGCTTCTGGGTTCAGAAAAGACTGAAGGGGCAAGGGAGGAAGCAGGTGGAGACCAGAGTGGCAGCGATTGCCATCATCCAGACTCAGACTAGGACAATAGCTGTGAGAGTGGTGGGAAGTGGTTGGATCCTGATTGTATTTTAATAGCAGAATTGACAGGATTTGCTGATAGACTGCACATGGGGTGGGAGAGGGTCAAGATGACTTCAAGGTTCTGATCTGGCACGACTCAGCGGCTGCTGGTGCCATTTACTGAGATGGGGAACACTGGGGTGGGATAGATCTGGGAGGGAAAACCCAGAGTTCAGTGTCAAATGTGGTAGCGTTAGGGTTAAGGTTGGGGGCTAGAGATGTGTATGAAACATCCCAGTGGAGACACTGAATGGAAATGTACAGGTCTGAAGCTTAGTGGAAAGGTTAGGGCTAGGGATACAAATTTGGGAGTTGTTATGATACAGATGGTATTTTTTTTTTTTTTTTTTTTTTTTTTTTGAGATGGAGTCTCGCTCTGTCGCCCAGGCTGGAGTGCAGTAGCCGGATCTCAGCTCACTGCAAGCTCCACCTCCCGGGTTTACACCATTCTCCTGCCTCAGCCTCCCGAGTAACTGGGACTACAGGCGCCTGCCACATCGCCTGGCTAATTTTTTGTATTTTTTAGTAGAGACGGGGTTTCACCGTGTTAGCTAGGATGGTCTCGATCGCCTGACCTCGTGATCCACCCGCCTTGGCCTCCCAAAGTGCAGGGATTACAGGCTTGAGCCACCGCGCCCGGCCTACAGATGGTATTTAAAACCATGAGACCCAAGGAGATCACTCAGGAGTGAGGATAAAGAGAGATGGGAAGAAGTCTGAGAACTGAGTGCTAGAACACCCGGCATTTTGGAGTGGGGACATGTGGAAGAGCCAGCAAAGGAGACAGAATTGTGCTTGGAGAGGCAGGAGGAAGCCCAGGAGAGGGTGAGGTCCTGGAAGGCAAGGAAAGAGAGGGCCTCAGGTGGGTTGAGTGCTGCTGAGAGGTCAAGTAGGATGGAGGCTGAGAAGTAGCCATTGGATTTGGCAAGGAGATCTTTGCATGCGTGGTTTTAAAGGAGGATGAAGGCAAAAGCCTGGCTTGACTGATTCAAGAGCGGGAGATGAGAAAGTGGAGACAGCATGCAGAAGCAGCCCTGCCAAGGACTTTGCTATAAAGGGGAACAGAGAAATGGAGAAGAAGCGGGAGGGCAATAATCCGATAGAGAGAAGAAAACTCTGATGAAACAGAAGAGAGATGAATTGTAAGAGTCAAGCCTTTGAGTTGGAAAGCGGGAGTAGGATTTTGTGCCTTTAGACTGATGCAGGGACAGTTCATCTTAACGAGAGAAATGGCAGGGACTGTGAATAGACTGGCAGATTTGGTGGTGGGTGCCACAGGTTCAGTCTCCTGCAGGGAGAAGAGAAAATTCCTTACTAATTACTTGTATTTTCGCAGAGAAACGAGAGGCACCGTCATCAGCCTCACGTGAGGGTGGGAAGTAGGGATGGGGTTTGTGGAGAGGGAAAGTGTGGTATGGTCATCTGTGGGAGTAGAAGAGAGTGAGAGGACTGGAGGGGTGCAGCGGGACTGCAGGCTAGCACCAGGGTCCCTAGGGCTTGTAATTAGTGGAAAGTGCGTCAGTGACCAGGGCTGTGTGCAGCTGCTCCAGGCAGGTGTGGAAGAAGCAGAGTTGAACTTGCCCAGCCTGGGGTGCTGCCCAGAGTGAGCCCAAAGCCCAAGGGAGACCAGAGATGGGGCTGTTTGCAAAGGAGGAACCATAACAGTAGCCCACGAAATCTAAGCTGGTTAAGAAAGGAGAGAGAGTGAAAATGGAGGAGCCCAGCCAGGCAGCCTGGGTACAAATCTCAGCTCAACCCACACTAGCTGAATCCATCTGGGCCCCTTAGTTGACCTCTCTGTGCCTCAGTTTCCCTACCTATAGAATGGGGATAAGAATAATACTACTTCCTAGGGCTGTTGTGAGGATTGAACAAGTGAGCGAACACGTGTTCAATTTTGAACACTGTTCTAAAGCGTTTAGAACAGTGCCTGGCATGGGGTAAGTGTTGTGGCAGTGCTGTTATTTTCATCACCACCATTGCTCTCAGGCTCCATTGATTGGAACTGTTGAAGGGAGGCAATTTAAGGAAGTGAGCTGGACAGCTAGGAGGTGGTGGTGGTTATCAGGTACAATGCCTGAAACAGGCTACGGAGGCAACATAGTTACTGGTAATGACAAGGTCTAAGGCTTGACAGTGGGTGGCAGAAGTGTAACGTAGGGAAAGATAGACGAGCGGTCAAGGAACCGAGAGGGAAGGAGTTGGGTGGACTAAGATAATTTCTGGGAAGAGCGATGGAGAGAAAGGCTAAAGGGCAGGAGCTGACATCATCAGGGACCAAGAGGCGGCCAGGAGGCTTAGACCACAGCAAGGAAGGGACAGTGTGATGGCATCTTCTTCAAGGGAGCTGGGGATGTTTGGGGTGGAAAAGAGAACAATGGTCTTGGAGGGAATATGGAAAGGTTTTTGTTTTTGTTTTTGTTTTGAGACAGAGTTTTGCTTTTGTCACCCAGGTTGGAGTGCAATGGTGTAATCTCGGCTCACTGCAACCTCTGCCTCCCAGGTTCAAGTGATTCTCCTGTCTCAGCTTGCCAAGTAGCTCGGATTACAGGCGAAAACCACCACGCCTGGCTCACTTTTGTATTTTTAGTAGAGACGGGGTTTCGCTATGTTGGCCAGGCTGGTCTCAAACTCCTGACCTCAGGTGATCCACCCGCCTTGGCCTCCCAGTGTGCTGGGATTAGAGGTATGAGCCACTGCGCCCAACCTGGAAGTTTGTATTTATTAATTTTTAGTTGTCTTCATTTGTATATGTGACTTTAACCCCTAAATACTACAGTGTATATTACTTTTTTTTTTTTTTTTTTTTGTAAGACAGAGTCTTGCTCCATCACCCAGGCTGGAGTGCAGTAGTGTGATCTCGGCTCACTGCAATGTCCGCTTCCTGGGTTCAAGCAATTCTGGTGCCTCAGCCTCCCGAGTAGCTGGGATTAGAGGCATGTGCCACCATGCTCAGTTAATTTTTGAGTTTTTAGTAGAGATGGGGTTTCACCATATTGGCCAGGCTGGTCTTGAGCTTCTGGCCTCGGTTGATCCGCCTGTCTCAGCCTCCCAAAGTGCTGAGATTACAGGTGTGAGCCACCATAACCAGCCTCAGTGTATATTTCTGATGGGGTTTGGTTCTATATCCCCTACCAAATCTCATCTCAAATTGTAATCCCCACATGTTGAGGGCCAGGCCTCATGGGAGGTGACTGGATCACAGAGGTGGTTCCCCCATGCTGTTCTTGTGATAGTGAGTGGGTTTTCAGGAGAGCTGATGGTTTGAAAGTGTGGCACTTCTTCTCTCTCTTTCTCTCTCTCTCTCACCTGCCACCACGTAAGATGTGCCTTGCTTCCCCTTCACCTTCCACCGTGATTATAAGTTTCCCAAGGCCTCCCCAGCCATGCTGAACTGTGAGTCAATTAAGCCTCTTTTGTTTACAAATTACCCAGTCTCAGGAAGTATCTTTATAGCGTGTAAAAACAGACTAATACAATTTCCTAAAACACAGGGACATTCTCTTATATAACCATTGTTCAGTTAACAAAAATGAGAAATTGACATTGACACATTATGATTGCCTTATTCTAATTTCACCAATTGTCTTAATAATATCCTTTCTAGAAAAATATATATGTATATTTTGTGGTTGAGGGTTACATCTTGCATTTAGTTCTCATGTCTTATTAAACTCCATCAATCTGGAACAGTTTCTTCATCTTTCTTTATCTTTCATGACCTTGACATATGTTGAAGTTTTGAGCCAGTTATTTTGTAGAAAGTGGGTTTGTCTGCCATCCCTTATGATTAGATGGTGGGTATGCATTTTTGGTAGGAATTCAACAGAAGCCATGTGCGCCCTTCTTAGTATATCATATCAGAAGACAGACTGTCAGTTTGCCCCATTACTAGGTGTGTTAACTGTGATCATTGGGTTAAGATGGTACCTGCCAGGATCTTCCACTGCAAAGTTACTATTTTCTCCTTTGTAATTAATAAACATCTTGTGAGGAGATAATTTCCTATAGGAATCCTGTTTATCATTCAACTTTCACCCACTGATTTTAGTGTTCATTGATTCTTCCCTGAGTAAATTAGTACTATAATAATTGCCAATGTTGGTTTTCTAATTCCATCTTCCCTTCAATAGTGGGCATTCTTCTGTAAGGAAAAGTTTTCACTTCTCTGTTCATCCACTCATCTCTGTATTTGTTTATATCACCATGGGCTCCTGGATTCCGGCTTGCACACTTCCATTTTCTGCTTTTTCTCTCTGCTTAATGTAAGGATTAATGAGAACTCCCTGATTCCCAGGAAGAAAATGTAACCAGAGCTTTCTTAGGAAGAATGGAGAGAATTCAGTATAAGAACCATAAAGGTATGTCTGTGTAGTATGGACAATTTTAAAAAACAAACAAACAAAAAGAACCTCCAAGGGCAGGAGGTGCTACCAGACTCAGGAGGGCACTGGAACTGTCTATGAGAAGCCGCTGAGATCCCAGGTAGTCTGTGCTCTCCATCTTTTGGCTCTGTTTCTCTCTGTACATCTAATGTCTCTGTACACCAGCTTTCTCTTGAGCGAAAAACGTGTCCCCTCCACCCACCCACCCACCTCCACTTGTTCCTGCATTTCTCTGTCCCAGATCCTGCAGAAAACAACTCTTTTCTCTCAGTTAGTCTCAATTCTGCAGTCCAGGGAGAGAGAATCGGATCAGTCTCCTGGGTTATTTTTCCACTCTGGTCCAACCAGCTGTAGCTGGCGTGGGAGATGGTTCACACAGTGAAAACATGGCTATCAAGAAGAGGGGTAAATTTCAGAGGTGGAACACTCCCTGCGAGCCCGAACCTCTTCCTGCTTTGTTGCAGTCTTCATAACGATTGCTTTAAAAGACTGCATTGATATAACATCATCTCCTCTCTTCTCTGCAGCTTTGACTTGCTAACTGAACTGGTGTAGAGGAGGGCTTAGCACTGATTTTGGGTGTTTATTTTCCTCAAAACTTCAATTCAGCCTGGGTTTCTTCAGCAGGAGGGCTCAGGGGAACCAGAGCCAGGGACCAGAGTCATTTCAGTGCAGGCAGCTTAAGAAATGAATATACCAGGCCAAGAATCCCCAAGTGTTCTTCCTGAACTCCTTCCTAGTGGAGCTCAAAGAGATGAAAAACGCAAGCCTGCTTTTCAGTTCTTATCAGGGAATTGCATAGACTTTCCTCTTTGTGTATGACTGAGGGCTTTTTATCATCATTTGTTCACTTCACAAATATTTATTTAGTATTTACTATATGCCAGGCACTCTTGTGGCAGTGGAAAATACAACTCTCATGGAACGTCTGTTCCAGAAGGAAAGACTGCCAATAAGCAATAAAATGGACAAAAGATATAGCATGTTAGAGAGTGGTAAGTACCACAGAGAAAAATGAAATGGAGAAAGGAAACACGAAAAGTTGAGGAGAGAGAATAACTGTGAGAGAGGGTGGCCAGGGGCAGCTTCATCTCATCAAGGGGGTGATTTTTTTTTTAGTACAGACCTGAAGGTAGTGAGTGCACAAGCCACATGGGCACCTGAGAACAGTGGCAGAACAATGGCAGGATGCTGGGAGGGCCGTTTTATCACCCACGCTGTTTAGAATTGTCAGCACATGGTGATTTAAAAAAAAAAAAAAAAAGTAGGCTGGGCGCAGTGGCTCATGCCTGTAATCCCAGCACTTTGGGAGGCCAAGGCGGACGGATAACTTGAGGTCAGGAGTTAGAGACTAGCCTGGGGAACATGGTGAAACCCCGTCTCTACTAAAAATACAAAAATTAGCCGGGTGTGGTGGTGGGCGCCTGTAATCCCAGCTGCTTGGGAGGCCGAAGCAGGAGAATCGCTTGAACCCAGGGGGTGGAGGTTGCAGTGAGCCAAGATCGTGCCACTGCATCCCAACCTGGGTGACTGAGCGAGACTTTGTCTCAAAAAAAAAATAAGTAAATAGAAAACAGACAGACTTTTTAGTTGGCTTTAGAATTGTTAGACACCCTCTACAGAAAAGGCACCCCGATTGCTTGCACCCAGGTGGACTACTCCCTTCACCCTGCCCTTGTTACATCCTGGCTAGGGGTCAGCATTTCAGGCAGCTGAATGACCCAAAGTGGAAACACACTAGTGGGTTTGAGGATGACAGAAGAGCAAGTGGAGGAGTGCAATAGGAGGTGATGTTAGAGAGGTCAGGCGAGAGTGGATCCTGTAGGGTCATGGCAAGAACATGGACCTTGACTTTGAGTGACATGGGAGCTGCTGGAGGCTTCTGAGCAGAGGAGTAACATGATCTGACTTGCATTTTATTTTATTTATTTATTTGATAGAGAGTCTCGCTCTGTCGCCCAAGCTGGAGTGCAGTGGCGCGATCTCAACTCACTACAGCCTCCGCCTCCCAGGCTCCAGTGACTCTCCTGCCTCAGCCTCCCAGGTAGCTGAGATTACAAGCAAGCGTCACCACACCTGGCTAATTTTTGTATTTTTAGTAGAGACAGGGTTTTGCCATGTTGGCCAGACTGGTCTCGAACTCCTGACCTCAGGTGATCCGCCCACCTCAGCCTCCCAAAGTGCTTGGATTACGGGTGTGAGCCACCACACCCAGCCTGACTTGCATTTTAACAGGGTCACTCTGCCTGCTGTGTGGAGAACACTCCACAGGGAGACGGGTGGAAATGAGGAGACCAGTTAGGAGGTTATTGTAACAATTTGGGGTAGTGGTGATGGTGGCTTAAACCAAGATGGGGTCAGTGGGAAATGGTGCTAAAAATCCTGCCAATTCTGGGTATTTTTAGAAGGCACAGCTGACAGCCTTCACCAGTAGCCCACTAAGTTATTAAGCATTACTAAAGTGTGATAGTCGTGATGCAAAATTAGAATATATCTAGAATGTACCAAAGACTTTAGTTTGGTATTATAAGAAGTCTGGCTACTTCATGTTGCAAATTTTATATCACTCATCACTCCCTGCAGAGTTAAAATTCTGCTGAGAAGTAGGAATCAGTGAGGTGCATGTCTATGTGGGTTTTTGGCACACCTAAGGGAACCTTGGTCAAAAGTATATAAGAGCTACTGATAGGCTGGGCCGCTGGGTGTGGTGGCTCCTGCCTGTAATCCCAGCACTTTGGAAGGGAAGGATCTCTTGAGGTCAGGAGTTCGAGACCAGCCTGAGCAACATAGGGAGATTTCATCTTTACACAAAATTTAAAAATTGGCCAGGCATGGTTGTGCATTCCTGTAGTCCCAGCTACTCAGGAGGCTGAGGTGGGAGGATCCCTTGAGGCTGGGAGTTGGAGGCTGCAGTGAGCTGTGACCACACCACTGCACTGCAGCATGGGCAATGGTGCAAGACTATGTCTTAAAAAAAAAAAAAAAAAAAAAAAAAAACCTGGGCGCAGTGGCTCATACCTGTAAACTCAACATTTTGGGAGGCTGAGGCAGGTGGATCGCCTGAGGTCAGGAGTTCAAGACCAGCCTGGCAAACACGGTGAAAGCCCATCTCTACTAAAAATACAAAATTAGCCCAGCATGGTGGCACATGCCTGTAATCCCAGCTACTAGGGAAGCTGAGGCAGGAGAATCGCGTGAACCTGGGAGCTGATGGTTCCAGTGAGCCGAGATCGTACCATTGCACTGCAGCCTGGGCAAAGCCTGCTGGGTTGGGCTGGGTAAGCTCTGAACACCAGTCTCGTGGCTTCAAGTCACACCTCCTAAGTGAAGCTCTGAACTTTCTCCAAGGACCGTCAGGGCTCGCCCGTGGGCAGAGGATGCCAACACTCACTGCTCTTGCTGGGTTTTATTGCAGGTAGACTACCGCATGAACATGATGCACATCCACGTGTTCGCAGCCTATTTTGGGCTGACTGTGGCCTGGTGCCTGCCAAAGCCTCTACCCAAGGGAACAGAGGATAAATATCAGGCAGCAACGAGCCCCAGTTTGTTTGCCATGCTGGGTAAGGACAAGGTGGGGTGAGTAGTCTAATACTTGGGCTGAGCAGAATGGCTCAGAAAAGGCTCTGGCTGAAAAATCTCCCTCCTTTACCAACTTCCCCTTGGTGTCTGAAACCCTTCCATCATGATTCATTTCTTTGAGTAGTGTTTGCTAAATTCATACCTTTGAATCAAGCATTTGCTTTTAGGGACCTCTCTTCATTAATATCCACTAGAAAGGAGACACTCATTATGTGTGAGTTTAAATAAGTTTATCCAAATCCTTTGTTCTCAACTGAAAGGAGGGAATTGGACAAGTGAAGAAAGTAGGGCCCAGGGTGAAGGAACAAGGGTGGGAATAGTAATAATGTTGTACTTTGAAAATCTGTGAAAATGATGAACTTAGACTGCTGGGAGAGGCTTATAGAAAATCGGGCAGTGAGCTTGATAATAGGCAAAGGACTATCAGGCCACGGGGTCAAATTAAAGCAGCACATTCATTAAAATAATAGTAATAATAAGCATTTGGGCCAGGTGCGGTGGCTCAAGCCTGTAATCCCAGCACTTTGGGAGGCCGAGGCGGGTGAATCGCCTGAGGTCAGGAGTTTGAGACCAGCCTGTCTAACAGGGCGAAACCCCGTCTCTACTAAAAATACAAACAAATTTGCTGGGCGTGGTGGCACACGCCTGTAATAGCAGCTACCTGGGAGGCTGAGGCAGGAGAATCTCTTGAATCCAGGCGGCGGAGGTTGCAGTCAGCCAAGATCGCGCCACTGCACTCCAGCCTGGGTGACAGAGCAAGACTCCATCTCAATTAAAAAGAAAAAATAAATAAAAATAAGCATTTGACCATCACAGACCAGGTTCAGGAAGCGTGGGGTATGCAGACTTCAACCCTCTTGGCCTTTGTTTTCTTGTCTATAAAATATGGTTAACTGGTATCAGCTTGAGAGCTTGGAAGGAAGATGTGACTTGCCCATCTAGCTCTAAGTGACAAGGCTGAGACTCTCCAGCCCTAGGATTCTCATCCAAAAGCCCTCAAGGCTCAGACCTTTGGAGCAGGAGTGTGGTTCTCACCAACCACCCTCTCTGGCCCCCAGGCACCCTCTTCTTGTGGATGTTCTGGCCAAGTTTCAACTCTGCTCTGCTGATAGATCCAATCGAAAGGAAGAATGCCGTGTTCAACACCTACTATGCTCTAGCAGTCAGCGCGGTTACAGCCATCTCAGTGTCATCCTTGGCTCACCCCCGAGGGAAGATCAACATGGTGAGGAGGGCGCTGCCCTTGGGCAGCACTTGGGTCTAACAGGACTAACGTATTTATGCCCCTTCCCACTCCAGGGCCAGCGTGGGTTGGGAGAGGGCATGCCAGGTGGTGAAGCCATGTCTGCCTCTACAGTGGTGCTCTAGGAAGAACGCTGGGTGGTCACAGTGGGCCTGGGACTCAGGAGACTGTCCAGTGATCAAAGGCTTTCTGGGGGGAGTGGTTAAATCTATCCATGCTAACATGAAACACACCTGAGTTTGAACCTCGTTTCTGCTAGTTGCTAAAGCCAGTCACCGTGAGCGAGAGTCAGCAGCAACAGACTAGACTAGAAATCGCCAGCCTCTCTCTTCCCCACAACAAATTTCAAGAATGGAACCATCAGAATCAGAAGTAGAGAAGTATATGACACTAACCATGTGGCCCTGGTCAAGCCACTTCAACGTTTTGAGTCTCAATGGCTTCATCTGTAAAGTGGGAATTAAGAAATGGTGCATGTAAAGTGCTTAACGGGGAGTAAGTACTAGGCAAACATTAGCTGCTGCTGTTAATACAGACAGGAAATGGTGTGTGTGAGTCTTGTGGGCAAAGATGGGTGAGAGGGGAGACAAAACAGATTCTTGTGATGATGGGGGCAGGGGGTCCAGCCAGTGGTATTGGAGGGAAGTCTGGACAGACCAGTGGTGGGGCTGGGGTGGGAGGGGCTGGAGTGGAAAGAATGTGGCCACAGATGACAGCTTCACAGCAGAATTCAGTGCTAAGAGGAAGTGAGTGGCCATGAGTTCCATGGTGACAGCAAGTCTAAGACATCCAGCAAGGCAGGAGTGGGTGTCAGCTCAGGGAAGCCCAGAGGTTAATCCTAGGTGAGAGCTAAGGGTGTTAGATGAGAGCAAGGCAAGGCTCCGGTTCTGGAGCAGTGAAGGACGTAGCAGAGCTATGACCCAGGAACAAGGCCCAGCTTATTGGAACTGGGCCCAGTCATACAGGGTGGCACAGGCACCACGTAGCCAATAATAATAATAAAAACAATAACAATGATTTGTGTCTACTGGGCATTTATTCATGTTCTATGCCAGACACTGGGCTAAGAGCTTTATATGTGGAAAGTCATTTAATCCTTACAATAACCTTATGAAGAAGATACATCCAAAACCCCATTCTTCTAGGCCAGGTGCAGTGGCTCACACCTGTAATCCCAATATTTTGGGAGGCTGAGGCAGGAGGATTGGTTGAGGCCAGGAGTTCAAGACCAGCCCAGGCAACATAGCGAGACCCTGTCTCTAAAAAATAAAACAAAAACCCATTCTTCCCACTGCCCAGGGACACATCACTAATAAGTGCAATGGGTGCCAGGATGCTGAGCACCTGGACTTCCCAGCTCATTCCCTAAATGCTGCACAATCAAGGTAACTGTGCCCTGGGCCTAAGAGGCAGTAGTGCACTGGCCCATCATGTCCATTGATGAAGGACATGTAGTTCTAACACAGGGGAGAGGTGGTTTCAGGATCAGCAAAGCAGGGAGGATGTTACAGGGTTGCCTTGTTCCCAGCGTGCTGGTCACTTGTAGCAAGATGGTGTTCTCTCTCTACCTTGCTTTCTTTACCCACAAGCTATTTCTTTGCAGACTTATATGCACAATGCAGCATTGGCAGGAGGCGTGGCTGTGAGTGCCTCATGTCACGAGATCCATTCTCCTTGGATTGCCATGGTGCTGGGTCTTGTGGCTGGGCTGATCTCCATCGGGGGAGCCAAGTGCCTGCCGGTAAGAGACTAGACAACTAACCCCCTCTGCTTTGGCTGAAGGCCAGCAGGGTGCTGGGACCTGATGGGCCACTATGCAGTGCACAGCTGCATTAGGCAGGTGTTGGTGCATTCTCATGTTGGCTTCAACACCTAGTGAGGGATCCACCCTGGCTTGGTGGTGCATTTGTTAGGATGCTGGGGAGCAGGTGACAGAACCCATTTGAGCTTGCTTGGGCATTGGGGAGAATTTGTTATAAGGCTACTGGGGTGTCACAGAACTCAAGGACAGGGACTGGAGTGTTGTGGGGAGCCCAGAAGCCCCTGTTTTACTTCTTTCTTTGCTTTTCCTGAATATCTGCTTTATTCTTACTCTATAGACCTGCTTCCTCCTCTTCCACCCCACATGGTGGGATGTAGTTTTTGCTTCAAGAAAGCAGCCTGGTGGAATCTCTTGGCCCCAATCCCAAATTCTCTGGAGAAGGGGCTCTTTGGTTTAACTTGGATAATGTTGTCTTCAGCTGGGGGTGGGCACATCGTGCATACATGGCTGCTGCTGGGGAACCATGTAGATGATGTGAGAGGAGCAGCACCCGGAAGAGGGCGCTGGGCGGATGTCCAGGTCGTGTCCACTTCTGATTGTTTAATTCTTCTTCTAAGTGGATGGATCTTTCTTCAATACTCAGCAAATCCTGATCATTCCAGAATAATTCATTATAGCCAATTGGTTATAATGTGCTTCTCTAAGGTTATAATGTGTGTCCCTAAATATTTAGGGACAACAAATCTTCATGGGTTTGAAGACTTGATGGTGGAAAAAGGAGTATATATTTGAAGGCTGGATTTTGATGAACAGTGATTATTCAGGGAGTCCATTTCAACCTGAAATTAGGAAAAACTGGCCGGGCGCAGTGGCTCACGCCTGTAATCCCAGCACTTTGGGAGGCCGAGACGGGCAGATCGCCTGAGGTCGGGAGTTCAAGACCAGCCTGGTCAACATGGCAAAACCCATCTCTACTAAAAGTACAAAAATTAGCCAGGCATGGTGGCGGGCACCTGTCATCTTAGCTACTTGGGAGGCTGAGATGCGAGAATCACTTGAACCTGGGAGGCAGAGGTTGCAGTGAGCCGACATCGTGCCACTGCACTCCAGCCTGGATGACAGAGCAAGACTCTGTCTCAAAAAAAAAAAAAAGTGTTTTATATACACATTGGAATATTATTTAGCCATAAAGAGAATGAAATCCTGTCATTTGCAGCAACATGGATGGAACTGGAGGCCATTAAAAAATAAAATAAAATAAATAAGGAAAAACTGATCAATAGTTTGATTTGACCAAAACCAGGGCAAATCTGATTTTCATCTTTGCAAGGGGAGCAAATTTCTTTTATCTCCTCTGGCTTTGAAACCCTGAAATGAAAGGAGGAAAGGCAGAAAAAAGAACACATAGCAAGTTATCATCAGGCTCAGTGCCCATTACATTCCCTGAGCCTGCTTCCTTGACTTCATCCCTGGCAGGACTATTCAAAGATGATTCACTCATTCATCCATATATTCATTCATTCATCATTCCTTCATTCAACACATACGTTTTAACATTCATCCTGCTTTTCAAGCTATAGTTTAGTGAGGGAAATGGATAAACACAATACAGTGTGAGAACAGTTACAGGGCACATCTAAGCTAGCCCGGGGTGGGTCCGGAAATGCTTCCCGGAGCAGAGGAAACAGTTGACAGCCAAGTGTTGACAGATAAGTAGTATTAGCCAGGGAGAGACATGGGGAATGTATTCCAGGCAGAAGGAACAATGTGTATTAAAGGTTATTGGTAAGAAGAGTGTGTGGCCCAACCAGGAAACAGACATTCTAAAGGCATAGGGTCCACCCAGGAGCATGGTGGACCCAGATCCCTGAAAGATGGGAGGTGCTCAGGCACACTTCCTGGGCTAGTTGAGGAGTCTGGATTTTTATTCTTTTTTTTTTTTTTTTTTGAGATGGAGTCTAGTTCTGTCACCCAGGCAGAAATGGCACAATTTTGCTTCACTGAAGCCTCCACCTCCTGGCTTCAGGTGATTCTCCTACCTCAGCCTCCTGAGTAGCTGGGATTACAGGTGCCCAACACCATGCCTGGCTAATTTTCATGTATGTGTGTGTGTGTGTGTTTGCTGTTGTTGTTGTTTTTTGAGATGGTGTCTCGCTCTGTTGCCCAGGCTGAAGTGCAGTAGTGCGATCTTGGCTCACTGCAAGCTCCGCCTCCTGGGTTCATGCCATTCTCCTGCCTCAGCCTCCCGAGTAGCTGGGACTACAGGCGTCCACCACCATGCCCAGCTAATTTTTTGTGTTTTAGTAGAGATGGGGTTTTGCCATGTTGGACATGCTGGTCTTGAACTCCCAACTTCAGGTGATCCGCCCACTTCGGCCTCCCAAAGTGGTGGGATTACAGGCTTGAGCCACCACGCCCGACCTGGATTTTTATTCTGAAGACTAATGGGGATTCTAAGGAAGGAACCAGCCTGATATAATTTGCATTTGTGTCCACATCTGCTGGCTCACGGCTGTGTGGGAGGCTGAGTGATGGGGAGGAAGGATTACTGAATGGGGATCTGGAGGTGTGGCCTCATGCTTTGTTTCTAACCAGCTGTGTTGTCTTTGGAATGGTGCTTAAATTTGGGCTAGACCAGTGGGTCTCGGTCACCCCCCAGGGGACATCTGACAATGTCTGGAGGCATTCTTGGTTGACATAGTGGGGTGGGGGCTGCTACTGGCAGCTAGTAGGGAGAGACCAGGGATGCTGCTTAACATCCCACAGTGCACAGGGCAGCCCCCATCACAAGGAACTATCAGCTGAGACTGTGCATAGTGCCTACACTGGACCCTTGCTACTGAAAGTGTGGCCCGTGGACCAGCAGCATTGGCATCACCTGGGACCTTGTTAGAAATGCTCTTAGACCCCACCCCACATCCACTAAAGCCCACTGTTCATTTCAACAAACTCCCCGATGATGTGAGTGCACATTCAATCTGAGAAGGGCTTCTTTGAGGTGAGCCTTAGTGCCCATCCCCCTTTGGTGGCCCCAGATGCCAAGGGTATGTGAAAGGGGTGGGTAGGGAATATGGGTCTCACCTGCCAATCTGCTTATATTAACACTTGTCCACAGGTGTGTTTTAACCGAGTGCTGGGGATTCACGAGAGCCACAGCGTGCACTACACCTTCGGCTTGCCGGGTCTGCTTGGAGAGATCACCTGCATTGTGCTGATGGCGCTTCGTGTCGTCTGGGCCAGCAGTAACATGTGGGTCACTGGGCTTACCCGCCATCCCCATAGCACTCCCCTCCAACTCAGGAAGAAACGTGCGCAGAGTCCTTAGCTGGGGCGTGTGCATTCAGGGCCAGGTGCTCAGTTGGCTTCAGTAAATGTTTGTTGGCTGATTTATTCAGAAATTCTGCCCAGCCCCTACCTTGGATGGATTTATCACCTCTCCAGGCCACCTCTTCTTTCCAAATAGGGCAGCCTAGGTGTAGGACAAAGGCGCGAAATCTGAGACCCCACAAAGACAGAGCAGGTCAAATAGGCCCAAGCCAATTAAGACTGTGGTTCAGGTCATGATGCAGAGCTTTGCTGTGGACCTGCTCCCACTGTGTACTAGCTGGGCGTGCGGCTTAACCTTTCTCGGCCTCAGTCACCCCATTGTAAATGGAGATAATGATACTGTCTCCGCTCATAGGGCTGTTGGGATGCTACTGGATTTAACAAGTGAATGCAGGAACATGCTAAGCACAGCCCGTCCCTGAGGCCCAGAGAGGGGTGGACCTTGGCTGAGGTCTCACTGTGAGGTGGGAATGTGGGCCTCCAGACCAGAGGGAGGTCCTGTGGCCCCTAGACAGTGGACAGCAATGATCAGTTTGACACACCAGAGCCCTGGCCATTACCTCCTGGATGTTGTGTGAATATTTTCTGGACATGGCTTATATAAAATGAAAAAGTGAATTGGGTGCAATATAGGGATGGATTTTTAAAGATGAACTGATAGCCTGATGATAATCATATTCACTGATAACATTTACTACTGTTGTTGACTGCTTTATAAGTGTTGAGCATTAGGCTAAAAACCATTATATGCGTTATCTCCTTGAATTCTCACAACTGCCTACTGAGGTATTCTCAGACTCTAAGAAATGATATTTAGGAGAAGTTATCTGCCCAAGATCACTGGGTTGGAACCTGGCTGTAAAAATGGCTGAAGCAGGTGATGAGGAGCTGATGTGTTTGGAGGTGTCTCAGAGAAATCATGGAGGTGCTGGGGTTCCTTCTGGTTCTTGGATGCCTTATACAGAGACAACCGTAGCCCCAAGTTATAGGGATCACATAACAGTGGGTGAGACATCCTTGCTTGGGGTGAGGAGGGGATGACCTGTGTGAAGCAAGGCGCCTCTGTCATGGGTTCCAGTGATGTGTCTGCCACTGTCTTAATAACTGCAATTCTAAGCAGAAGCTTTCCTCCCTCTGGGCCTGAGAGTTCCCCTCCGTAAGATGAGGACTTGACCTAGCAAGGTCCCACTCGGATGCCTGTAGAGAACAGGCAGGGGAGGTTAGGAAAAAAAAGCCCGTGAAGGAAGGGAGCTCTTCAGCTCGCACCCACCATCACAGTGCAGGGACCCAGGCTCAGTGTTGCCGGATCCAATGACTTCTCAAGAGAAGCTTGAAATCTAGAGTTTTGCATGTGCTCTCCCAAGTACTGGCGGAAAATTCAAGATTGTTAGTAACACTGTGTGGCTAAATTCTGCTTGTGGGCTGTCTAGATCCCCAATTCTATGATTCTGTGGTTCTCTGGAAGCATTGGTTCTCCACAGCGCCTGCGTCACCTGGAAGCTTGTTAGAAATGCAAGCCCTACCTGTGGCCCCACCTCAGACCTACCCAGTTAGAAATCTGGGGGTGGGACCTAGCAGTTCATGTTTTAACAAGCCTCACAGGTATTCTCTTGCAAGCTCAAGTTTTAGAACCACTTACCTATAGCCAAAAAAGAAAAAACCAATCAGTGGTTTGCTGGTAAAGGATTAACTTAACAACTGGCTCTCCAAGAAGATAAAGCCTTGATTGGTAACACTTGCAATTTCTATGGTACAAACGCTTCCCACATGACTGAGTTCAAGCTGTCAAGGAGACATCACTGCACATGGACTTGGGAAGAGATGAGAACAATCAGCCCACTGAGCCTATGGGAACTGGCTCCAGCACATCTCTGCAAGTCAACTCTCATCAGGGTGAGTGAGTTGAGGACCAAGAAGCAGTTATCCTCTTGCCTTTGCAGGACCCAGGCAAAGGGAAGGGCATAGTGACTGATGATCTCTCATCCAGAGGCCTTTGGTCTGCTGAGAGTAAAAGGTGTGGGCTTCACCAGGCGTGAAGCCAGCCTTGCAGCCTTGGTCATGGTACTCAAATTCTCTAAATCTCAGTTTTCTATCTGTAAAATGAGAAAATAAGACCTGTGTCACAGGGTTGCTGTACAGATTTAGCAACAGAACATAGCCCCTTTCTCTATGATGAGTGATGCTGCATCAGTATGAGGACATCTCTATGTAATGGAAAGATGGAGAGAGGATTAAGGGCAAAGTCAGAACACTTAATAGGAACTGTGGCTTAGCTACTTGGTGGCATTGGGCAAGTCAGTTAACTTTGTATTAATTCCACAAACAATATTTCCCAATTTCCTATTCAGATGAGCATATGTGATTGAGTCAGATGCTGTGATCAGAGCCAGGATGGAGCATTTCTCACAAACTGTGGGATTTTTAAGTGATGGGAAGGCACACTGAAATGGCATTGAATCATGCGGTGCAGATATTCTTTTTCAATTCTCAATCCTCTGATTACATCAGGGAGAAAAGAAAGTCCCCACTTAGGCTGAGAATCTCTGTACCCTTCTAGCTCTTGTTAACCACTCTTTTGAATAGCAGAGAAAACCTCAGGCTGCCATATCTGGGAGAGATTTTAGCAACATTTTGTTTTCATTATATCTCTTTTTACAGCTACCTCCCATTTCCCTTCCATTTTAAGCTAGTAACACAGTTTTCTTTTAAATTCATTTATTTAAATGTAAAAATAAGTCTATTTGGAGAAAAAAAATTTAAATAGCATCTCTGGAATGCCAATATGGCTAAATTCATGAATGTTGTCCTCAAATGCTGAAATCTGGGAAGCATCTGGCCAAGCTTTGTAGACAGGCCTGCCTAGTTTGAATCCCAAGAGCCACCCATTCCAAGCCACAAAACATTGGAATTCTTGGTTCACTTCCCTAACCTGAACTTGCCGTCTGTGAAATAGGGACACTAATAGCTCACTCACAGGGCTGCTATGAGGACGTGTGTTGAGTGAGGTCTGGCCAGGAAAGACCCCGTGCGGGGAGACTGTTATCATGGTGATGGATTTCTGCTTCATTCATTTCTTTTTCCAGACAGCATCATATAGAATGAGTTGTGGGGTGGCAGTCAGCAGATTTGGGTTTATCCTTTATTCTGCCACTTATTACTTAAAAAACAACAAAAAACAACCCCAACTTATATAGTATAAGCTATATCCAGAAAAGTACAGATATCATACAAGTACCATTTGATGAATCTTCTGATATCCCTACATAACCAACACCCAGAACCTCTTCATGCCTCATTCTAGGATAACCACTAACCTGACTTCTAACAGCATCAGTCAGTTTTTGTCTGTTTTTGTACATTATATATGTGATGGTTTGAATGTGTCCCCCAAATTTCATGTGCTGGAAACTTAATCCTTCAATTCATATGTTGATGGTATTTGGAGGAATGGCCTTTGGGAGGTAATTAGGATTAGACAAGCTCATGGGGTGAGGTATGATGGGACTGGTGACTAATAAGAAGAGAAAGAGAAATCTGAGCTGGCATGCTCTTGCCCTCTCACCGTGTGATGACTTCTCCATGTTACGATACAGCAAGAAGGCCCTCACCAGATGGTGACACCATGCTTTTGGACTTCCCGGCCTCCAGAACTGTGAGCTAAATAAATTTATTTTCTTTATAATTGCCCAGTTTGATATTTTGTCATAGCAACAGAAAATGGACGAAGAAAGAAAGTTAATGCAAGAAGTAGAGTTTTTGCTGTAACAGATTCCCAAAAATGTAGAAGTGGCTTTGGAACTGGGTGATGGGAATAGGTTGGAAGAGTTTTGAGCAGGCTAGAAAAAGCCTGTATTGTGAAGAATGGAGCTTAGGCCAGGCATGGTGGCTCAAGCTTGTAATCCCAGCGCTTTGGGAGGCTGAAGCAGGAGGATCACCTGAGGTCAGGAGTTCGAGACCAGCCTGGCTAACATGGTGAAACCCCGTTTCTACTAAAAATACAAAAAATTAGCTGAGTGTGGTGGTGCACACCTGTAATCCCAGCTATTCAGGAGGCTGAAGCAGGAGAATCATTTGAACCCGGGAGGCAGAGGTTGCAGTGAGCTGAGATCGTGCTATTGCACTCCAGCTTGGGCAACAAGAGTGAAACTCCATCTCAAAAAAAAAAAAGAAAGAAAGAATGGAGCATTAAAGACAGTTCTGCAGTTCTGGTGAGGGCTTAAAAGAAGACCCCAGAACTAGGGAAAGTCTGGAACTTCTTACTGGTTACTTAAGTCACTGAGATCAGAATGCTGATAGAAATGTGACTGGTAAAGGCCATTCTGATGAGGTCTCAGATGGAACTGAAGAACCACGTGTTGGAAACTGGAGCAAAGGTCATCCTTTTTATAAAGAAGCAAAGATCTTAGCTGAACTTCATCTGTGCCAGAGTGATTTATGGAAGGCAGAAAATTGTGTAGGTCAGCCATGTTGTAGAGAATGAAAGAACATTTTCAGCTGAGAAAACAAAGTGAGGATGTGACCAAGCTACCGATTCATAAGAAAATTAGTACACATAGAACAAAGCCAGAGGCCGTTCATCAGGACAAGGGAGAAAAACTCCAAAGGCATTTCAGAGATCTTCAAGGCTGCCCCTCCTGTTACTGGCCCAGAGTTTTAAGAGGGCAGAACGGTTTGGAATGACTAGCTGCTGCCCAGGCTGCCTTGGTCTCTGCTCCCCACATTCTGGTGCAGCATTCCTCAGCCATCCCAGCTGTGGCTCAAGTGGCCCCAGGTGTGATGTGGAAGGTAAAAGTCATAAAGCTTGGCAGCATCCACATGGCACTAATTTTGAAGGTGTGCAGAATGCAAAAGCTGAGGGGGCATTGCCTTCTTCCACCTGTATTTCAAAGGATGCTATACAGTCACCACAGAGAGCCCCCTAGCAGAGCAGTGTCTAGTGGAGCTACAAGGGTGGGGCCACTGCCAATTCCCCAGAACAGGAGAGCTATCATAGTGCAATGCCAGCTTGGGAGAACTGCAGGCATGAGACTCCAACCTGTGAGAACTGCAGCATGGGCAGAGCCCAGCAAAACCACAGGGGCAGGGCTCCCCAAAGCTTCGGGGGTCCAAATTTCATAGTGTGCCCAGGAGGTGGCACATAGAGTAAAAGATCATTCTGAAGGTTTAAGGTTTAATGTTGTTTTCTATGTTGGGTTTTGTACTTTCTTGGAACCAGTTACCCTTTTTTCCTTGCCTCTTTCTCCTTTTAGAATGGGAATGTCTGTCCTATGCCTGTTCCACTGTTGTATTTTGGAAGTAGATAACTTGTTTTGATTTTACAGGCTCACAGCCAGAGGGAATCTCCCATAATGAATTGTACCTTAAGTCTCACCCACATCTGATTTAGATGAGACCATGGACTTTGGACTTTTGAGTTGGTGCTGGAACAAGTTAAGACTTTGGGGGTTGTCTAAATGTGGTGTTTCATGCCTGTAATCCCAGTGATTTGGGAGGCCGAGGTGGGAGGATTGCTTGAGCCCAGGAGTTCAAGACCAGCCTGGGCAACATAGTGAGACCTGTCTCTGCAAAAAAATAAAAATAAAAAAATTAGCCAGGCATTGTGGCATGTGCCTGTAGTTCTAGCTACTTAGGAAGCTGAGGTGAGAGGATCACTTGAGCCCAGGAGTTTGAGGCTGCGGTGAGCTATGGTCATGCCACTGCATTCCAGCCAGGGCAACAGAGTGAGATTCTGTCTCTACAAATAAAATTAAATAAACGTAGCTGGATATGGTGGCACACATCTGTGGTCCTAGCTACTCAGGAGGCTGAGACAGGAGAATTACTTGAGCCCAGGAGTTTGAGGCTGCAGTGAGCTATGATCATGCCACTGCATTCCAACCTGGATGATAGAGTAAAATCCCATCTCTAAAAAAAAACTTTGGGGCTATTGAGGTGAATTTTGCATGTGAGAAGGACATGCATTTTGGGGGCTGGGGCAGAATGCTCTGGTTTGAATGCATCCCTCAAATTTCATGTGTTGGAAACTTAATTTCTAAATTCATGTGTTGATGAAATTGGAGGTGAGGTCTTTGGGAGGTAACTAGGATTAGATAAAGTTACCAGGGTGGGGCCCCTATGATGAGACTGGTGGCTTACAAGAGGAAGAGAGACCTGAACTGACATGCTCTTGCCCTCTTGCCATGTGATACCCTCTGCCATGTTATGGCACAAGAAGAAGGTCCTCAACAGATGCCAGCAGCATGCTCTTGGACTTCCCAGCCTCCAGAACCATGAGCTATATATACTTATTTTATAAATTACCCATTCTGTGGTATTCTGTTATAGCAACCGAAAATGAACTGAGATAATATACATGGAATCATACAGTAAGTCTGTGCTTTTGTATGCTTTTTTACTCAACATTGTAGTTGTGAGATTCATCCAGGTTGTTAAGCATTGCTGTACCCTTTTTCCACTGGGATATAGTGTTGTGTTATGCTTGGGTCTTAATTTATAAAGGTGACTGAGTGACATTTTCTTCTAGTATTATTGGAAGGAAAGTTTGGTTGTTCACAGTTCCCCTGTAAATAAGAGGCAGAACACATCATGCAGGGCTACACAAAACTGTATCACCCAGGGACCAGGCAGCAGAAGGAGAGGGGGAACTGGGACTACGCCTTTATGAAAAAGAGTGGTGGGAGAGTAACTGGGTGAGGGCATCCACTAATGGCCAGGAAGTGAAAACACTTATGTTGGAGTTTGTAGCTGAGGGGTTTATGAATTTCCCATGCCTGAGAAAGCTGACTTGCAAGAAAATGAGATAAACAACTTTGGCCATTAGTGTGGCCCCGTGATAAATGAATGCCAAGTAGACAAATAGAGAATCTGAGAAAAGATAGTTGGAACAAGTGTGCCATTGTGTGAATACAGCAGAATTTATTTATCCATTATTGAGGAAGATTGGGTAGTTTCCAGTTTGGAGCTATTAGGAATATTCTAGTATTGCTCCTATGAACATTCTAGCACTTTTATTTTTGGAACACACGAATGCACTTCCATTGATTATATGCCTAGAAGTGAAATTGTTGAATTATACAGTATTCACACAGTCAGCTTTAGTGGCTACTGCTAAACAATTTTCTCTAGTAGTTTGTGCCAATCTAATCCCCAGAAGCTCCTTTTACTCCGCATTTTGCCAACACTTGGTGTTTTCCTGCTTTATGATTAGTCATTTAGGAATCAAACCTGTTGCTTAAATTTTGCTATCTCTAATAACTAACTAAATGGAGCACTTTTCATCTGATTTTGGACAGTTGAATATCTTTTCTTGTGAAATGTCTATTCAAGTTAGTTTGCCCATTTTCTATGGTGGTGTTTGGTCTTTTTCTTATTGATTTGTAGGAATTTCTTACGTATCCTGAATATGAATCCCACTTTGTGGGTTACCTTTTTCCTTCTTTCTTTCTTTTTGAAAAGGAGTCTCCCTCTGTCACCCAGGCTGGGATGCAATGGCGCTAGCTCACTGCAACCTCTTCCTCCCAGGTTCAAGCAATTCTCATGCTTCAGCCTCCTGAGTAGCTTAGATTACAGGCACATGCCACCATGCCCAGCTAACTTTTGTATAGACGAAATAATTTTTGGTAGAGACAGGGTTTTGCCATGTTGGCCAGGCTGATCTTGAACTCCTGGCCTCAACTTTGGCCCACCTTGGCCTCCCAGAGTCCCAGGATTACAGGTGTGAGCCACCGTGCCCAGCCCACCTTTTACTTTCTTAATGGTGTCTTTTGAACAAGAGAGACTCTTAATTTTAATATAGTCCAATTTATCATTGTTCCCTTTATGTTTAGTTCTTTTATGTCCTGTTTAAGAATTTTTGCAGCTGGCGTGGTGGCTCATGCCTGTAATTCCAGCACTTTGGGAGACTGAGGCGGGCAGATCACGAGGTCAAGAGATCAAGATCATCCTGGCCAACATGGTGAAACCCCATCCCTACTAAATATACAAAAAATTAGCCAGGCATGGTGGCTGACTCATGCCTGTAGTCTCAGCTACTTGGGAGGCTGAGGCAGGAGAATAGCTTGAACCTGGAAGGCAGAGGTTGCAGTGAGCTGAGATCACGCCACTGCACTCCAGCCTGGTGACAGAGCAAGACTCACAACTCAAAAAAAAAAAGAAAAAAAGAAATTTTGCAAGGTCATGCAGATGTCCCCCTGAATTTTTTCTAAAAATCACTTAAGGCCGGGCGCGGTGGCTCAAGCCTGTAATCCCAGCACTTTGGGAGGCCGAGACGGGCGGATCACGAGGTCAGGAGATCGAGACCATCCTGGCTAACACAGTGAAACCCCGTCTCTACTAAGAAATACAAAAAACTAGCCGGGCAAGGTGGCGGGCGCCTGTAGTCCCAGCTACTCGGGAGGCTGAGGCCGGAGAATGGCGTGAACCCGGGAGGCGGAGCTTGCAGTGAGCTGAGATCCGGCCACTGCACTCCAGCCTGGGCTACAGAGCGAGACTCCGTCTCAAAAAAAAAAAAAAAAAAAAAAAAAAAAATCACTTAATATTAGATCAATGAATTGAGTAATTGACTCCATTTTTCAGTCATTCAATAAACATTTCCCTGAGGTTTTGATAACCTGAACTGTGTTTGGTGCTGGAGAGGAAGCAAACTATTGAAGATATACAAAGATGGCAAAGATGAGGGCCTGGAGCTTGCCATGCGGATGGGGGGATGGCTGCCTGAATGGTTGGGCAGGTAGTTGTTGATATCTGCACTCACTACTTGAGCAGCAGGGTGGCAACTCTTTCTATCTTTTTAATTTATTTTTCTAGTCCCAGGGTAGTTCTTTTCAATTCTCTCCACTCCCCCATGATCTCATGAAGTAGGAATTGCCATTATTTCCCCCACTTTATAAGGAACAATCAGTAAAGACAGGTAAGATAACCAAATGACATACAAGGGGGGCCCACCCCACGAGGCTGCAGGCTTGGGGCTTTGCTTTGTCTTAAAAATGAGAAGATGAGCTGCCCACCTGTTGAGACAAGAAATAGGAAAGGCTTAAAAAACTGGCTTGTTGTGTACAACTATCCGTGGGGCTGCAGTGAAGGCAGTTCCCAGGTGCAGGCTGAACCCTGGCACAATCACATTTAGCATCCAAGGGCCCCCGTAATATCTTAATCTTTGAATTGAACCCCTGGGGTTGCCTTGAAGGGGAGAGGTCCTGGAAGTATGTTCAAGGGGTAAGGATGGGCAGGGAGATGGGTCTGAAAGCCAAGCTCTACCCCACCCACCTTGCCCCAAGAGAAATAGAACCTTCATCTTTAATTGCCTGATGAGAAAACTGGGGGCTGGCCAGACGTGGTGGCTCATGCCTGTAATCCCAGCACTTTGGGAGGCTGAGGTGGGCAGATCACTTGAGGTCAGGAGTTCGAGACCAGCCTGGTCAACATGGTGAAATCCCATCTCTATTAATAATACAAAAATTAGCCAGGTATGGTGGCATGTGCCTATAGTCCCAGCTACTTGAGGCACAAGAATCGCTTGAACCTGAGGGGCAGAGGTTGCAGTGAGCCGAGATCGTGCCACTGCACTCCATTCTGGACGACAGAGTGAGATTCCGTTTCACAAAACAACAACAACCACCAAAAAAAAAAAAAAAAAAAAAAGAGAGAGAGAGAGAAAACTGGAGGCTCTGAGAGGTTAAGGGACTTGCCCAGGGTCTTGCAGCTAGTAAGTGACAGAGCTGGCACTTGAGCTTGGGTTTTCTGACTCCTGGTCTGGTTCATTATCCACAAGGTGCTGAGAACTAAAATAAGCCACAGACGATCTTGGAATCTCCTTCCCCTCCCTCCCTCCCACAGGTCTGCATGGCTTTTGGGGAAAATGACAGGGGAATGTACCAGCTAGGAAGAGGACCCTTGTTTTCCTCATGGCCCTTCCTGGCAATGGCACTACTGACACCAACAGTCCTTTTTGTCCCTGATGACCTCTGCTGCCTGATGCCCAAGTGACCACCTCTGCTTTGTCATTTCTAGGATCGGCTTCCAGGTCCTTCTCAGCACTGGGACACTCAGCTTGGCCATGGCGATGAGTATCACATCTGGTCTCCTGACAGGTCAGTGTGAGGCCACCTTTCTTCCACCATTGCCCAGGACATAGCACCTACATCCAGAGCACACCCTGCCATGTGGCTGGATGTATTTGTGGCCCATCTCCTTCCCTGAGGATCACATAATTTCATAATTGGAAAGGTCCTTAGAGGTCACCTGCTGCTGATGTGGACTGTGAGGCCAGGGAAGGGAAGGGACATCCCTGAGGTTATAAGTAGGGTGAGTGGCAACATTGCAGACTTTTGAACCCAGGGCTGATGATCACACTCAGTTTTGCACAGAAGCCTGAGAAAATCCTTACACACAAAAGCCTACCTTTTATTTCTGAGGACACCCATAATACTATTTTATTCAACAGATATTTATTCAATATCCACTATGAGCCAGGCACTGGGGACACCGCTGTGAGCAAAACAAATTCTCTGACTTCATAGAACTGACCTTCTAGTGGGGGAAAGTATTAACAATAAATAGACAAATAAGTGTCTACTATGTCAGATGGTAATAAGTGGCTGTGAAGACAGAGCAAACTAGAGAGACATAGAGTCAGTGTGGGATGGGGTGTTCTTTTAGAGGGGTGGTCAGGGAGGGCTTATCTGAGTAGTTGGCTTTTAAGCAGAGGCCCCAGTGAAGAGGAGGGAGATATGCCATGCATTTAGTTAGGGGAAGAACCTTCCATGAAAATAGGATGGCAAGTGCAAAGGCCCTGAGGCAGGGGCATGCTTTGTGTGTTGAGGGAACAGTAAGGAGACCAGTGTGGTTGGTGTGAATGGAGTGAGAAGGAGTGGCAGGGGTTGAGGGCAGAATGGTAGCGAGGAGCAGGCCCTTATAAAAGATGGGAAGCCACTGGAGATCTTTCAACAAAGGAGTAAAGTATGTTTCTGCTCTTGCAATACAATAGAACAGCAAAAAATCTTGGGGAGTTGCTAATTAGTCAGTTTTACTTATAGGCCAGGTGAAAATATGTGGCTATGTGCAGTGGCTCACACCTGTAATCCCAGCACTTTGGGAGACCAAACTGGGAAGATCACCTGAGGTCAGGAGTTCGAGACCAGCCTGGCCAACATGGTGAAACCCCGTCTCTACTAAAAATACAAAAATTAGCCAGGCGTGGTGGCGGGCGCCTATAATCCCAGCTGCTTGGGAGGCTGAGGCAGGAGAATTGCTTGAACCCGGGAGGCAGAGATTGCAGTGAGCCGAGACTCTGTCTGGGAAAAAAAAAAAAAAAAAAAGGAAAAAAGAAAAAAAGAAAAAACACATTCAGGCCAGGAGCAGTGGCTCACGCCTGTAATCCCAGCACTTTGGGAGGCTGAGGCGGGCAGATCACCTGAGGTCAGGAGTTTGAGACCAGCCTGACCAACATGGCAAAACCCTGTCTCTACTAGAAATACAAAAATTAGCCAGGCGTGGTGGCATGTGCCTGTAGTCCCAGCTACTTGGGAGGCTGAAGTAGGGGAATGGCTTGACCCCGAGAGGTGGAGGTTACAATGAGCTGAGGTTGCACCACTGCCGTCCAGCCTAGGCGAGAGTGAGACTGTCTCAAAAAAAGAAAAAAAGAAAGAAAATATACATTCCATCCAGAACTGTTCACCTTTATTCTATAAGCAAACATCTTTTATTGGTTAGACACCCATATACGTGTCCCTAAGCAGGAGGTGGATGCCAAATAAGAGACAAATGACATAAGACACTATGAGTTGTGTGACGTCGGGCATGTCACTTCACTCCTTCTGAGCCTTGGTTAGCTTCTCTGTAAAATGAAAGGATTATAACTAAGCTGGCTTCCTTCCAGCTTTAACAAACTATATGGAGGTACTTTTTGGAGTTACCTGGGTAATTTTTGAGCATGAGATTGGCTAGAATTCCTTTAATATACCAATGTTGGGCCTTAGCTTTCGGCAGAGTCTGTGTGAAGAAGCAGAGGCGGAGCAGAGTTAATTCCGTAAGTTAACGTTCAGTTCGTGGCAGCTGGCAATCCAACCCTGGGAAAGGCTGCCGGATTTAGCAAAACTGCAAGGTGTCTGTTTTTAAATTCGAAATGAATTGGGTATCCTGCATTTTATTTGGCAACTCTATCCCAGGAATCACACTGTTCACTGTTATCACTGGTATGTTCAAAGTGGTGCTGACTTGTACTCTGTCTTGTAAGGTACCTGGGGGTCTTTTTGTGAGACGGAGTCTTTTTTTGAGACGGAGTCTCCACTCTGTTGCCCGGGCTGGAGTGCAGTGGCGCGATCTCAGCTCACTGCAAGCTCTGCCTCCCAGGTTCATGCCATTCTCCTGCCTCAGCCTCCCGAGTAGCTGGGACTACAGGCGCCCGCCACCACGCCCGGCTAATTTTTTGTATTTTTAGTAGAGACGGGGTTTCACCGTGTTAGCCAGGATGGTCTCGATCTTCTGACCTCGTGATCTGCCTGCCTCAGCCTCCTAAAGTGCTGGGATTACAGGCATGAGCCACCGCACCTGGCCCTAGGGGTCTTATGCTTCACTGGAGTCAAAAAAGATGAACAGAGGAAAAGACAATCATATTGTTCCTTTAAGAGTTAAGACCAACAGGCTTTCCTCTTTATATGTTGTTTTTGACATTAGCGAACTGGTGATTAAAAACAACTTGGGTGGCTCATACTTGTAATCCCAGCACTTTGGGAAGCTGAAGCAGGAGAATAGCTTGAGGCCAGGAGTTCAAGACCAGCCAGGGCAACATAGTGAGACCCCATCTCTACAAAAGATACAAAAATTAGCCAGATGTGGTGGTACACCTGTAGTCCCAGCTACTCCGGAGGCTGAGATGGGAGGATCAGTTGAGCCTGGAGGCAGAAGTTGCAGTGAGCTGAGATCGTGCCATTGCATACCAGCCTAGACAACAGAGTGAGACCCTATCTCAGAAAAGGAAACAAAACAACTTGGACAATGGAAGGGGGAAAAATTCCCTCAAGCAGCCAAAATTGCACCAAATGGATTCCCAGAAGCTAAGCACTTAACTTGTTAATTGACCTCTCTATTTGGAGCCTGTCTGTACTTATTTAAGAAACAATCCTATCAAGCATAGTTATTGGATTTCTCAGCTCAGGTAGATTAGAAATAGCAGATTAGAGGTGGGCTAGGTTTCTAGAGGTAAAGTACACCAGCAGAAGTTAGAAGTGAAAGCAAAGAGCCTAACAGAAGAAGATAAATTCTTTTTTTTTTTTTTTTGAGACAGAATTTTGCTTTTGTTGCACAGGCTGGAGTGCCGTGGCACTATCTCGGCTTACCGTGTAACCTCCGCCTCCTGGGTTCAAGTGATTCTCCTGCCTCAGTCTCCTGAATAGCTGGGATTACAGGCATGCACCACTACGCCCGGCTAATTTTGTATTTTTAGTAGAGACAGGGTTTCTCCATGTTGGTCACACTGGTCTTGAACTCCCGACCTGAGGTGATCCGCCCGCCTTGGTCTCCCAAAGTGCTAGGATTACAGGCGTGAGCCACTGCGCCCGGCCGAGAAATTCTTAAAACTGGACACACGAACACAAAACGCTTGGGCTGCTGAGAGATTAGACCAACAACCCTCCATGGCTACACACCTTTTCCACATTATATGGCACGTTATGAGTGGGTATTCCTAGTGATAGTTCTGATTTTTTTTTTTTTAGAAAAAGTCTAAATATGTTTAGTGTTGTCTCAGAAGACAAAATATATTTTAGACAGATATTCCTCAGTGATGAGTAAGCCTCAGCTAGCTGCAAAATTCATGCAGGTGCCAGAGATCATTACTGAGTAATTCAAGCTAACTGCGTCATATGCTGGTGGTACCCTGCATGCCAATATCACCTAAGGGAAGCTCCGCGAAAGGGAAATTTGAATCTCACTAAGCACTCGCCCGTTCACGTTAACCACGCTGGAACTGATCGTCCTTAATAATACACAGCTAAATCTATCAGGAGCATTTCCTTGCTTCCTGTGAAAGGAAGCACTCATTCCATGTGTCCCGTGAAATTCAGCCAGCTTCCAGAAGCTGGAGGAATACATATGGCCAAGCTATCTGGGCAGAGAGTAGACGGAAAATGGAGGCTGGGCACAGTGGCTCACACCTGTAATCGCACCCTTTGGAAGGCAAAGGCGGGCAGATCACTTGAGCTCAGGTGTTCAAGACCGGCCTGGGCAACACGGCGAAACCCCGTCTCCGCAAAAAATACAAAAAAAAAAAAAAAAAAAAAAAAAAATGAGCTGGTTATGGTAGCACACACTTGTGGTCCCAGCCACTTGGGAGGCTGAGGTGGGAGGATTGCTTGAGCCCGGGAGTTTGAGGCTGCAATGAGCTGTGATTGTGCCAGTGCACTCCAGCCTGGATAACAGAATGAGACCCTGTCCTAAAAACAAAAAATAAAAGATACTTAAAGAGATGGGGAAAGGGAAGGGCAGGCACCAAAGCATATTATAAGCTACTTTCCTAACTACACAAGTGGAATCTTAAACTGAGGTTCTCGGGAGTTGACTGGAGCCAGAGAAGACAGACCTATAGGAGCACCCAATTGGAGTCACCCTCTGTAGTAGCCTGTATGTCTTACACGGATCAGCTTTCAGGGGGCCCTTCTACTCCATCTGGGGAAGGACATCAGATGTGTGGTTCTCATGTACTGCTCAGTGCACTGCCATTCCCAGTTCTTTAAAAAAAAAAAAAAAAGTCTACAGAATCGGCCAGATGCTATGCCTTATGCCTATAATACTAGCACTTTGGGAGGCCAAGGTGGGTGGATCACCTGAGGTCAGGAGTTCCAGACTAGCCTGGCCAACATGGTGAAACCCTGTCTCTACTGAAAAAAAAAAAGTTAGCTGGATGTGGTGGCAGGCGCCTATAATCCCAGCTACTTGGGAGGCTGAGGCAGGAGAGTTGCTTGAAACTGGGAGGCAGAGGTTGCAGTGAGCCGAGATCATGCCATTGTACTCCAGCCTGGGTGATAGAGCGAGACTCTGTCTCAAAATAAAATATAAAATAAAAATAAAATAAAATAAAATAAAATGTCTACAGAATTAAGCTGGTCCGGGAATGACGGGGCTTCCTTTTATTTGTCTTTCAATTGTGGGAGAAAAAGGATTTCTATGGAGATACTGTCATTTTGACACACAATATTTCGATTAATCTTGAGATTAAAAATCCTGTGCTCCAAAAGTTTTAACATTTAATTATGCATTTAAACAGGTTTGCTTCTAAATCTCAAAATATGGAAAGGACCTCATGTGGCTAAATATTTTGATGACCAAGCCTTCTGGGAGGTAAGATTTTCCACCTATTAATGTGATAGATTTTGAGTGCGTGAACTTAAAAACATACCTAGGTATGTATGTTGACTTGCTGTTTTTGAGTAAAATGGAAACAAAAATGAAGTAAGGAACAGCAGGAGGAACTGGAGGAGGAACAAATCCATGATATGCGTGTGTGGGGGAGGATGGCGGGGAGGTGGCAAAAGTCACCATTTCCCTGATGCCTCAAATTCATTCACAGTCAGGGATGAGACAGCTGCCACTGGCTGCACTTCCCCTTCCCATCTGCAGTCCTCAACACAGCCAAATAGTTTGACATTCAGGTGGCAGAACCCCACAAGGCAAGAGCAGGAAGAAACCTCAAGCCTTGGAGTCCAACCCCTTTTCTGACAGATGCTAAGAGTGGAGATATGACTTACCAAGACCTTACAGCTGGCTGGGCGCGGTGGCTCACGCCTGTAATCCCAGCACTTTGGGAGGCCGAGGTAGTGCGATCACCTGAGGCCAGGAGTTTGAGACCAGCCTGGCCAACATGTTGAAACCCCATCTCTACTAAAAATACAAAAGTTAGCTGGGTGTGGTGCCACATGCCTGTAATCCCAGTTACTCGGAAGGCTGAGGCAGGAGAATCGCTTGAAATCAGGAGGCGGAGGCTGCAGTGAACCAAGATCGCGCCACTGCACTCCAGCCTGGGCGACAAGAGCTGACGCTGTGTCTCAAAAAAAAAAAAAAAAAAAAAAAAAAAAATCTTACAGTGTGTGAGTATCCAGGCTGAGTCCTGAACACAGCTCTTGATAAATGATAACAGGCAGGCACAAAAAAATGTGTTGTACAGGAGTCTGAGATCACTTAGCAAAGGGACGTAGAGCTCAAACAACTCAGCAGCTGCTGAGGGTCCCGTGTTACATTGTAGTGTTTGTTGTTGAGACTGTGCTAGAAAGAAGGTAAAGAAGGTTGGGGCTCACTCCCTGCCCCCTTCCCACTCTTCTCCCTTTGACCTACTCATAGTTCACGCAGCACTCTGATGTGTCCCCTTAGGCCATCCTCTAGTCAATGCTGTGGGTAGGCTGGACCAGCAGGGACCTGTATTGTCACAGTAAGTCCAGGCCAACAGAGGTCAGACTGCCACCCGGTGTTGTACCTTTGTGAGTGGCAGAGCCAAGCCAGAACCCAGGCCTTCTGAATCCCAGGCCAATGTTTGCCCCACCCAGCATCCAAGATGTCGCTCACTAAAGGGACAGAGAAGCAGCCTTATTATGGGCCTGGACACCTGTGCCTGAGGGATCAAGCAGAGAGAACCTGAGGAGAGACCCTGCCCCTTCTTTTCCTTCTCCTTCCTCTCCTTTCTCCTTCCTCTTCTTCCTCTTCAAATAGCTTTTTGAGGTATAACTGGCAATCAATTGTACATATTTAGGCCGGGTGTGGTGGCTTATGCCTGTAATCCCAGCACTTTGGGAGGCCAAGGCGGGTGGATCACTTGCGATCAGGAGTTTGAGACCAGCCTGGGCAACATGGTGAGACTCCATCTCCACTAAAAATATAAAAATCAGCCAGATGTGATGGCAGGCGTCTGTAATCCCGGCTACTCGGGAGGCTGAGGCAGGAGAATCACTTGAACCTGGGAAGCGAAGTTTGCAGTGAGCCCAAATCATGCCACTGCACTCCTGCCTGGGTGACAGAGCAAGACTTTGTCTCAAAAACAAAACAATTGCACATATTTAAAGTATATAATTTGATACATTTTAACGTATTTGTACACCCAAGAGACCAACACCACCATCAAAACAAGGAGCACACTCATCACTTCCACACACTTCCTCCTGCTCCTTTGAAATTCCTCCCTCCCTATCCACCTGGTTCCACCCACAGGCAACCACTGAACTACTTTCTGTCACTACAGATGGTTTGCATTTTCTGTAATTTTTTGGTTTGAGACAGAGTCTCACTCTGTCACCCAGACTGTAGTGCAGTGATGCCATCATGGCTCACTGTAGCCTCAACCTCCCCAGGTTCAGGTGATCCGCCCCCCTTACCTCCTGAGTAGCTAGGACCACAGGTGCATGCCACCATGCCAGGCTAATTTTTGTATTTTTTTTTTGTAGAGATGGGGTTTCACCGTATTACCTAGGCTGGTCTCGAACTCCTGGGTTCAAGCAATCCTCCTGCCTTGGCCTCTCAAAGTGCTGGGATTATAGGTGTGAGCCACTGTGCCCAGCCCTCTGTAATGTTATACAAAGGGAATCATGCAGCACGTATTCCCCTTTGTCTGGCTTCTTTTGCTCAGCGTGATTACTCTAAGAATCATCCGTGTTGTTGTGTGTAACTGACTTTATCAGCTTCTCTCTGCAGCTGTCAGCTCCTGGCTTCTCCTAACAGCCAATCTCTCTTTGTCCCCTGCAAGGGTTCTTGCCTATTTAGCAGAATCAGGGTACTCTATTGAAAGGACTCAGAAAATTGGTTTAATCTATTCATTCATTCCTCAAGTATTTATTGAATAACTATTCTATACCAAGTACTATGCTAATCAACCAAGGATACCACAAACAGGACAGGTCTCCAGCTCAGTCACTTGAGTTGCAATAAATATTTGCTGGATAGGTCAGGTGCAGTGGCCCACATGTGTAATCCCAGCACTCTGGGGATTACTGAGACAGGAGGATCTCTTGAGCCCAGGAGGCCAAGGCTGCAGAGAACCATGATCCTGCCACTGCACTCCAGCCTGGGTGACACAGTAAGACCCCGTCTCTGAAAAAAAATTTGCTAGATAAATTAAGGAAATCCGAGGAACCCTATCTAACACTAGCCACTGCAGCAACAGGTAAACCAGAAAGAGTGTGCATTTGGAATGAGGAAACCCGATGTTAGCATCATTCTGTAATGTCATATATTATGTAATGTAGTGTATAATGTATTATATTATGTAATGTATGTATTATGTAGGCAAGTTCCTCGACCTCTTTCACTGGTAAAATAAGAGTAGTAATCTTTGCTCTATCTAAGAAAGTGGGTTATTTTAAAGATCAAGTGAGGTAATAATGTCTGTAACAACATTCTGTAAAATACAAACCACCACATCAATGTGAAAGTTTATTACTAGGGATTTAGCCAACCACGAAGGAATGTGTGAGCATAAGAGCTATCATATTGCAAGCCTACAGTTTCTGATTTTGTGCTAGGTGCTTTTCCACATTACCTGATTTTATCCTCACAACAACCCTGCATAAAAGTAAGTATCTCGCCCAGGTGAGGTGACTCATGCCTATAATCCCAGCACTTTGGGAGCCTGAAGTGGGCAAATCACTTGAGGTCAGGAGTTTGAAACTAGCCTGGCCAATGTGGTGAAACCCTGTCTCTACTAAAAATACAAAAAAAAAAAAAAAAAGCCAGGCATGGTGGCGGATGCTTGTAATCCCAGCTACTTGGGAATCTGAGGCAGGAGAATTGCTTGAGCCTGGGAGGTGGATATTGCAGTGAGCCGAGATTGCGCCACTGCACTCCAGCCTGGGTGACAGAGCAAGGCTCCATCTCAAAAAAAAAAAAAAAAAAAAAAAAGTTAAGTATCTCAGTCTTGAAGATGATGAAACGGAGGCCTAGAGAGATTAAGTAACTTGCCCAAAATGACAGAACTAATGCATAGAAGAAATTTGATGTCTTTTGGCTCCAAAGACACCCCACATATGTGTTGAGTACAGTTACTAGAGAAAAGTTATTCCACCCCCACCCCACCCCCAGAAATCTTCTGACTTGTTTTCTCGTGGTTGAGTAGGACCATTTATTCGGCAGTGTACCATTCTCAGCTTGCAGTTGAAAGCCAAATACCCATTAAACAGGCAAGGATGCAAACTTGCAAAGCTGATAAATCCAGAGGTGATTTTTAAAAAAATTTTTATTTCTTTGCAAACCATCCAACAAGACATTTTAAATACTCTTACTGAATTTCATGGAACTGACTGCCAGGGTTGGAAGGACATTAAAGCCAGCTCAGCCACTGCTTCACTGGTTGGCCAGACCACGCCTGGCACTTCTGGGAGGCAGCACTCACCACTCCCCAAGGGCACCCATCTCATCCTCCGATGGTTTATTAAAATGCACTCATTAATTTGCTAATTCATTCCACTACATGTATTACCCAATTTGTGACACGGTATGAAGTACCAGAGAGATAATTCTAATATAGTTATGGGTCTCCAGGAGCCAGATATGCTAATCTCCTATCCTCCTTACCGTGGTCCTCACCAGATACTTATTTACAAAAATTCAGTTTGTTTATTATTTTATTACCCTTTTTTTTTGAGACAAGAGTCTTGCTTTGTAGCTCAGGCTAGAATGTAATGGTGTGATCTCGGCTCACTGCAACCTCCGCCTCCCAGGTTCAAGCGATTCTCCTGCTTCAGCCTCCTGAGTAGCTGGGACTACAGGTGCCTGCTACCACAGCTAATTTTTGGAGTTTTAGTAGAGATGGGGTTTCACCACGTTGGCCAGGCTGAAGTGATCTGCCGGCCTCAGCCTCCCAAAGTGCTGGAATTACAGGCGACCGGCCAGAATTAGTTTTAAGAAATGCATGTCAGTGAGCCCTTGTGCTTTGCTAAGCATGAAATAAAATCCATGGTTTATTAAACTGAAATAAAAAAGGGAAAGGTTTATTCTTTTAATGAAAGCAGAAGACACATGAAAGATTGTGTTATAAACTGAAGTTCTAGCCGGGCATGGTGGCTCACGCCTGTAATCCCAGCATTTTGGGAGGCTGAGGTGGGCAGATCACCTGAGGTAAGGAGTTCGAGACCAGCCTGGCCAATATGGTGAAACCACGTCTCTACCAAAAATATAAAAAATTAGCCAGGTGTGGTGGTTCGCGACTATAACCCCAGCTACTCAGGAGGCTGAGGCAGAAAAATCACTTGAACCCGGGAGGCAGAGGTTGCAGTGAGCTGAGATCGTGCCACTGCACTCCAGCCTGGGCGACAGAGCGAGACTCTGTTTCAAAAAAAATAAATAAATACAAATAATGTAAAACGAAACAAGCAATCCTGGCAGTAGCTGCTGGAATGAGAGGAGGGAGAGGTCTTAGGGCGGTCAGGGAGAATGGAGCATGGAGTTGTGTTGGATTTGGCTAAGCAGCAGGAAGTGCAAGGCATTCCAAACAGAACCAGCATGAGCAACCTGGCTCGGCAGTGTGTGAAAAGGCTGAAAGGTGGCTAGAGCCACTTCAATTTCATCCTTGAGGCAAATGGGAAACTCCCAAAGGTTTGAGTGGGGAAGTGATGCCTACAGTGAAAGTTTGAGAGTGAAGTAGAGTGATTGGATTGAGTGTAGGGCGGATTCTGAAGTAACTGCAATGTGCTGAAGATTATCCATTGACTTCTGAGTATTTGCAGGTTATTTTTAAAAATGATTTTATTGCCAAGAAATATAAACACTACTGTTTTGGTACAAAAACATAACAAAGTGTGTTAAGAGTCCCTCTTGCTGTTTTATGCAAAGTTTTAAAAACCTACTCTTGTTACAGTGGTATCACCCGTACTTCTGATTTCAAATAAATGTTCTAGAGACACAGTAAGGGTCCAACAAATGCTTGTCCAACAACACAAGGAAAGCCAGCTTTTACAGTAAGGTAGGAAAACAGGCCGGGCGCAGAGGCTCACACCTGTAATCCCAACACTTTGGGAGGCTAAGGAGAGCAGATCACTTGAGGTCAGGAGTTCAAGAACAGCTTGGCCAACATGGTGAAACCCTGTCTCTACTAAAAATGCAAAAATTAGCCAGGTGTGGTGGCGCACACCAGTAGTCCCAGATATTCAGGAGGCTGAGGCAGGAAAATGACTTGAAATGGGGAGGCAGAGGTTGCAGAACCAAGATCATGCCACTGCACTCCAGCCTGGGGGACAGAGGGAGATGCCATCTCAAAACGAAACAAAGCAAAGCAAAATCATACAAAAACATTAGCTGGGTGTGGTGGTGCACACCTGTAATCCCAGCTACTTGGGAAGCTGAGGCAGAATTACTTGAACCCCTGGGGGGAAGTTGCAGTGAGCTGAGATCGTGTGACTGCACCCCAGCCTGGGCGACAGAGGGAGACTCTGTCTCAAAAAATATATATATTAAAAAAAAAGAAGAAAAAGTAAAGTAGGAAAACATATCAGCAGCCTGCCAACAGACTCCCCTGGCCTCGCTGAGGGCCAGTGTTCTGGGAGGCAGATCTGAATTCCAGTCCTAGTTCACCCACTGGCAGGCTGGTGCCCTTGGACAGGTCACTTCTCTGGGGCTTAGTTTCTTCCTTTATAAAATGAGATCAAATCCCATGTTCTACGAGTTTGTGCTCTGGCGTCGGACAGATCTGGGTTCTACCACTGCCAGCTCTGTGATCTTGTAGCTTCAGTCTCGTCATCTCTGACATGGAGATAACAGTGACTCTCTCACTGGGTTGTTAGGGTTTAAAGGAGATAATGTATATGAAATGTTAGCAAACAAGTGTTAGCTACCCTGATTTCCGGTTTCAGAGTTCCGTGGTCCAAGTTTACGCCACAGGCAGCAATGTTGTATGTTGGGCTGTGGTGTGGCAACACTTCAGCATTCACTGCATGCACAGCTTGCAGAAGAGAAGGCCAAAGGAGACTTAAGAAGGCTCTTCAAACACTTGAAAGACTGGCATGTAGGTCGAGCATGGTGGCTCAGGCCTGTGATTCCAGTAGTTTGGGAGGCCGAGACGGGTGGATCATCTCAGTTTGGGAGTTTGATACTAGCCTGACCAACATGGTGAAACCCTGTCTCTACTAAAAAATAAATACAAAAATTAGCTGGGCATGGTGGCGGGTGCCTGTAATCCCAGCTACTCGGGTGGCTGAGGCAGGAGAATTGCTTGAACCCGGGAAGCGGAGGTTGCAGTGAGCTAAGATTGTACCGCTGCACTCCAGCCTGAGAGACAAGAGTGGAACTCCATCTCAAACAAACAAAACAAATAACAAAAACTGGCAAGCAGAAGAAAAATGTTTTTTCTCTACGCTTCTCTAAAGAATTTAACTAGGCCCAGGGGAGGTGCAGTTTAAATTTCTAACAATCTCAACTCCCTGCCAAATGGAATGAGCTACTTCATATGGCAATAGTGAGTCCCCTGTCTTTGGAGGCATTCAAACAAAAGCCAGATGGCCATTTATCAACAATCCATGTAAAACACTGTATGAAATAAAACCTACCTACCTAAGATCTCTTCCAATTCAGATTTTATTAAAGAATTTCTAAGGTCTTTGTGATGAGACATTTAGGCTAAGTTTCAAGAAATCAAGTTAAAATCAGTATGTGGGTTCATCTGCGATAAAAATATTTGTTTTGCTTTTACAGTTTCCTCATTTGGCTGTTGGATTTTAAGAAAAAGCATCCAAGAAAAACAAGGCCTGTTCAAAAACAAGACAACTTCCTTTCACTGTTGCCTGCCTTTGTACGTGAGAAACGCTCATGACCGCAAAGTCTCCTTATGTACAATAAAACAAGGTCAGAGACAGATTTGATATTAAAAAATAAAAAACTAAAAACTTAGTTTAAGAGTCAATTTAATAAGTTTAAAATAAATGTTTAGTTTCATTAGGATGATGCTATCAATATTTTCTTGGTTACAGACACATTATTAAAGTTTTGGGTTAATTTTATTGACAATTCTTAAGATTCTTCCTCATGCTTAATAAAGTATGCTACCCAGTTAACTCTTGTCTACATGAGCAAAGCAGATAGTACAAAACAGGAAAATTACAAATCACTGATCCTTAGTCCTTGTGGGAATCATGCTTTTATCCCAGCAGTTTTACAAGGTGGCTGGCATTCCCTGAGCATATTCTGAATTGCACTGTGGGGAAAGAGGTTGTGCTCAGTTGTAGGGTGGGGGGATGCACTGCCTGAGGATTAAAAAACTAGTTCTGTGACCGTGAGGAAGTTACTTAAATTTCCATGGTCCGGGTTCCCTCCTGTGTGAAAGAGAAGGTAGACTTCAACCTCTAAGATCTTCTCCAATTTTCACATTTTATGGACTTTTGTAGAAAAAACATCAGGAGTTCGTGTGGGATGACAGCAAGTTATTTCTTTGAGAAGAGTCTTGATGGCCAGGCAATATTCACAGCATAGAGACTGTCAGATGACGACACTAGCATGGAAAAGAGACCCACACATTTAAATCACCCAGCAAATATTCTGAAGGCTAATTGTAGCACGTTATGAAAGACATTTCAAACTGTGGTTCTGAAGAGCGTATCCCATCTTGCAGAGGTGGGGAGCCTGTGGGGACAAGAGTTCTGAAGAGGAAGAGACAACCAGAGTTTCCAGTAGCTAATGTTTGTCATTCTAGTTGACCGTGCCGGTCTATTAGGCTAGTGGTTCAGTATACAGATGAAATGAAACATGGAACCCGGTTTATTATCAGAACAACTACAAAGAAATTGTCCCCTGTGTAAGACCGGAGTGTCAAATCTCTCTCCTTTCCTCCTCTCTCCTTCAACGGTGGGTGTGGAGTGACTGTGCGTCCCACCAGAACCACGTGTCATGGCTGAGTCATATCCTCCTGCCCTTGGAATGGGAGGCACAACGGAAGAGCTTCCCACGGAAGGGACGTGGAGAGCCTGGTGCCTGGACCATGGTGCTTCTCTCTTCCAACACGTCCACTCACACCTTGGGAGACCCTCAAAAGCCACTCAAACACTACATGTTCACAAAATTTTTGGTAAAAGTAAATACCAATTATAGTGAGGAAGAATTTTGACCATGAAATATTTTAAAAACTAAAAAATGTTTATATTTCATTTAACATTTGACACAGAAGAGACCACATCTGAATTAACACATTAAATCTTCAGAGCACTTTCATTGTGGTTTTGGACCTCAGATATGACAAATACTTATACTGACAAATCCATAATTTCTTTTGTAATTTCTTTTTATTTTTACAAATTATGCCATGATAAAATTTGACAAAAATTATTCATGTGAAAGTTTGCTTTAACGTTTTATAAGTTAATCAAGTGAATACCACAGTAGATTTTTGGTTGTTGTTTAAATAGGGTGTTCTCGTGATTTTAGTATTACACAACTTTAAGCTGAGACTACACTCAGAAATAAGTTTAGAAAACGGCATTAAAAAAGATTGGGAGTGAGCAGTAAAAAAACAAACAAACCCAAGCAGGGATGTTGTGCTGTGGGAAATCGGATGTTTTCACTGCCATAAGTCTTCAGTGCGGCCAAACTTAAAAACCAGCCCTCTGTGAATAAAACAAGAAATACCACATGACTCCCTGAATTTGAGAAAAGAATATGTGAGATTTCGAGAATGGTGTGAAACAAGCAACAAAGAATTGATGAGTTGTAGAAGAAAGTTTGGTACGAAACGTATCAAAACAGAAACTGATTCTAAGGTAGTGAATTCTTCCATTATGTTCAACTGTGCTATTAACCACCATATTCCCAACAACCTTAACTTTCGAGTACTGAAGACACATGTGACTTTTAAAAAGTTAACCAGTGTTTACTATGTAACCATTATATGTCTGAATTTTTTTTTTTTTTTTTTTTTTTTTTGAGACGGAGTCTCGCTCTGTCACCAGGCTAGAGTACAATGGTGCGATCTCGGCTCACTGCAAGCTCCGTCCCCCAGGTTCACGCCATTCTCCTGCCTCTGCCTCCCAAGTAGCTGGGACTACAGGCACCCGCCACCACGCCCAGCTAATTTTTTTTGTATTTTTAGTAGAGATGGGGTTTCACTGTGTTAGCCAGGATGGTCTTGATCTCCTGACTTTGTGATCCACCCGTCTCGGCCTCCCAAAGTGCTGGGATTACAGGCGTGAGCCACCGTGCCCGGCCCTACAGGTCTGATTTTATCAAATTCATTCAACAAACTGTTTTGGTGCCAGGGCTATAAAATAAGATACAAAGCCACTGCCCTCAAATTGCTCTCATTCTTGCTAACGCGATGTGGTAAGCATGGGGGTGGTTGGGGAAGGAGACTTACATACCAAGTATTAAGGGGGCACAGAAACACAGAATTCAGTTGCCCTGAATAAGTTAGAAAAGGATTTACAGAGGTGGTAATATTTGAGATGGGCTTTTGTGGAAAAACAGGAGTTTGAATGGGAGATTGGTAGGAACAAGACCTAGCGGGATGATGAAGGCAGGTGTTCTGGGGACAGGAAACAGTACATCAAAGGCGAAAGAGGCATAAAAAAGCATGGGGCTTCCAGAAAAGCCCAGGAGACTGGTATGACAGGAATTTGCCCTCACAGAGCTTAAGTCCAGGGCAAGCTTGTCCAACCCGCAAAGCACAGGCCATATGTGGCCCAGGACGGCTTTGAATGTGGCCCAACACAAATTCGTAAACGTTCTTAAAACATTATGAGATTTTGTGATTTTTTTTTTAAAGCTCATCAGCTATTGTTGGTGTATTCTATGAGTGCCTCAAGACAATTCTTCCAATATGGCCCAGGGAAGTCAAAAAATTGGACACCCCTGGTCTAGGGTTTAGGTGAGGGAATGTCTACAGTTGTCCTCAAGGCTTCAATTTAAGAGGCAAGAGGGCAACTATATGCATAAAATGATACCTGAGGTGTTAACAGAACAAGGAGGAATCTGGCCATGTTTAGGAGATGAGTAGGCAGGGAATGGACACAGCCAGGCTTTGGGAAGCCAACTGCCGAGGGCGGCAAATTACCCACAGGTGCCTTAGATGAGCCAGAGTGCAGATGCCTGCCTGCATGCTCTACGGGGCAGCTGGCGCACAGTCCCAGGCACCAAATGAAATGGGAGCTATGAGCCAGACATGGCGGCTCACGCCTGTAATCCCAGCACTTTGGGAAGCCAAGGTGGGTGGATCGCTTGAGCCCAGGAGTTTGAGACCAGCCTGGGCAACAGGCAAAACCCCGTCTCTACAAAAAATACAAAAATTAGTCAGGCATGGTGGCATGTGCCTGTAATCCCAGATCTCTGCTCTTCTAGTTAATATCGGATCTACTGCTGTAACAAAGAAAAACTGAAGTTGGTTATTAGAGGCCTCTACTGTCCAAATAGCTTAAAAGAGACGCTGTAACTTCAGAATACTCGTCACAAGATATGAACTCCAATCTGAAGAGTTTCTTGGGCAAGAGCCAAGGACCAGTCCCTCCTATACTGTCAGATGGTCACCTCTGGTACTGACATCTGTCCACTCTGACTTCTGAAATAGTAATTCTATGCTGCTGCTGAGTACCATTCTGTTACGAATCAGAATGGCAGGCATCCCCAATGTTGGTACTAAAGCCAAGTGGGAGGTGTTAGTTATGGTGGCAAATCTTTTTTTTTTTTTTTTGAGATGAAGTCTCACTCTGTCACCCAGGCTGGAGTGCAGTGGCTCGATCTTGGCTCACTGCAACCTCCACCTCCCAAGTTCAAGAGATTCTCCTGCCTCAGCCTCCCAAGTAGCTGGGACTACAGGCACGCACCACCATGCCCAGCTAATTTTTTGTATTTTTAGTAGAGACGGGGTTTCACTATGTTTGCCAGGCTGGTCTTGAACTCCTGACCTCGTGATCCACCTGCCTTGGCCTCCCAAAGTGCTGGGATTACAGGCATGAGCCACCGTGCCTGGCCAAGGGGGCAAATTTTTCATGAATGGCAGGTTAGTGCCATCCCCTTGGTGATGAGTAAATTCTCACTGTTAGTTCACATGAGAGGTTGTTTACAGGAGGCTGGTACCTCCTCTTCCTCCCTCTCTTGCTTCATGTGATATGCTGGCTCCCACTTTGCCTTCTGCCATGACTGGAAGCTTCCTGCAGAAGCAGATGCTAATGCTTCCTGTTCAGCCTGCAGAACCATGAGCTAAAATAAACCTGTTTTCTTTCTAAATTACCCAGCCTCAGGTACCCCTAAATAGCAATGCAAATGGACTATAACGACAGGCAATCTGCTACAACCACTCTGCTAACTGTGTCCATTACCTGGAGTTCGATTTGCTTATAGGATACAAGGTATAACCCAAAGAGGCTGTGCATCTTGTCACATCTAAGTTTACATTTTTCTTATTTCCAAACTGATTTTACAAAATAGCAAAAATGGTGATGGAATAGAATAGGTGTGAATATCAACTGGTGGCTCATTCTGAAGAGCAACTATTAGTATTTCAAGAGGGCTTCAGAAGACATGGGATTTTTGTTTCTTTTTCGGAGGTGGGTGGGAAGGGAAGGGGAAGGAAAAGTCCTATAATATATATCAGATTCCTAGCCTTTTTTTGGATTAGCCACTTCTTTGAAAATCTGATGAAAGCCACAGACTCTTTCCAGAAATATGCAAAACACCAATTTCCTGCATATGAAAATATCTGGTGAGTTCTCACCTTCAGAAGGCTACTGACAGAATAAAGGTTAAGAACTCCTGGCTGGGCATGGTGGCTCATGCCCATAATCCCAGCACTTTGGGAGACCGAGGCGGGTGGATCATGAGGTCAGGAGATCACGACCATCCTGGCTAACCCGGTGAAACCCCGTCTCTACTAAAAATACAAAAAATTAGCTGGGCAAGGTGGCGGGTGCCTGTAATCCCAGTTACTCGGGAGCTGAGGCCGGAGAATCACTTGAACCCGGCAGGCAGAGATTGCAGGGAGCCGAGATCACACCACTGCACTCCAGCCTGGGCAACAGAGCGAGACTCCCATCTTTTTTTTTGTTATTTAAAAAAAAAGAACTCCTGATGCAGGCCGGGCGCAGTGGCTCACACCTGTAATCCCAGAACTTTGGGAGACCGAGGTGGGCAGATCACAAGATCAGGAGATCAAGACCATCTTGGCCAACATGGTGAAACGCTGTCTCTACTGAAAATACAAAAAAAATAGCCAGGCGTGGTGGTGTGTGCCTGTAGTCCTAGCTGCTTGGGAGGCTGAGGCAGGAGAATTGCTTGAACCCAGGAGGCAGAGGTTGCAGTGAGCTGAGATCGTGCCATTGCACTCCAGCCTGGTGAGAGACTGAGACTCCGTCTCGAAAACAAACAAACAAACAAACAAAAAACAAAAAACAACAAAGCTCCTGATGCAGAGGATTAAGAGCTGTTGAGCTATTTTGTTTGTAGGGTTTTTCGGCCAGTGACGGGGGTAGGTTATGGGGGCTGGAGGGGGTGGGTAGTGGTTGGAGGAACAGTATGGGTAAAGGGCAGGCCCTAAATTTCTAGGAAAGATGAACATCAGAGATTATTGATAAAAGCCTTGAAGTTTTTAGAGGTTTTCATCATCTTTTCATTTGTAATTGAAAGGGAAGGATAAAAAATGGGCTTTTCCTCCACACCTCAAATCTCACAAATTCTACAATATCAAGGACAGACTATAAAATATATCAGAAACCAAAATTTAAGGATAAATGGTTTTAGGCAGGCTTTCATTTAAAGCAACTGTTAGAGATCTAAGTTTAAAATGAACATCATCAGTGTTATGTAACTAAATCTTCATGAATCATAGTTACTCACTCATTAAAAGGGGGCGTGGTAGCAATCTTAAAAATTAATATATGCTCCTAAGGTTGGCAGCAAACCAACTCATCTATTTAAAATATCCTTTTCAACCTTACTCTTCATGTTTTATGAAAATATCATGGGGGAGGGGTATTGGATGAGTAATTAAGCAACTAAATATAGCAAATGATATAAAGAAAGCTATTTTTTTTAAAAAAAGGTAAGATAATGCAAAACAAACTTACCCAAAAAAGATGAAGGCATTCTGGAAAAATACAGCAATTCCAGGGTATACTATGTCTTTTTCTGTAAAAAATAATTGCAGTGTTCAGAAGGTTATGATCTCAAAACATTTAGATTCAGATATATTGGCAAATACCAGTTTTCCTGCCTGGAAGAATTGATTTTTCTTGGAATCAGGGTTGGCTTGAGTATTAAAATGACATAATGTGTGACAGAGTCTAGCATGGCTTTAGTAAATGATAGCTCCCTTCGTTCATTTAACAAACATTTACTGGGGGCATACAGCATGCTGGCCCTATTTAATGCTGAGGATACTGCAATAAACAAAACAGGTACAATTTTTTTTGCCCTCATGGAACCAGAGAACATACTGAATAAAAAGAAGATAAAATAATGCAGGAAAGGTACAGAAGTGTAGTGTGACATCGGACACAGGTGGCCAGGAAGACCCCATGAGAAGGTGACACTGGAGCAAGGACACGCAGGAAGTGAGGGCAGAAGCCATGCACACGCCCTGAGGGAGCATGCCAGTGTATTACAGGAACAGCCACATAGGCACAAGAGGGAAGAGCCGGAAAAGGGTAAAGAAAGAGGGCAGCTGGGCGGTGGAGATCTGGCTGTCACAGTGAGGACTCTGATTTTTACTCTGAGTGAGATGAGAAGCCACTGGGTTGAGAGCAAAAAAGTGATCTGAGCTGACATATTTTAAAAGGATCTCTCTGGCTGCTGTGCTGAGGGTAGATTAAAGGAGGCAAGAGAGGAAACAGAAGCCAGTTAGGAGGCTCTTCCAGGAAATCAGGTGAGAAATTATGATGGATTGAACCAGGGTGGTAGCAATGGAGGATGGTAAATGGTGGTTAGACTCAGGATATATTTTACAGCACAGTCAACAGGATCTGCAGATAGACTGGATGCGGGGCATGGGAGGAAGACAAGTGTCATCTTTGACAGGCCTTCACCATCTACGGCTTTTGGCCTAAACACATGGAAAGATAGAGTAGCCAGCCATTAACTAAGATTGGAAGGACTGCTGGAGCAACATTTTTTTCTGACTGTATCTAGAAATGAAGTTGAAATTCTCATAAATTTCTACCGGAATTGTCAATGACTGCTCACTGACAGAGGCACAATAAATAGGTGAACTGTCAAATTTTTCTCATTTCAGAACAGCTTTGGTTAATCTGATTAACATAACAGATGGTTTGCATAGGTCTTCACCACCATTTCTCGTTAAATAACCATTACCACTACAGTGGCTTCTAAAAATGTTATAAAGCCAACTTTATAAAATTATAGATCTGCTAATAATTCTCAAAACATAACCTTGCTCCAGAAGTTTTCAAGAAAATAGCCTAAAATTATGAGATACAAGACATTCCGGTTAAAAGGGGCTCTGTATTAATAGTTGTATCTGGGAAAGAGTTATCAGTAATTTCATTTTCTTCTTTTGAGTTCTTTTACATTCTTAGTTTTCTATAATGAACAAGTATTATGCAATTCCTATGATTAAAAAGGTAATTTTTTTCCCTTTTTTTTAATTTGTTTTGTTTGAGAGGGTCACCCTCTGTTGCCCAGGCTGCAGTGCAGTGGCATGATCGCAGCTCACTGCAACCTCTACCTCCCGGGTTCAAGAGAGTCTCGTGCCTCAGCCTTCCAGGTAGCTGGGATTACAAGTGTGTGCCACCATGCCCAGGTAATTTTTGTATTTTTAGTAGAGACAAGGTTTTGTCATGTTGGCCAGACTGGTCTCAAACTCCTGGTCTCAAGTGATCTGCTTGCCTCAGCCTCCCAAAGTGCTGGGATTACAGGCGTGACCCACTGCACCAACCACATTTTAAAATATATATATGGCTAGGCGTGGTGGCTTACTCCTGTAATCCCAGCACTTTGGGAGGCCAAAGCAGGTGGATCACCTGAGGTCAGGAGTTCAAGACCAGCCTGGCCAACATGGCAAAACCCTGTCTCTACTAAAAATACAAAAATTAGCTGGGCGTGGTGGCGGGCGCCTGTAATCCCAGCTACTTGGGAGGCTGAAGCAGGAGAATCGCTTGAACCTGGGAGGCGGAGGTTGCAGTGAGCTGAGATTGCATCACTGCACTCTAGCCTGGGCAACAAATTTATTTATAGATACATATAAAACAGATTTTATAGCAGCAAAAGAACAACTTACAATATCATGTTAAATGCAACTGGGCGATAAAAATTATAATAACTAAAAACATAAGAAAACAGAACAAAAGAAATAAACCAAAATATTTAAGAGTGCTGAAATTACTATTACTTATTTTTCTTTTCTTTCTTTTCTTTTCTCTTTTTTTTTTTTTTTGAGATGGAGTCTTGCTCTGTCGCCCAGGCTGGAGTGCAGTGGCGCGATCTTGGCTTACTGCAAGCTCCGCCTCCAGGGTTCACGCCATTCTCCTGCCTCAGCCTCCTGAGTAGCTGGGACTAAAGGCGCCCACCACCATGCCCGGCTAGTTTTTTGTATTTTTAGTAGAGACAGGGTTTCACCGTGTTAACCAGGATGGTCTCAATCTCCTGACCTCGTGATCCACCTGCCTCAGCCTCCCAAAGTGCTGGGATTACAGGCGTGAGCCACCGCGCCCAGCCTTTCTTTTCTCTTTTTTTGAGACAAGGTCTCACTTTGTCACCCAGGCTGGAGTACAGTGGCACGATCATGGCTCACTGCAATCTCCGCCTCCCAGGCTCAGATGATCCTCTCACTTCAGTCTCCTGAGTAGCTGGGACCACAGGTGCACGCCTCCATACTCGGCTAAATATTTATTATTTGTAGAGATGAGGTCTCCCTATGCTGTCCAAGCTGGTCTCAAAATCCTGGCCTCACGCAATAGTCCCTCCTTGGCCTCCTGAAGTGCTGGGATTGCACTGCACCCACCCTCTTTTATTTTCTACAATTTTGGGAACATGAATAATAAATTACACAGGGCTAGGCCTAGGGGTTCACACCTGTAATCCCAGAACTTTGGGAAGCTGAGACAGGCAGATCACTTGAGCCCGGGAGTTTGAGACCAGCCTGGACAACATGGTGAAGCCCCATCTCTACAAAAAATACAAAAAACTAGCAGGGCTTGGTGGTATGCGCCCATCGTCTCAGCTACTCAGGAGGCTGAGGTGGGGGGATTGCTTGAGCCTGGGAGGTGGAGGTTGCAGTGAGCTGAGATTGTGCCACTGCATTCCAGTCTGGGTGACACAGCAAGACCCTATCTCAATAAATAAATAAATAAATAAATAAATAATAATACAAATATTTGGAAATATCTATTACTCCTGTCTATCAGATTAAATAATTTTAATAAAAATTTAGGAAACATTATTTTAATCGAAAAGTTACACTGGGCCGGGCGCGGTGGCTCAAGCCTGTAATCCCAGCACTTTGGGAGGCCGAGGCGGGTGGATCACGAGGTCAGGAGATCGAGACTATCCTGGCTAACGTGGTGAAACCCCGTCTCTACTAAAAATACAAAAAACTAGCCGGGCGTGGTGGCGGGCGCCTGTAGTCTCAGCTACTTGGGAGGCTGAGGCGGGAGAATGGCGTGAACCCGGGAGGCGGAGCTTGCAGTGAGCCGAGATCACGCCACTGCACTCCAGCCTGGGAGCACAGCGAGACTCCGTCTCAAAAAAAAAAAAAAAAAAAAAGAAAAGTTACACTGTACTCAAGTAAGTGTTAAAATATGAGCTAAACAGGCTGGGCGCGGTGGCTCACGCCTGTAATCCCAGCACTTTGGGAGGCCAAGGCAGGCAGATCATGATCAGGAGATCGAGACCATCCTGGCTAACACAGTGAAACCCCATCTCTACTAAAAATACAAAAAAAAAATTAGCCAAGAATGGTGGCGGGCACCTGTAGTCCCAGCGACCCGGGAGGCTGAGGCAGGAGAATGGCACGAACCTGGGAGGCGGAGCTTGCAGTGCCAAGATCGCACCACTGCACTCCAGCCTGGGTGATAGAGCGAGACTCTGTCTCAAAAAAAAAAAAAAAAAAAAAAAAAAAGAAAAAAAAAGAGCTAAATATATATAACCTGGTCCAGTTTTTATAAATCATTAATACTGTATTTTTACTACAACAGCCACAGCAATTTCACCTGAACCATTAAATGGGTTTTCTATTTTCCTATGGTCCCTCAAGGTGAAATTTCTCCCAGGGTCTAACAGTACACCTTTTCCTGAGCTTGCCTTAAACTGGCCTTATATAGCAGAACTATATTAAATGTTAGTTTACTTTTTTGTCTAAAAGGAGATGACATCATATTACCAGGGAGGCTTAACTGAATAAATCTCAATTCTGCGATGTTACAGCTTTGCACAGATATTCTGAAAGTCAGAACTTGTTAGGCCAAGCTTGAGGCCACGAGTTCAAGGCCAGCCTCAGCAACATAGCAAGATCCCATTCTCTACAAAAAATGAAAACATTAGCTGGGTATGGTCGTATGTGCCTGTGGCCCTAGCTACCTGGGAAGCTGAGGTGGGAGGATGGCTTGAGTCCAGGAGGTTGAGGCCGCAGTGGGCCATGATCATGCCACTGTACTCCAGCCTGGATGACAATAAGACTCTTGTCTCTTCAAAAGAAACATCTGCTAACTAGATAGATAACATATATGTTCTGCTTTTGAGATTTTTGGAAGCCAAAGAGAGCTGTCTCATCCCTTCTAGGCTCTGGATAAGAAGAAAAAAGACTGAAGAAAGGAACACTAAAAATATACAAGACAAACAAAACCAAACACTGTCGGTGGGGGGGGGGGGTCCCAGATATAAATGCATTGCTAGCAGTTGGCCCATCTATAGGAAAAAAAATAACTAACTTTAATGCAAAATTCCAGTATTCCACTGAAGTAAGTTGTATCCTATGTTTTCTCTTACCTTTAGCAACATAACCTCCAAAAAGAATCCACATAGATGCAATCAGAGATCCAAAGGCCAACATGAAACCAATGAATAGCCAAATGCGAGCACCTTGAAAGAAATAATATTTTACCAGAATTGTTTCGCGTAGGGCAGTAAAATTAACTTTCAAAAATAAAACCCAAACAGAAAAAAAAAAGTGCAGCTGCCATTAAAGTCTAATGTAAGAACAGTGGAAGATGCACTAAACATCTTCATCAGTGTGGCTGTTGGCCTTTTTCTTCTTGGTTGGCCTAATAAATTTTTTAAAATTATTTATTAGTCTGTGTAAGTGCATATACTTACTTCCCCAACTGCCTACACCAAGAAAACCTATACTCAACCTTCCTGTAAAACATCTCATAAAATCTGTTTCACCATATTTAGAGGCTCATTCTCCATATGCTTTTATATGGAGCATGCTTCCACATTTTTAAAGTCCTCCTCTGCCAGGCACCATGGCTCACACCTGTAATCCCAGCAATTTGGGAGGCCAAGACAGGCAGATCACGAGGTCAGGAGACTGAGACCATCCTGACTAACACGGTGAAACCCCATCTCTACTAAAAATATAAAAAATTAGCTGGGTGTTGTGTCGGGCGCCTGTAGTCCCAGCTACTTGGGAGGCTCAGGCAGGAGAATGGCCTGAACCTGGGAGGCGGAGCTTGCAGTGAGCCGAGATCCCGCCACTACACTCCAGGCTGGGCAACAGAGCGAGACTCTGTCTCAAAAAATAAATAAATTAATTAATTAATAAAGTCCTCCAAGAGTACTTTCAAACAGTAACACAGATATACAGTAAAAAATTCATATTCAGTGATATACAAATCTCAAAGCTACCATATTTCACTTTCAGGGAAGTCAGGCAGCAAAATAAATTCAAATTTACATGACCAGAACTTAGGAAGATGCATTAAAATTATGTTAACAGAGGAGGACAGCCAACTTTCCAATCACATTAACATGTTTATGAAAATTTGCTATAAATAATAAATGGAGTCATGACTGCCTAAAATGAATTCTGATAGGGCCTCTTTAATTAACACAAATACATGTTAATAAAAACACTGCCTACGGCTCAATAAAGCACAGCAAATAGAATGTTATATATTAATTCCCAATTTCAAGCCCAAAACATAAAACAATAGATTCAAAATAAGCTGTTACTCATAGATATATTAAAACAAATAGAAAAGTGGTACTTCCATGTGAAATTCTCATCTTAAGGATTTAAGCATGTATAATAAGATGCTGTTTGCACCTATTTACCTGTTTGACCCAGACAACCTTCACTGTAACTATCACCTCGGACTTGTCCATTTGATACTGCATTAATCCTGTATAAACAAAATAAAACCAAGAAATCAGGGTCCATGACACCAATTACCAGAAACAATAATCAACAGTTTCTCAAATTTAAGGTTAGGCTTCAAAGTCTTTTTTTTAAGATACAGGGTCTCACTCTGTTGCTCAAGCTAGAATACAGTGGCACAACCATGGCTTACTGTAGCCTTGAACTCCTGGGCTCAAGAGATCCTCCCACTTCACCCTCCTGAGTAGCTGGGATTACAGGTGTGCGCCACCACAGCCAGCTAATTTTTAAAAATTTTTTGTAGAGATGAGGTCTCGCTATGTTGCTCAGGCTAGTCTCAAACTCCTGACCTCTACATATCCTCCTTGCCTTGACCTCCCAAAGTGCCACCACACCTGGCTCATAGGCCTTCAGTTCTTGAGTAAAGAGTTCATATGACTGGTCTCTTCAACCAGATACTCTCCAGAGCAGTGGTCATGGGCCCTAGACTAGCAGAATCAGCATTACTTGGCAACCTATTTGACAAGAAAATTCTCTGGCCCTAACCCAAACCTAGCAAAGCAGACATTCTGGGCATGAGGCCCAGAAATCTGAGTTCTAACAAGTCTTTCAGGTGAGTCTGGATTGTTAAAATTTGGGAATGAGGCCAGGCGTGGTGGTTCATGCCTGTAACCCCAGCACTTTGGGAGGCTGAGACAGGCAGATCACCTGAGGTCAGGAGTTCGAGATCAGCCTAACCACCATGGAAAGACCCCATCTCTACTAAAAATACAGAATCAGCTGGGCGTGGTGGCGCATGCCTGTGATCCCAGCTACTTGGGAGGCTGAGGCAGGAGAACTACTTGAACCTGGGATCTCGACTGCGGTGAGTCGAGATCGTGCCATTGCGATTCAGCCTGGGTGACAAGAGCAAAACTCTGTCTCTTTAAAAAAAAAAAAAAAAAAAAAAAAAGGAATGAAATTCTCAAAATTTTCTTTTGGTAAGATATGAACAGGTAAAAAGATAATTTCGCTTGCTTCTGATTTTCCATTTGTATATATCAGACATGACATGTACTCATGTATGGCAATGGCAGAGGGAGAAAATGGGCCCTAGATAATCCAAATATTTCTTAAAATTGACTTTGGAATACATTTTTTGTGCTAATTTTGTACTAACATCAAATGTTTGGAGAAATAACTATATTTCAAACAACATAATAACTTTTTGCTCTGAAAATATTATTGAATAGAGACTCAAGTGTAAAATCTTGTTTTTTTAATCCTTGATACAGGCTCTAAACATAAGAGTGTTTTACCAACTTTTCATAGCGTACCACTCTAAAGTGAGATAGGCTTGCTTTCTTTAGAAGTATCCTTTGAAACATTCCAAATGTCATGGGCAAACGTTCACAATACATCAAGTTAAAGTTACAAAACACTATACCTATGATACATATACCCATTTAGTTGTGTGTGTCTAACACTAGAATATAAGCTTCATGAGGACAGGAGCCATTGTCTGTCTTGTTTCTCATTTTCATTCTCAATGCCTAGCACAAGGCTAGGGGTTTCGCACATAGTAGGTGCTCAATAAATGTGTTTAGGTCAGGCCTGGTAGCTTGCACCAGTAATCCCAGCACTTTGGAAGGCTGAGGTAGGAGGACTGCTTGAGCCCGGGACTTTGAGACCAGCCTGGGCAACATAGTCAGACCTTGTCTCTACGGGAAAAAAAAAAAAAAGTGTTGAATATAGGAATCCTAGTTTTTTTCACAGTAATGTCTTAATTTATTCATACAAAGCTAAGTTTCAGAATGATCAAAATACTCAATTATTTTCAGTGATCTCTATACAGTACTAAATTATTTTGTATATGAAATAAATATATTTAAAAACAGGCTTCATATTTAAAAGTAAAACACAAATAAATGTTCTTGGGTTACTGGTTCCTGGCTCTTGTTTTCCTTGCTGAGCCATCTGAATAAACTTCACAGCCCTCTGTGAGCCGCCACAATCTTGTCTTCACTATTAGGGACACTTTGGAATGAACAATCTCTGTTCTCTGCTATGACTATTTTTATGTATGTTCTCAGATTTACAGAAAAGTTACTAGTTAAATAATCTTTTTCCTGAAGCATCTAGTATTTGTCAACATGATGCTCTGTAACTGGGGGCTGTAAGTGTGCTCCTGGTGTTGGGGTGTAGCTGATCTGGGCACTCTCAACGGATCATGAGCTCAGGAGATCGAGACCATCCTGGCTAACATGGTGAAACCCCCTCTCTACTAAAAATACAAAAAAAATTAGCTGGGTGTGGTGGCGGGCGCCTGTAGTCCCAGCTACTCGGGAGGCTGAGTCAGGAGAATAGTGTGAACCCGGAAGGCGGAGCTTGCAGGGAGCCGAGCCACTGCACTCCAGCCTGGGAGACAGAGTCAGACCCCCTCTTAAAAAAAAAAAAAAAAAAATTCTAACGGCATCATTATTACAGTAAAATAAATTGCAACAAAATGGAAAGAACTAGAAATAGCTGCATAATGGCTGAGCTTCAAAGAGAAAGACCACAGCCCTTTGCTATCAGTGGCTTCTGAAGTCAGACCTTTACTTCTGAGAATGAATAACTACTCTGGCAATGACCCCATGCCACGCACAGTCAAACTGGCTGCCCTTAGCCACTTGCTTTATTCTGAAAATACAAGTTACTGTGTTTACACTTAAGTAACTGTAGCATAATTTAAAAATGTGTATAATTTTCAACTTGGATCACCTGGAAGCCTGGAAGAGATGACTCTACAACCTAAATTAAAAGTCTACAGAAGGCTGGGCATGGTGGCTCACGCTTGTAATCCCAGCACTTTGGGAGGTCAAGGCAAATGGATCACCTGAGAGGTCACGAGTTCCAGACCAGCCTGGCCAACATGGCAAAACCCTGTCTCTACCAAAAATACGAAAATTAGCTGGGCACAGTGGTGGTCGTCTGTAATCCCAGTTACTCGGGAGGCTGAGGCAGGAAAATTGCTTGAACTTGGGAGGCAGAGGTTGCAGTAAGCCAAGATCACGCCACTACACTCCAGCCTGGGCAACAGAGTAAGAGTCCATCTCAAAAAAAAAAAAAAAAAGATCTACAGAAAGCTCATGGACAATGGTAGAGGTCAGGACAGGGGCTATACAGGTGTGGTGGAAGTGCTGATTGAGAACGTTCTGGGGTGATGTTTTAAATCGTGATCTAGGTGCTGTTTACATGGGTGTATACGTAATTAAAAATTTGTTGAGATGTATATATGACTTGTGCACTTTATGTATCTCAATAAATGCCTTTTTTTTTTTTTTTGAGACAGTCTCACTCTGTCTCCTGGGCTGGAGTCCAGTGCCACGATCTTGGTTCACTGTAATCTCTGCCTCTCAGATTCAAGCGATTCCCCACCTCAGCCTCCCGAGTAGCTGGGACCACAGGCGTGCACCACCATGTCAGCTGATTTTTGTAGAGACAGGGTCTCTCCATGTTGGTTAGGCTGGTCTTGAACTCCTGACCTCAGGTGATCCGCCCATCTTGGCCTCCCAAAGCACTGGGATTACAGGTGTGAGCCACCATGCCTAGCCAGAACGCATTTTATATTACATTTTTTAAGTTATTAAGGCAGAGAGGCACAGTGACTCACACCTGTCATCCAGCACTTCAGGAGGCCAAGGCAGGAGAATCACTTGAGACCAGGAGTTCAAGAACAGCCTGGGCAACATAGTGAGATCCTGTCTTTACAAAAAAAGAAAACTCTTTTAAAAAAATAGCTGAGTGTGGTGGTGTGTGCAAGCAGTCCTAGCTACTGGGGAGGCTGAGGCCAGAGGACTGCTTAAGCCCAGGATTTTGAGACGGCAGTGAGTTATGATCATGCCACTGCACTCCAGCCCGGGTGACAAAGTGAGGCCCTACTTCTAAAACATTTTTTTTTTTTAATTTAAAAAGGAAAACCTGATTCTTCTGTAGTTCCTAGGCACGATGATTGGGTGTTCATGTGCATGTATGAGATGTGCCTCCCTCAAACCTTGTTCTTACATCAGTACCTTACCCGTCTAACATGGAAAAAAAAAAAAAAAAAAAAAAAAAGAATACCCACAAAAAAAGCTATCCCCTAAAAAAAAAAAAAAAAAAAAAAAAAAAAAAAAAAGGAAGGCCCACAGAGAGAGCTGATCCCTAAAGGACGCATTTATAATCAAGGAAACAAAAAAAGGCCCTTAGAAATTGAAACATGAGAACTGAAATGCAAAAATGTTTAACAGATTGGAATACAGAATAAAAAGATAGATGAGAATTCTAAGAAAATGTATCAGCCAGGTGTGGTGACTCACACCTGTAATCCCAGCATTTTGGGAGGCCAAGACGGGTGGATCACTTGAGGTCAGGAGTTTAAGACCAGCCTGGCCAACATGGTGAAACTGTCTCTACAAAAAATACAAAAACCAGTCAGGCATGGTGGTGCATGCCTGTAATCTCAGCTACTTGGGGAGGCTGAGGCAGGAGAATCAACTGAGCCTGGGAGGCAGAGGTTGCAGTGAACAGAGATCATGCCACTGCACTCCAGCCTGGGCGACAGAACAAAACTCCATCTCAAAAAAATAAATAAATAAACTAAAATAAATACTTTTTTCTTTTAAATTTATTGAGACGGAGTCTCCCTCTGTCGCCCAGGCTGGAGTGCAGTGGTGTGATCTTGGCCTATGGCAACCTCTGCTGCCCAGGTTGAAGTGATTCTTGTGTCTCAGTCTCCCAAGTAGCTGGGACTATGCGACACCGCGCCTGGCTAATTTATTTTTATTTTTTATTTTTTTTTGAAACAAGAGTCTAGTGGTATGATCTCTGCTCACTGCAACCTCCACCTTCCGGGTTCAGGCCGGGCGATTCTCCCGCCTCAGCCTCCCGAGTAGCTGGGACCACAGGCACGTGCCACCACGCCTGGCTAATTTTTTGTATTTTTAGTAGAGACAGGGTTTCACTGTGTTAGCCAGGATGGACTCGTTCCCCTGACCTTGTGATCTGCCTGCCTCGGTCTCCCAAAGTGCTGGGATTACAGGCATGAGCCATTGCACCTGGCCTTTTTAAAATTATTTTTAGTACAGAAGGGACTTCACCATGTGGGCCAGGCTGGTCTCAAACTCCTGACCTCAGGTGATCTATCCGCCTCGGCCTCCCAAAGTGTTGGGATTACAGGCGTGAGCCACCATGCCCGGCCAAAATAAATACTTCTTGTATCCAAAAAGAAAAAAAAAAAAGATGTGCTAACTGGAAAAAAAGTGGATTTAACCCTGATTAACAGGGGAGGGAAGCCCCATGGTGACAGTGCTGTAGCAGGCTTCCACAGTAATCAATTCATAACGAAACAGCCTGATATGGGCTTCTGGGATGTCAATTTCTAGAACAAAAGAGGTTATAATACATTGAAGAATATAATTGAGAATTTGGGAAAAAAAATAAAGATGTAGTAATAGTAGAAAATGCAAGAAAACAAAGAAAAGGCAGCTAGAAACTCTAGGAAAAACAAAAAATTGAACAAGGCTACTATAGTCCATATAGTAACTGTCCAAATTAGAACTGCAGCATTCAAGATGAAATGAATCCTAAAGAAAACATACATTCTTTCTACCAACAACCACCTGAAAAAAAAAAAACCCAATCAGAAACTCTAGGAAAGGTTGGGCGCAGTGGCTCACACCTGTAATCCTAGCACTGTGGGAGGCCAAGGCAGGTGGATTGCTTGAGCCCAGGATTTCAAGACCAGCCTGGCCAACATGGTGAGACCTCGTCTTAATTAAAGAAGAAGAAGAAGAAAAAAAAAAACTATAGGAAAAAACAATACTAAATAAGAAAGTCATAGCCCAAGTATGAAACAAACTAAACTATATTATGAATTTGAGAAACTGGTAAGAATACAAGAATATTTTCAAAATATATTGATAAATTTGAGAAGCACAGGGTCATGGTATTGAAACTTACACTATTTGGCACTGCAATGAATTTTACCAGTTTAAAAAATTTTTTCAACAGGAATGCTCCTATTAAAATCTAAGGTCATTTCATTCCTCTGCTCAAAAACCTTCTAATGGCTTCCATTACACTTACAATGAAAGTAAAGCTCTTGGCTGGGCACGGTGGCTCAAGCCTGTAACCCCAGCACTTTGGGAGGCCGAGGCAGGCTGATCACCTGAGGTGAGGAGTACGAGACCAGCCTGGCTAACGTGGTGAAACCCAGTTTCTACTAAAAATACAAAAAATAAGCCAGGTGTTGTGGCACACGCCTGTAATCCCAGCTACTCAGGAGGCTGAGGCAGGAGAATCGCTGGAATCCAGGAGGCAGAGGTTGCAGTGAGCCGAGACTGCACCATTGCATTCCAGCTTGAGCAACAAGAGCGAAACTCCGTCTTAAAAAAAAAGGGAAAAAAAAGTAAAGTTCTTATTTTTGTGACGGGGCCTCGCTCTATTACCCAGGCTGAAGTGCAGTGGCACAATCATGACTCACTGTAGCCTCGAATTCCCAGGCTCTGGCAATCCTCCCGCCTCAGCCTCCGGAGCAGCTGGGACCACAGGCATGCCCTACCAATTTTTGTATTTTGGCAGAGATGAAGTTTCACCATGTTGCCCACACTGGTCTCAAATTCCTGAGCTCAAGTGATCCATCCACCTCGGCCTCCCAAAGTGCTGGAATTACAGGCATGAGTCACTGCATCAGGCTGAAAATAAAGTTCTTATAATGCTTTTCAAGGCCCTATGCCATCTGCCCTTCTCCATCACTTCTCTGACCTCATCAATTTATCTCTTTTGATCTTGCTGCCACAGTTATACTGGTCTCCTTGCCGTAAAGCCTTTGTTCTTGCTGTTCCACCTGCCTGGAATGAATCTCTCTTACATATCCCCATCCCCTAGTCAGTTCTTTCATTTTAAGTCTTTACTCAAAGTCACCTTCTTAGTGAGACCTTCTCTGACTCTACTGAAAATTTCTGGCCGTGTGTGGTGGCTCACACCTGTAATCCTGGCACTTTGGGAGGTCGAGGTGGGAGGATCACTTGAGCCCAAGAGACCAATCTAAGCAATATGATGAGACATCCTCTCTATAAAATTTTTTTTTTTTAAATTTCTATCCCTCCTGTTGATATCCCATATCTCCTTTCTCTATTTTTTTCTCCTTTGCACTTATTTTAAATGCCAAAAAGACATGGATTTTTCCTGTTTTATTAACTACTGTATGTCCTGTACCTAGAGCAGAGTCTGGAATATAAAAGCTTAATAAATATTGTTGGAAGAATTATCCCTTAGACAAAATACACAGTTTCTGACTTAAATGTAAAGCTACTAAACCCTGGGGGTATAAAAATAAAAGGATAGCTGAGAGAAGCTGGGAGGGCTAGAGAGGTGGACAAGAACAAAGAGGACTGCTGATTTTCTGTGTAAGTCCATCTCTACTGTATGACTTTTAAATCATGTCCAGTATGTTAATCTGATAATATTTTGAATTTTAAACCTATGCAACTATATTTGAAACATTTTTATTTTGTGGCAATCTATGTAAGTAATGCCAATTATGATGACACTTACATTAGGAAGGCTATGGTTGCTATAACACCACAGGCATGGTATGAGTGGTTGAAATCTTTCATGGTGGGATAAATAACAGCTGCATCTATGATAATCCACCAGCCTGTAAAAAACTAAAACAAAGGTGACACCAATGAGAAATTACAGCAATTCTGTATCTCACTGGCTAAAAGACAGCAAGATATTTAAGTGAAGAGATCCCTTTCAATTAATTTCAAAAATGTTCTAGCTATTTCCCACATGTAATTTGCACATGGCCTAATAGCTGACTAGGTACCCTTAAATCTGACAGCAATTTATATTTATTAACGTAACTTTTCTCTAAGTCTACTTCAATCATTATTTAATTTTATGATAATAAAGTCTTGTAATCTAATTTGGTAAACTAGAAACCAGTTATCTTGTGGAGGGGGAAAGGAAAAAAGTAACTCAAATTCCAACTGACAGAAGTGTCCTGTTGATACATAAGCTTCCAGAGAAATATTCCCCAAAATCAAGAAAAAAGCATTCAAATTAATATGGAGAACAACTATTGTTCACAGAATTTTAGCTATCTTCTTGCTGTGAAATAATAGCTCTGAGGTTCTGCTTTTGATGAATTCCAGTGCAGTCTAAAGGTGGTTTCAGGTGTGATTTTAAATTCAATGTCAACACCAGATTACAATTTATTTGAATTTGGCTCTAGATATTTTCAAGGGCAAAGGTATAACAAAATAACCCCAAAACTTCAAATAGTTTTTTATCATCTGAGCAGAAATTTACAATAAACTTATCTTAACCAAATTCTGACAAGTAGCTTAGAAGATTTTTAGAGTAACCCCCTTTCCTATCCCCACACCAAACCTTGACTCAGTTAGCTCTGGGAACTGACATCTTCTGGCAATTACTTTAAAATAACAATTTTAGGCCGGGCGCGGTGGCTCAAGCCTGTAATCCCAGCACTTTGGGAGGCCGAGGCGGGTGGATCACAAGGTCAGGAGATCGAGACTATCCTGGCTAACATGGTGAAACCCCGTCTCTACTAAAAATACAAAAAAAACCTAGCCGGGCGCGGTAGCGGGCGCCTGTAGTCCCAGCTACTCGGGAGGCTGAGGCGGGAGAATGGCGTGAACCCGGGGGGCGGAGCTTGCAGTGAGCCGAGATCGCGCCACTGCACTCCAGCCTGGGAGACACAGTGAGACTCCGTCTCAAAAAAAAAAAAAAAAAAAAAAAAAAAAAAAAAAAAAAAAAAAAAAAATAACAATTTTAAGCTAGTCAAATTACTTTTATCAGGTTACAGACAGATCCATACTCGATTAATAACATTTTTAGTGGCTAACACAAGTACATACACCTTTCTTTCTACCCTCAATGTATTCAAGATATTTTCTTCATAGACTAAAAACTCAAAGCTTTTTGGCCAGGTGCAATGGCCTGTAATCTCAGGACCTTGGGAGGCCAAGGCCAGTGAATCACTTGAGCCCAGGAGTAGGAGACCAGCCTGGGCAACATGGAGAGACCCCCATCTCTACAAAAAAACACAAAAATTAGCCCAGTGTGGTGGCCCTTGCCCGTGGTCCAGGGTACTCCAGAGGCTGAGGTGGGAGGATCACCTGAGCCCGGGAGGTCGAGACTGCAATAAGCAGTGATTGCACCACTGCACTCCAGCCTGGGAGACAGAGTGAGACCCTGTCTTGAAAATAAATAAATATTAAAGCTTAAGAAAAAATGGCTTGGCACAGTGGCTCATGCCTGTAATCCCAACACCTTGGGAGGCCGAGGCAGGTGGATCACCTGAGGTTGGGAGTTCAAGACCAGCTTGACCAACACAGAGAAACCCCGTCTCTACTAAAACAAGCGTGAAACTCTGTCTCAAAAAAAAAAAATTTACTCTTTAGAGCCTATGACACCTTATGATCATAAAAAACTAACAGCAGATCCCTTGAGGGATCTGAAGTGTAAATAAAAATTTTATTCTGTAAATTACTTTTACACAATGTATTTTAATGAGTTTCCTTGTTTTTGCTTTTTTTTAAAAAAAATTCATGCTAATCTTCTCTATATCATTCCAATTTTAGTGTATCTGTTGCCAAAGCGAGCACTTTTTTTTCCTTAATGAGACTGAGAAGAAAGTTAACTGGATTATGGAGAAATGCAATCATATCTATTGACTGGTTTTGACCTGATTGCTTCTTAAACACTTCCTTGTACCTTAATGTACTCATTAAAAGGAGATAGAATCCATATAATGAACAAATGTTTTATTATGCTAGTTTTACCATGCAGAATAACCCAACCACTCTGTTAATCAAATTTTAAACCATAAACTCTTAAAGTGGAACTAACGGCTCTCCATAAACAACAAAATATCAACATGGTCAAAGTGGTCAAAGATAAAATAAATAGTACATATTTTAAAACATCCTGCAGAATTCAAAACCCATAAACACAAAACGCACCAAAAAATGAGGTCCAAATTATCAATGACACTTACTAGTACACCAGCAGCAATGGAAGCAATAGTATTGCGCTTTTCCCCCCAGTCAATGCATTCTGAGCATCTCAAGCCCTCTAGAAATCCAGACATTTTTTTCAGGTCACTTAAAAACAAACAAACAAATAATTAAATAAAGTACTTCAATTTACTTGCTTCAAACCTGAAAAATAATTAATAGCTCAGGAATAATTAAAGTGAAATTACAAATGCTTTATTTTGGTTCCACACACTTCTTCAGAATATTTGATTTAGTTTTTGATGAATTTCCACGTTATAACTTTGGAAAGTAATATCTGGATTCATTTAGTATCTTTTTTAATGTAAAAAATGGTTTGGGGACCGGGCGTGGTGGCTCATGCCTGTAATCCCAGCAATTTGGGAGGCAGTGGTAGGTGGGTCACCTGAGGTCAGGAGTTTGAGACCAGCCTGGCCAACATGGCAAAACCCCATCTCTACTAAAAATACAAAAATTAGCTGGGTGTGGTGGTGCATGTCTGTAATCCCAGCTACTTGGGAGGCTGAGGCAGGAGAATCGCTTGAACTTGGGAGGCGAAGGTTGCAGTGAGCCCAGATCGTGACACTGCACTCCAGCCTGGGCGACAGAGCAAGACTCTGTCTCAAAAATAATAATGAATAAATAGAAATCAATGATTTGGATATATTTAAGCAACATTAACAAAGGTGGGTCTCCAAATATTGAAAAAATTTTAACTACTGGTTGACCTCCTCCTAAAAATCTGTCACATCCCATTATTTCTAAGTAGGTATTGAATTAGTTTAGGTGGTACTTTTAATATCAGGTATATGATTACTAATCCACAAGAGCTCTTTTGTATCATTTTGATTCCAAACTTATTAGATGACTTTGATATTTACAGTCTAGGAGTACTAACATTAGTAGAGAGACAAGTGATAAACTGTGGCTCTACGTGGAAGTACAGATTCAAATGAAAAATAATTCTCTAATTTACATATTTTATCACAGAACGTGTGTTTCTTCACACCTAAATTAAGAAATTAAACACTGCACTGCAGTTCTTACCTCTACCCACATCATTTCCTTTCACTTCATTCACTTCACTGTTTTTCTTTCTGCAAGCCTGCCTTTTGGTGTCATTTCTATGTAAAGAACATCCACTTGATTTTAATATCCCTATCTCTGATCCTAAAGGGTGTTTCCAGCCAAAAAAATGCACAAAATTGTGATTAATATTAATTCAGATTACAAAAATCCAACTGCTATTTAAATATAGCAGACCCAAACTGTCTTTACAAATTACATAAAACACTCCTGTAAGCCGAGCTGTACAGACCTGACTTGAGACACAGCCATGTTATCTCTATTTCAGAGTATGAAAAAACCTGAAATACGTATAACTTAAGAACACCCTAATTCCTACAGCGAACTTGAGTCCCTTAAATTACTCTGCAGCCAGCAATTATAGTTGTCCAAAAATATGACACCCTAAAAAAGAGCAACGTCTCCCATTTTTAACTTCTTTCAAAAATTAAATATTAAAATACATGATTACAGCCAGTGCTAAGATGTCTTTGGGACAAGTTCAATTTAGGAAATTCACTCATTTGATTCTTCCCCGGGAAGAACTGCAATCCAGTGTTACTTTCGGTTCATCCCAATGGCCCCGCCCCGAATCCATTTTTCTTGCACGACGACTGGCACGCTCAAGCCAGACCCCGCCCTCCAAACTCTGGGAATTTTAGGTCTCGAGGGACGCGGCTGGAAGATGGGGGAGCCACCTTCAGCCCGGCCGCCCCTCGCTAAGGGAGCCGGACGGGCCACGCTCCTTTCTCGGAACTTCGGCCTGTCCAGCTGTAAAGTGGGGGACAGGGGGATTTCCAAGAATCCTGGGATGTCCTGGGGGAGGGCGCGGTCCCGTCTCCGTCTTGGCGGGTCTGGACGCGGTCGCCTTCTCCAGGAGCCGCAGGACCCAGGAGAGGAGAGGTCTGCAGGGGCTCAGCCCCGGTCTGCGGCTTCCCGGAGTGTGGCGGCAACGAGCCTGTGCTGTAGGCACCAACCCGTCAGACGGTCCCGGCTCCGAGGCCTCTCCAGCCTTGAAACCGCTCCTCTCCTGCCCCCATTCCCCGCCCGACACTTACGTCCAGCCCCGTCGTGCAGTGGTTCCGGAGCCCGGTGTAGCGCCGCGCGCAGCCGCCTCACTCCACCGGTTTCAGCCAAGAAAACAAAACGTCCACGGCCTCCAGACACCCGGATGCAGCAGTACCACCCCCGCGGCTCAGCCGCGCATGCGGACACGGGGCGGAGGGCGGGACGCCGGGTCCCGAGGGAGCCTCGCCCACCACGCCAACGCGTCTGCGCAGGCCCGGGCGCTCGCTGGCGGGGCTTTCCGCAGCTCTGGGATCACTGCTGGACGTCGGAAGTGCTAGCTTGGAGTACGCCCTTCGAGGGTAGGCGTGAGAAGTTGCTCTGTGTGCTGAGCTTTCTAAAGGAAGGCATCCGTTGGCCTTTGTACCCGTCTTGATTGAGGTGACGAGTGTTTTCTAGTACTGGGGTCGGCCCCCCAGCCGTCTCAGGTGTGGGTGGCAGGAAGAGTGCCGGGTCCCATGTGGTGCAAAAGTTGGGTTCCGGTTTGCAGCCACACAGCGCTACTCAGGACTTTTTAGTCTTGTTTATTTTCTCCGTGCCTGTTCCCGCCCCCTCGCAGTTCCACCTCTGGGAGAGGGGCGGGTTCAGCTCCAGGAGGCGGGGACTTCCCGGCTCGGTGTGGCTGGGGTGTCCCGTGGACCCCAGTCCCGGCGCGGTGACCCACTTATGGGACTTGGCCTTTCTTTGCTGTTTGTTTAAGGCAGGGTTTCTCAGCCTGGGCACTACTGACGTTTTGGGCCGGCTCATTCTGTCTGGGTTGGGAAGGGTAATGTCCCGTGCTGCTTAGAATGTGTAACTGCATCCCCCGTCTCTACCCGGTGGATGCAAGTAGCAGCCCCAGTGAACCAAAAATGTCCCCAGACTTTGCCAAATATCCTCCCCCTCGGGGAAGATCGCCTCGCTTGAGAACCACTGTTGGAGGAGAGCCTGGGTTTTCGGGAGGTGACCGTTTACAAAGGGGAGGACTGTAAGAAGCCGGAAGCAATGATGTGTTAGCTACGTGAACGACTTGTGGCCGGGCCGGCCCCTCTTCTGGAAGCCGTCAGTTTGGGTCTCGCGTCTGGGATCGCCGTCGAGGAGTCAGATCCAGCCCCAGAGAGGGAGCAGGGTCGAGGTGTCGTTGCAGAAGGCGCCACCGGAGGAAGCACGGGCAACGTGCGGTCTCCCTAGCGGAGGCACTCGCGATCCTGCAGCCGCCGGTCCGGGAGGTGCTCGGTACCCCTCCGTGGTGCCTGTCCGGTAGCTGGTCACTCTCGGGGGAAGGTCGTGCTACAGAAGGGCATTATGCGATCACACAGAGACGGCGTTGCTGCGGCTTTGACCCTATGGTGCACCCGAAAGAACACAGAGGGTGGAGGGAGAGATCCAGGAAGAGTCCCGGAGCAGAACCTCCTTTCACTTAAGTTAAAAAGGTGGGTCACTTGTTAAGAGCTACGCGCAGGTTCATCTGATTTAGATGTACGGCGGCAGTATATGAGTGGGATGGAAACCATGGTGACTGTTGTTTCCTTTGATGGATGAAACTTATATCCCTTTGGGTTTTTTGTTTGTTTGTTTTCGGTGGGGGGGCATTAACCGATTAGTAGATAAAACTACATAGTATAATCTATAGCCTATTTTTAAATGGACACGTTCTTACCACTCAGGAGGTTTATCGTGATTGTTTAATGTCTCAGGATGGAGGAATCTAGTGCAGGCAGTTCTTAATGAAACCTTTTAAATTCCTGTTAATGACTTAACATTAGTTTACCAGCTCTGAGCAGCTTTAAACAAACCTTGATTTCAGCTTTTAATAAGCTAATGACTGCGGGAGAAAAGATATTAACTCTCCTTTCTCTTTGTGTTTTTTGCCCCTACCCTTTTTTATCTTTACTGACCTTAACATGATTGTCAAATATTTATAAACATGAGTGAACATCTTTATATTACTCTCATTAATAAGATAAATGCTTAATTTGTCATTCTTTACGTTTTTGGGACTTAATGAATGTTTGTCTTTTGTAGATAAAATGGAGCTGCTAGAAATAGCAAAAGCCAGCCCAGCTAAATCTTTAGGAATGGCCAACCCTGACTTGCCAGATGGTCTCAGAACTGTTCCTATCGTTAAAGAAACAAACTGCAACAGCTGTACTATATGCCACAAAGTTCGAGGTAAGTTCTTCAGGTGTATCCAAACAAAACCTTCCAAAAGATCTGGTTAAAATTTTTTATTTGATTTAACTTCTATACTTCTCAGAAAGGCTAAATATAATTTGTTAAAGTCAAAGTAGCAGATCTGGAAATAGTAAACAGGCTCTCACCCATGAAAATGGGAGGGGAATGAACTTTACTTTTGGTGAGCCTGGAACTGTCCCTGAAAGTCCCACATTCTAGGAAACTCCTGAGTGCAAAAAGTCCTGATTTTCAGCAATGAGTGAGGAAAGTTGGGGATGGGAGGAATACAAAAACTGTATGGTGCCTCCCCCCACCCAAAAAGAGACTGAAGACAACCCTTAAGTGAATATGGCTATTGTCTGCCTTCTGTTAACCTCTGAATTGGCAGCCATGACTTGTGGTTCACAATAATGGATCATCCATTGTTGCATCCTCTCAGAGCAATTTTAAGTTCTAACTATGTACAATGTGAGTCCTAATCTTGAGTGTTAACAGTCTACTTAACTGTGTGCTTTGTATGTAGATAGACAGTAAACTTTGTGAATTGTGACCATGTTTTCTTAGAGTTCAGATAATGAAACTAATGACAAGTACAATACCAACGCCAGTGTGACCTAGACAATACCAAAGCCGTTTAACATAAACGGCTATGTTATTTTAATGACAGATGGAAGGACACATACAGCTGGATTAGGGAGGTAAGTAACCCAAACAGAGCATACTGCACAATATGCAGAAAAGAATTTGCGGTTGGGCATGGTGGAGAAGGGGATGTGAAAAAACATACAGACATTGAATCTAACAAGTCTGGGATGAGACAATCACGTACTTTTGAATCAATTCAAAGTGTTTTCGTTTCCCAAAATGACACCAATGGTCGATCGAAAATAGCAGCTGCTAGTGGGGCACGGTGGCTCACACCTGTAATCCCAGCACTTTGGGAGGCTGAGGCAGGCAGATCACCGGAAGCCAGGAGTTCAAGACTAGCCTGGTCAACATGGTGAAACCTGATCTCTACTAAAAATACAAAAATTAGCTGGGTGTGGTGGCCCCTGCCTATAATCCTAGCTACTCAGGAGGCTGAGGCACAAGATCAGTTGAACCTGGGAGGCGGAAGTTGCAGTGAGCTAAGATTGCGCCAGTGCTACTGCACACCAGCTTGGGCGACAGAACGAGACTCTGTCTTAAAAAAAAAGAAAGTAAAAAAGGCTGGGCATGGTGACCCATACGTGTTATCCCAGCACTTTGGGTGGCTGAGGCGGGTGGATCACTTGAGGCCAGGAGTTTAAGACTAGCCTGGCCAACCTGGCAAAACCCTGTCTCTATCAAAAATACAAAAATTAGCCAGGCGTGGTGGTACACACCTGTAATCCCAGCTACCTACTGGGGAGGCTGAGGCACGAGAATCACTTGAACCCAGGAAGCACAGGTTGCAGTGAGCCGAGATTGCACCACTGCACTCCAGCCAGAGTGAAACTTTGTCTCAGAAAAAAAAAAAAAAAGAAAAAATAGCAGCTGATGAACTAGCGAATTAGCTTGGGTATACCACACAAATGACCATGGTTTATCCTATCCTTCCCTTGATTGCTCTATGAAACTGAGTAAAATTACATTTTCTGATTCAGAGGTTGTAACTAAAATATCCTGTGGGTGGAAAAAAAGGGGAGATTTTGGTAACAGACGTGCTGGCCCTTACAGTGTAGAGCTGATCCTGTCAGATCTCACCAATGATCATGCTTTCTACAGGATGGCAAGTAATGTATTGAATCATGGCAATACAAAAGTGTTCCCCCTAGCTCTTAGGTACTTTGATTTGAAAAGTGGAGTTTCAAGTTGCCTCCTTGATTTCTATGAAAATTTTTATGAAACCTCAGAAAACATAAACAATTATTGATAGCATGTCCAAATACAAACTAGACTTTGCTCACCTATCTGCATATTCAGCAGATGGTGCAAATGTAAATTTTGGCAAGTTCCATTCAGTCTACAAACTTCTCACCACAGAAAAAGAAAAGGTTTTACCTGCTAAACGGCCTGCACAACTGGTATACAAGACTGCTAAAAAGGGCTGTGATTTGCTTTCCTGTGATACTGAAGCTTTCACAATCAAAGTTTTGGGTTGCTTTTCAGTTTCCTCAAAACATGCAGAGACACTTCATGAGGTTTTTGACTTTGTCGAAATGAAAATAGAATCCTTCAACATGTGCCTACAAGATGGCTATCGTTACTGGCCATAGAGAAGATGTTAAAATGTTGGCCTGCCATCAAGTCTTATTTTCAAAATATGGGAAAAGAAGAGTGTTCTTCTCTAATTTGGAAATACATCAAGGATGAGGATGAAGAAACAAGATTATAGTATAACAGAAATATATATGCCTTTTGTCCAGAACTGCTTGATGATCTTTGAAGAAGTTATAAGGAGCGTAGAAAAGGATACACTAACTGCACCTGAGTTATTTGATATTATGTGTAAGTTGCGGCAAAAGCTCATACAGCAAAAAAATGACTCTTTGGAAAGAAGATTGTTTTAGAACTCAAAAAAATGTCATCAGAAAAGGGCAACCAAATTGAACTGGACTTTCTTGATTACTAGAACTTTAACCTTTTTTTTTTTTTTTTGAGATGGAGTCTTGCTCTGTCATCCAGGCTGGAGTGCAGTGGCACGATCTCAGCTCACTGCAAGCTTTGCTTCCCCGTTCATGCCATTCTCTTCACCTAAAATTAACCATCACAAAAGTTAAGGAGAAAGAAGACAACTTGTAGGGGAGGCTGCTATGCAAGATAGTGTGTGAAGGAAGGGCTCTCTGAAGAAGTAACATCTGAGCAGAGACTTGAATGAAGTGAAGAATTGAGCCATGTGGGTATGGAGGATACAACTTCCAGGTAGAGAGGACAAGTGTGGTGTGTATCAGGGTCAGCAAAGAAGCCATGTGACAGAGAAGGGTGGGCCAGGGAGATAGGGATAAGTGATCTACCTCCTGGGGAGGTGGCCAGGAGCTAGAGCATGAGGATCTTGTAGGATTTTGTTCTGCAAGGTATGTACATCCTCATTGTCTTTCACATTCTAAGGTGGTACCACTCAGTGATTGAAATCCTTAAGCGTTATATTAGTCTGCTTGGGCTACCATAACAGCCAAAAGTAGCTATTTTTTGAATTTCGAATGGTTTAGTCAGACTACAAATTACTTAATAACAGGGGCTACAGTTCATTCCTGGATATATCCCCAGAATCAGGGACAGTTTCTAGAACACACTTGAGTGCTCAACAGACATAGCTATTATAGTTAGTTGAAATAGAATTGGCAATGTGGGAAATAAGAAATCATATTTTTGGCCCAGCACAGTGGTTCACGTCTGTAATCCCAGCACTTTGGGAGGCTGAGGCAGGAGGATCAATTGAGGTCAGGAGTTTGAGACCATCCTGGCCAATATGGTGAAACCCCATTTCTACTAAAAATATAAAAAGTAGCTGGGTGTGGTGGTGTGTGCCTGTGATCCCAGCTACACAGGAGGCTGAGGTGGGAGAATTGCTTGAACCTGGTAGGCAGAGATTGGAGTGAGCCAAGATCATACCACTGCACTCCAGGCTGGGCAACAGAGCCAGACTCCATCTCAAAAAAAAAAAAAAAGGGGGGGGAGGATCCAAGATGGCCGAATAGGAACAGCTCCGGTCTACAGCTCCCAGCGTGAGTGATGCAGAAGATGGGTGATTTCTGCATTTCCAGCTGAGGTACCGGGTTCATCTCACTGGGACTTGTTGAACAGTGGGTACAGCCCACAGAGTGTGAGCTGAAGCAGGGCAGGGCATTGCCTCACGTGGGAAGCGCAAGGCGTCGGGAAATTCCCTTTCCTAGCCAATTGAAGCTGTGACACATGGTACCTGGAAAATCGGGACACTCCCACCCTAATACTGCCCTTTTCCAACAGTCTTAGCAAATGGCACACCAGGAGATTATATCCTGTGCCTGGCTCTGAGGGTCCCACGCCTATGCAGCCTTGCTCACTGCTGGCACAGCAGTCTGAGACTGAACTGCAAGGCAGCAGCGAGGCTGGGGGAGGGGTGTCCGCCATTGCTGAGGCTTGAGTAGGTAAACAAAGTGGCCGGGAAGCTCCAACTGGGTGGAGCCCACTGCAGCTCAATGAGGCGTGCCTGCCTCTGTAGACTCCACCTCTGGGGGCAGGGCATAGCTGAACAAAAGGCAGTAGAAACTTCTGCAGACTTAAACGTCCCTGTCTGACAGCTTTGAAGAGAGTAGAGGTTCTCCTAGCACGGAGTTTGAAATCCGAGAATGGACAGACTGCCTCCTCAAATGGATCCCTGACCCCGAGTAGCCTAACTGGGAGACACCTCCCAGTAGTGGCCAACTGACACCTCATACAGCCAGGTGCACCTCTCAAATGAAGCTTCCAGAGGAAGGATCAGGCAGCAACATTTGCTGTTCTGCAACATTTGCTGTTCTGCAGCCTCTGCTGGTGATACCCAGGCAAACAGCATCTGGAGTGGACCTCCAGCAAACTCCAACAGACCTGAAGCTGAGGGTCCTGACTGTTAGAAGGAAAACTAACAAACAGAAAGGAATAGCATCAATATCAACAAAAAGGACATCCACACCAAAGCCCCATCTGTAGGTCACCATCATCAAAGACCAAAGGTAGATAAAACCACAAAGATGGGGAGAAACCAAAGCAGAAAAGCTGAAAATTCTAAACATCAGAGTGCCTCTTCTCCTTCAAAGGAACACAGCTCCTCGCCAGCAATGGAACACAACTAGATGGAGAATGACTTTGATGAGTTGAGAGAAGTAGACTTCAGAAGATCGGTAATAACAACTCTGAACTGAAGGAGGATGTTCAAACCCATTGCAAAGAAGCTAAAAACCTTGAAAAAAGATATGAGATGAATGGCTGACAAGAACAGTGTAGAGAAGACCTTAAATAACCTGATGGAGCTGAAAACCATGCCACGAGAACTACGTGATGCGTGCACAAGCTTCAGGAGCTGATTCAATCAAGTGGAAGAAAGGATATCAGTGATTGAAGATCAAATGAATGAAATGAAGTGAGAAGAGAAGTTAAGAGAAAAAAGAGTGAAAAGAAACAAACAAAGCCTCTAAGAAATAGGGGAGTATGTGAAAAAACCAACTCTTATGTGTGATTGGTGTACCTGAAAGTGATGGGGAGAATGCAACCAAGTTGGAAAACACTCTTCAGGATATTATCTGGGAGAACTTCCCCAACCTAGTAAGGCAGGCCAACATTCAAATTCAGGAAATACAGAGAACACCACAAAGATACTCCTCGAGAAGAGCAACTCCAAGACATATAATTGTCAGATTCACCAAGGTTGAAATGAAGGAAAAAATGTTAAGGGCAGCCAGAGAGAAAGGTCAGGTTACCCACAAAGGGAAGCCCATCAGACTAACAGTGGATCTCTCAGCAGAAACTCTACAAGCCAGAAGAGAGTGGGGGCCAATATTCACATTCTTAAAAAAAAGAATTTTCAACCCAGAATTTCATATCCAGCCAAACTAAGCTTCATAAGTGAAGGAGAAATAAAATCCTTTACAGACAAGCAAATGCTGAGAGATTTTGTCACCACCAGGCCTGCCTTACAAGAGCTCCTGAAGGAAGCAGTAAACATGGAAAGGAACAACCGATACCAGTCACAGCAAAAGCATGGCAAATTGTAAAGACCATCAATGCTAGGAAGAAACGGCATCAATTAACGAGCAAAATTACCAGCTAACATCATAATGACAGGATCAAATTCACACATAACAATATTAACCTTAAATGTAAATGGGCTAAATGCCCCAATTAAAAGACACAGACTGGCAAATTGAATAAAGAGTCAAGACCCATCAGTGTGCTGTATTCAGGAGACCCATCTCACATGCAGAGATACACATAGGTTTAAAATAAAGGGATGGAGGAAGATCTACCAAGCAAATGGGGAAAAAAAGCAGGGGTTGCAATTCTAATCTCTGATAAAACAGACTTTAAACCAACAGTAACTATACTACAAGGCTACAGTACAGCATGGTACTGGTACCAAAACAGAGATGACCAATGGAACAGAACAGAGCCCTCAGAAATAATACCACACATCTACAACCATCTGATCTTTGACAAACCTGACAAAAACAAGAAATGGGGAAAGGATTACCTATTTAATAAATGGTGCTGGGAAAACTGGCTAGCCATATGTAGAAAGCTGAAACTGGATCCCTTCCTTACACCTTATACAAAAATTAATTTAAGATGGATTAAAGACTTAAATGTTAGACCTAAAACCATAAAAACCCTAGAAGAAAAACCTAGGCAGTACCATTCAGGACATAGGCATGGGCAAGGACTTCATGACTAAAACACCAAAAGCAATGGCAACAAAAGCCAAAATAGACAAATGGGATCTAAGTAAACTAAAGAGCTTCTGCACAGCAAAAGAAACCAACATCAGAGTGAACAGGCAATCTACAGAATGGGAGAAAATTTTTACAATCTACCCATCTGACAAAGGGCTAATATCCAGAATCTACAAAGAACTTAAACAAATTTACAAGAAAAAAATCAACCCCATCAAAAAGTGGGCAAAGGATATGAACAGACACTTCTCAAAAGAAGACATTTATGCAGCCAACAGATACATGAAAAAATGCTCATCATCACTGGCCATCAGAGAAATGCAAATCAAAACCGAAATGAGATACCATCTCATACCAGTAAGAATGACGATCATTAAAAGGTCAGGAAACAACAGGTGCTGGAGAGGATGTGGAGAAATAGGAACACTTTTACTCTGTTGGTGGGACTGTAAACTAGTTCAATCATTGTAGAAGACAGTGTGGCGATTCCTCAAGGATCTAGAACTAGAAATACCATTTGACCCAGCCATCCTATTACTGGGTATATACCCAAAGGATTATAAATCATGCTGCTATAAAGACACATGCACACATATGTTTATTGCAGCACTATTCACAATAGCAAAGACCTGGAACCAACCCAGATGTCCATCAATGATAGACTGGATTAAGAAAATATGACACATACACACCATGGAATACAATGCAGCTATAAAAAAGGATTTCATGTCCTTTGTAGGGACATGAATGAAGCTGGAAACCATCATTCTGAGCAAACTGTCGCAAGGACAGAAAACCAAACACTGCACGTTCTCACTCATAGGTGGGAATTGAACAATGAGAACACTTTGACACAAAGCAGAGAACATCATACACCGGGGCATGTTGTGGAGTGCAGGGAGAGGGGAGGGATGGCATTAAGAGAAATACCTATTGTAAATGACCAGTTAATGGGTGCAGCACACCAATATGGCACGTGTATACATATGTAACAAACCTGCAAGTTGTGCACATGTACCCTAGAACTTAAAGTATAATAATTAAAAAAAAAAAAAAAAAGAAATTGGCTTGGTGCAGTGGCTCACACCTGTAATCCCAGCACTTTGGGAGGCCAAGGCAGGCAGATCACGAGGTCAGGAGATGGAGACCATCCTGGCTAACACAGTGAAACCCCCTCTCTACTAAAATTAAAAAAAATTAGCCGGTTGTGGTGGCGGGCACCTGTAGTCCCAGCTACTCAGGAGGCTGAGGCAGGAGAGTTGCTTGAACCCGGGAGGCGGAGGTTGCAGTGAGCCAAGATCAGGCCACTGCATTCCAGACTGGGTGACAGAGTGAGACTCTGTCTCAAAAAAAAAAAAAAAGAAGAGACACCAGAAGTGTAAAAGCAGAGGACAGGCCATATGAGGACGCAGGAAGGAGGCAGCCATCTGCAAGACAGGAAGAGAGATGTCACCCAGAAACCAACCCTGCCGGCACCTTGAACTTCCAGCGTCCAGAATTAGAAAATAAATTTCTGTTGTTTAAGTCTGAGTGACTTAACAACAGTTTAAGCTGCTGTTATGGGAGCCCAAGCAGACTAATACAACGCTTAAGGATTTCAATCACTGAGTGGTACCACCTTAGAATGTGAAAGACAATGAGGATGTATGTACAACCTCCTTCCCCTGTGTTTGGAGGGTGGCTTCAAATTCTTTCTGTTTTCTGTGCTGTGTAGGAAAAAAAAATCTATAAAATTCTGTGAGTTTGTAATTGATAGATTGGTCCTCTTTCATACAAATAATGCTTATAGTTTAAAAGTCCTAGAAAAATAAATTCACAGTCACATTTTCTGTATGCAACTACATTTATGTAAGTGAAAACTTGGTAGTTTGTTTAGCTTGTTCATTTTTATTTTTCAAGTATTATGTAAACAAAAAGAACCTTGGTCTGCCAGAATTTTCAAAGAAAATTGGCAAAACAAGATTTCCCATAGTAACAACCATACATACAGCTATATTCAGTGACTAAATGGTGTTTATGCTTTTCTTAAGCAATGGAGTTCATTTTGACCAATTGTTAAGAAGTACCTAAGAAAACTGCTTATTCATTTTCCACATCCTGTTTGGCAAAGTGTGACACATAGCAATAGAAAACAATAATATAATCCTGGGATGCATATACAATCAGTGCACAGAGAGCTGTGGTATCAGCTTTCAGACGAACATTTAAACACTGCCACACACTGTCCATCTGTTGTCCTGCAATCAGGTTCTGCCCTTGGTCTCAGTGGAAGCCTGAATCACAGGCACTGCCACGTTCACAAAGCTGTTAATTCTTCAAAACACCAAATGGTACTCAAATAGGGAAGTATAGGCCGGGCATGGTGGCTCACACCTGTAATCCCAGCACTTTGGGAGTCCAAGGCGGGCTGATCCTGGCCGACATGGTGAAACCCCGTCTCGACTAAAAATGCAAAAATTAGCCGGATGTGGTAGCGCGTGCCTGTAGTCCCAGCTACTCGGGAGGCTGAGGCAGGAGAATCGCTTGAACTTGGGAGGTGGAGGTTGCAGTGAGCTGAGATTGTGGCACTGAACTCCAGCCTGGTGACAGAGCGATACTCCATCTCAAAAAAAAAAAAAAAAAAATTATACCATCTGAAGACTCTAATGGTATGATCTAAGGTTCTATGAAGCACATGATTGCAGTCATGTCAAAGCAGTTTCTATGAGCACACTGTTATCTGTTAAAAAAGCAAACAAGGCCGGGCACAGTGGCTCAGGCCTTTCATCCCAGCACTTTGGGAGGCCGAGGTGGGTGGATCACTTGAGGTCAGGAGTTTGAGATCAGCCTGGCCAACATGGTGAAACCCCATCTTTACTAAAAACACAAAAAATTAGCCAGATGTGGTAGGTGCCTGTAATCCCAGCTACTTGGGAGGCTGAGGCAGGAGAATCGCTTGAACCCAGGAGGCAGAGGTTCAGTGAGCCGAGATGGTGCCATTCCACTCTAGCCTGGGTGACAGAGTAAGACTCCATCTCAAAAAATAATATTAAATTAACCTTAGCTTACTGGATGACCACCATCATATATGCAGTCTGTTGTTGACCAAGATGTTGTTATGTGGTACATAGCTGTATTTTATTGTTGTATTCTACAGTGCATAATAAATGGTGAGATTCTCCTCAAAGAGTGGCAGAGAAAGGATTCAACTCCATTTTCTGTGACACCAGCGTCTGTGCAGAACATTGGATAACACCTCTAAAATGACAAAGTGTTTTCTAGGCCAAATCTCCTATGATACCAAACTTCTCATAATGGTACAAATGCAAAGTTTTTTTTAAAGAGATATTTATTTCATTGTTTGGTTCCAGAAAGAAAATTCTTTATGCTTTAATACTGAAAGTACTTGGTATAATGACTGAATATTAAAAGTTTAAATGAGTTTTTATTACATAAAGCAGTATTCTTGTTCATTCTGTAGATAAAAACTTTTAGGTTTTGAACCTACTGAGAGAATAATTAGAACTAATTCTTTATGTCGTAGGAACAGAAACCTCAGACAGCCCTGAGAGGAGGACAGCAGGAGCCAGTCTCACAAACACAATGACAGGGCCTTCCAAAAAGCCTTCTCCCATGAGAACACTAGATGCCGGCTGGACACGGTGGCTCACGCCTGTAATCCCAGCACTTTGGGAGACCCAGGCAGGCAGATCACAAAGTCAGGAGTTCGAGACCAGCTTGGCCAACATTGTGACACCTAGTCTCTACAAAAATACAAAAATTAGCCGGCATGGTGGTGCACGTCTGTAATCCCAGCTACTCAGGAGACTGAGGCAGGAGAATCACTAGAACCTGGGAGGCAGAGATTGCAGCGAGCCAAGATTGTGCCACTGTACTCCAGCTTAGGCAACAGATCGAGATTCCGTCTCAAAAAAATAAATAAATACATTGTGAGATTATGCATTTTTATAGTGTAAATGTTTTAGGTATTTGTTTAAGCAAAGCATATGTTAAAGGTTAAAAGCCTTTGGAACACTCTGCCCCCAAATCCTGCAGGCGTTTTCTTTCCTCCCATCCAGTTAAGTAAAGCTGCTTGCCATCTCAGTGTATTCAGTCAGCTTTTAGGAGATAGATTATTTCTGATGAATGAGGATCCTGCTGCTTCATAAGTAGATGTTCACATTCATGTCTCACCACGGTCTGCCTCAAATCTATTTCTCTGGGCCAGGTATGGTGGGTCACGCCTGTAATCCCAGCACTTTGGGAAACTGAGGTGGGCAGATCACTTGAGCCCAGGAGTTCCAGACCAGCCTGGGCAATATGGAGAAACCTTGTCTCTACAAAAAATACCACCACCAACAAAAAATTAGCTGGGCATGATGATGTGTGCCTGTAGCCTCAGCTACTTGGAAGGCTGAGGTGGGAGGATCACTTGAGACTGGGAGGTTGAGGCTGTAGTGAACCATGACTGCACCACTTCACTCAACCTGGGCAACAGGGCAAGACCCTGACTCAAAAAAACTACATCTCTAACTTTATTTTCCAAAATTCTCCACAATAAACCCTTTGCTCTAGTCAAGCTATTTATCTTCTATCCCCAAATTCTAAAATGGGCATTTCTAATTCCAAGTTTGCTAAGACTTTTGTTTCTCTCTAAAATATTACTTTCCCTCTGCTTGTTCCCTTAAGACCTACGTGAGATTCTTTTTCATTTGTTCATTCAGTAAACACCAATTGAATGCCACATGAAATACACTATCTGGAATGCTGGGGTAGAGTAAGAACAAGTTTCTGTCCTTATGTAATTTATATTCTGGGAGGAAAGGCATTAAAAATAAATTAAAACCTTAGTTATTTAATTACAAGTGTGATAAATGCTAAAAATAGGAGGCACAGGAAAGCAAGATAACCTATAATTGGGGGAAAACCTGTCTGGGAGATCAAGAAGGCATTCCCATGCATTGTTGTAACAACCTTTTTGGAAGGCAATACTGCAATGTATTGATGACTCAGCTCCTTCGACCTAGCAGTTCCACTTTAGGAATAAAAGTAACCTAGCAATAAAAGTAATACTACTTAAAGCAGCATGTGGCTTTGGCTCCCAGTGAAGTTTCAGGTGTTACAAAGCATAATACCCCTCCAAGCCAGGCTGCCCAAAAGGTCAAATCCAGAAACCAGTCTAGTGGACTGAGGAAAGCAAGTGAAGGTAACTTGACATGCCATAAAGAACTGTTCAAGTGAGTGGACTCATTGTGAGATGCCTGATGCATTCCAGAGAAGTCAGATTTAGGTCCAATAGCAAAATACAAGAAGTCAAGCACATGAGGGCCTCCTGTGAGATCTGGATAGGGCAGCCAGGCACGGTGGCTCACGCCTGTAATCCCAGCATTCTGAGAGGCCAAGGCTGGAGAATCATTTGAGCCCAGGAGTTCAAGATTAGCCTGGGCAACATGGTGAAACTTCATCTCTACAAAAAAATTAGCTGGGCATGGTGGTGTGTGCCTGTACTACCAGCTACTGGTGGGGGCTGAGGTGGGAGGATCATTTGAGCCCAGGAATTTGAGGCTGCAGTGAGCTAGGATGGCGTCACTGCACTCAGGCCTGGACAACAGAGCTCGCGAGACTCTGTGTATTAAAAAAAAAAAAAGATCTTGATGGAAGACTTTCAGGAAAAACTTATCCATTAATACCGTTTAACAAAACAGTCGCTGAACATGGGAGCAACGTTCAGAGGTGATTACTCAGAGCACATTCGTTTTACTGGCCCAAAGGGTTGATATGTATCCCCCTTCACCAATGGAAGGTGGTCTGCAACTCCCCGGTTGTGGCCTGTTAGGAACCAGGCCGCACGGCAGGAGGCAGGCGGTGGGCGAGTGAAGCTTCGTCTGTATTCACAGCCACTCCCCATCGCTTGCATTACTGCCTGAGCTCCACCTCTCGTCACGTCAGCTACAGCATCAGATTCCCACAGGAGCGAACTCTGTGCATGAGAGGCTCTAGAGGGCCACTCCTTATGACAATCTAGTACTTATTGATCTGTCACTGTCTCCCATCCCCTCAGATGGGACCGTCTAGTTGCAGGAAAACAAGCTCAGGGCAAGTTGTATAACTATTTTATTACATATTATAATGTAATAATAATAATAAGTGCAAAATACATGTAATGCACTTGAATCATCCCAGAACAATGCCCCCACCCCCGACCGTGGAAAAACTGTCTTCTATGAAACTGGTCCCTGCTGCTGAAAGAGTTGGGACTGCTGCTCTATAAGATCCCATTTCACTGGTTGTAAAAATAATGGTTTCATTGCATTGTACCTTGAAGTAAAGGTTGTTGTCAGGATGAGGATCAAACAACTAATCTTTTCACAGGGCCAGACAAGTGCTAAATCTCCCAAGACATGACCTGTGATCATTTGGTTGTTGAGTCGAAGTTGCAAAAATTAAGTATGATCAGGTAGAGGCTGTGAAAGGATTTGGGGGAGTAGGACAGAAAGTGGACTGCATATAACCTTCAAAAAAGAAACCTCTTACAGCTTCAGTAACTTAGCCTTCTGTAGTATTTCTCCTTTTTCTGTCCTGGACCCAGTTGACATTCTCCAGTTATTCCACTGCCCATGACTGTGCCATCACCGAAGTTAAATTCCCTGTGAAGTTTGTGTAACATAATCCATATATGGTTAATAACGGTTCCTCTGATGTTAAGGCGGGTATGGTTGAGATGGCTCATCTGACTGAGTAGCAACACCCTGTGAGCAAAAGTGTGCATGGAAGAGTTATATTTTGTGCAAAGCAGAGCAGTCCTCAAGCAATACAGGTGGCCATTAGGCATGGACGTGACTGTCTCATTCTCAATTACACAGAGGCACCAATCGGTTCTTCCGTTGTAGTGACACCACCAGTAATTGCACCTGTATGACTTATCAAGAATAACATTGGCAAACACATATCTGGATTTGTGTGTTGTCCTTTTGCTTGCCCTAGTTTGAGTAGACACCCCAAAAGCTGAATGATGTGATACAGAACTATTCGGCTGGGCACGGTGGTTCAAGCCTGTAATCCCAGCGCTTTGGGAGGCCGAAGCGGGCAGATCACAAGATCAGGAGTTCGAGACCAGCCTGGTCAACATGGTGAAACCCTGTCCCTACTAAAAATACAAAAAATTACCTGGGTGTGGTGGCAGGCGCCTGTAATCCCAGCTACTCAGGAGGCTGAGGCAGGAGAATCACTTGAACCTGGGAGGCGGAGGTTGCAGTAAGCTGAGACCACCACACTCCAGTCTGGGCAACAGAGTGAGACTCCATCTCAAAAAAAAAAAAAAAAAAAAAAACTATTCATAACATCTCTCTATGGTGGCTGTAATGGGACAGAGTCATCGGCTTCCCTGGTGAATATTACACATAGCATCTTCACATACTAGGTCTTCATGGCAGGGAATAGATGTGTTAAGTTTATCAAGGGTGCCTCCTGTGTTGCACTGCAAGCCTGGTATTTCCACAATACAGCTACCAACCCAGGAAACCATCACTAAGAGGAGCAGTAGGAAGAACAGCTGACTTATACCAAGGCTCAGTAATTGCAAACAGTGGAGTGAGCTCCCATGGGGTGATGGTTCACCCAGCAGCAGGAATTCCTTGGGACATCCTGAAAACGGGCATGTTTGTTGATCTGTTAATTGCTTCGAATGCTTTACTGGTGACTGTAGCTATGATTCTATAGCAGCCCTAACAACAGACATGTCTAATCTCAACTAATCTCTGATCTAAGATCAACAGCTATGTCATCTGTGTCAAAATCACTCAGAGCTGCTTTTTCCTCTTTGTAGCTCTCACACTTTGGATGTGCTCCTCTAATCCTTTCTGAAAGAGCTAAGCTGACCCCCACCACCGTTGGAGGAAACTCCTGGAGCAGTGCTGGGGTTTTCACTGCAATCAGTTGCTCCAAGTTCGTCTTGTACATGGCTCTTCGACCTTGGGCTTGTGGATTAGGGGCCTGTGGAGGAGCTCTGTGACTGCTCTGATATCTATGGATAGTTCTGAGGCATTGTATTTAGTGAAAAAACTGGAAACCATATGCATGTCCATGAATTAAAAAAAGGGGGATAGGCCAGGCACCGTGGCTCACACCTGTAATTCCAGCAGTTTGGGAGGCTGAGGTGTGCGGATCACCTGAGGTTGGGAGTTCGAGACCAGCCTGACCAACATGGAGAAACCCCGTCTCTACTAAAAATACAAAATTAGCCGGATGTGGTCACGCATGTCTGTAATCCCAGCTACTCAGGAAGCTGAGGCAGAAAAATTGCTTGAACCCGGGAGGCAGAAGTTGCAGCGAGCCAAGATCGTGCAGCCTGGGCAATAAGAGCGAAACTCCATCTCAAAAACAACCAACCAACCAAAAAAGCAGGGGTAGACTAATTTCTAGTACTTCTAGACTATGGAATGTGATACAGCTGATAAACCAAAACACATTAGATCGATATGATTTATCCTAAAGGATGTTGATTATAAGTTTCAACTTGTTTAGAATGAGCCCATATTCATCAAAAATTCTGTATGCACCAGATGCAGTGGCTCACGCCTGTAATCCCAGCAGTTTGGGAAGCCGAAGTGGGCAGATCCCCTGAAGTCAAGAGGTTGAGACCAGCCTGGCCAACATGGTGAAACCCCGTCTTGTGGAGGAAAAGTTAAATATTAAATTTGAACTCAACTGGACTTGAACACAAGGAATGGTTACATGCCAGAAATCTGTCCCTGGGCACTGGCTCAGGAACAGATGGACTATACTGATTGTTCTTGATACATACATCATCTGCCTCGAGGCGATAAACAAAACCTTGAAAATAGGCTGACCTTTCCATGTTCCTTGAGTCCAGTGACAAAAGGCCTTGTGCCTGGGCCTCATGCCAAAGAGAATACTATAAAAAGGTCAGGCCGGGTGTGGTGGCTCACGCCTGTCATCCCAGCATTTTGGGAGGCCAAGGTGGGCAGATCACCTGAGGTCAGAGGTTCGAGACCAGCCTGGACAACATGGTGATACCCCATCTCTACTAAAAATACCAAAAATTAGCTGGGCATAGTGGCAGGCGCCTGTAATCCCAGCTACTCAGGAGGCTGAGACAGGAGAATCCCTTGAACCTGGGAGGCGGAGGTTGCAGTGCATGCTATTGTACTCCAGCCTGGGCAACAAGAGTGAAACTCCGTCTCAAAAAAAAAAAAAAAAGGTCAGGGTCCCAGACTATGCTGAAGCTGCATGAGACCTCTCCTCCTCTGTGCGTGGACCAGTGGCCGACTCTGGAACCCAGGCTGTTGCTTCCCAGTCTGGTGATGAATCCTCAATCATATGGTGAGTGTATATACGCTGATTGTTCTGTTTTTTTTTTCTCACTGCTGTTTGCTCAATGCACCTTCTCTTTTATACTTAAATAAACCTAGAGTACTTTACAATCTGCACTTGCTGTGAGTGCTGTGTGTTTGCTTTTACCTGTGCACTCCCCACACAGAATATGTCTCTACTGAAAAAAAAAAAAAATAGCCGGGTGTGGTGCATGTGCCTGTAATCCCTGCTACTTGGGAGGCTGAGGCACGAGAATCACTTGAACCTGGGAGAGGGAGATTGCAGTGAGCCGAGATCATGCCACTGCACTCCAGCCTGAGCGAGAGAGTGAGACTCTGTCTCACAAAACAACAACAGCAACAAAAATTAGCCAGGTGTGGTGGCGTGCACCTGTACTCCCAGCTGCTCGGGACGCTGGGGCATGGGAATCACTTGAACCAGGAAGGCAGAGGTGGCAGTAAGTCGAGATTGCACCACTGCACTCCAGCCTGGGCAAGAGAGTGAGATTCTGTCTCAAAAAAAAAAAAAATTCTATATATGGGTATATTTGACATGTCAAAGAAAGCTATGGAAGTGCACTCATTAAAATGTTAACATTGGTTATCTCTATGATATGAGAAAGAAGGATGGAGACCTCTTCTAGAGGATTCTATACCTCTAGGGAATGACTGTTAGCTTTTATACATCTCTACAAAAAATTGATTAAATTAGCTGGGCGTAGTGGTATAGGTATATGTAGTGGTATATGTAGTCCCAGCAGGCAGCTGAGCTGGGAGGATCACCTCAGCCTGAGAAGTCGAGACTGCAGTGAGTTGTGACTGCACCACTGCACTCCAGCCTAGGCAAAAAAGCAAGACCTTGTCTCAAAAAAAAAAAAAAAAAAAAAAAAAAC
>NC_037668.1:52678097-52715688 GCF_003255815.1 Theropithecus gelada | reverse complement strand
TTAAAAAAAAAAAAAAAAAAAAAAAAGCCAGGTGTGGTGGCTTATGTCTGTAATCTCAGCACTTTGGGAGGCTGAGGCGGGTGGATCACTTGAGGTCAGTTCAAGATCAGCCTGGCCAACATGGTGAAACGCTGTCTCTACTAAAAATACAAAAATTAGCTGGGTGTGGTGCACGCCTGTAATCCCAGCTACCCAGGAGGCTGAGGCAGGAGAATCGCTTGAACCCAGGAGGCAGAGGTTGCAGTGAGCCAAAATTACGCCATCGCACTGCAGCATGGGCAACAGAGTGAAACTCCATCTCAAAAAAAAAAAAAAAGGATAAAAGGAAAACTACAAATTCTACTGAATGTTTTATTTTCCTACTGGTGTGGTAATAAATAACCACAATGTTAGTGGCTTAAAACAATGCAAATTTAATATCTCATAGTTCTACAGGTGAGGAGTCTCACCAGGTTAGAGTCAAGGTGTCAGCCACATTTTGATTCTTTTTGGAGGCTCTAGGGGAAGATCCCCACACTTGCTCATCCAGGTGTTGACCGAATTCAGTTCTATGATACAGGATTGAGGTCTGTTTCCTGGCTGTCAGCTGGAACCCACCATTAGCCCCTAGAGTCCTCTCCCTGCCCTTGCACATAAGCCCCTACATTTCTTTTTTTTTTTTTTTTAAATTATTTTTTTCTTTGAGATGGAGTCTCGCTCTATTGCCCAGGCTGAAGTGCAGTGGTGTGATCTCGGCTCACTGCAACCTCCGCCTCCCGGATTCAAGTGATTTTCTTGCCTCAGCCTCCCAAGTAGCTGGGATTACAGGTGCACGCCACCTCGCCCAGCTAATTTTTGCATTTTTAGTAGAGACGGGGGTTTCACCATGTCGGCCAGGCCGGTCTCAAACGCCTGACCTGGTGATCCGTCTGCTTTGGCCTCCCAAAGTGCTGGGATTACAGGCGTGAGCCACCACGCCGGGCCCTACATTTCAAAAGCAGCAACAGGGCATAGAATTCTTCTCATGCTTTGACTCTCTCCTGAGATTAGATTGGGCCCACCCAGATACTTCAGGATAATCTCATCTCCATATCCTTAACCTTAATTACATCTGCATAATGCCTTTTGCCACCTTAAGGTAACATATTCACAGGTTCCAGGAAATTAGGGAATGGACATGTTTGGGAGGCAATTGGTTTGCCTACCATAATGAAGGACACAAACAAAAAACCCCAACTTAAATGGCACACTTAAAGCTTGTTGCGCTACCCTACCTTGTTTTAACCTGAGTGACTCTCTCCTAGCAGAGAACCGGACAGACTCCATTTTAGTTTCTTTACTTGCAGGCCCCTTTATCCCCCTTAAGGGAATAACTAGTGCAAGCTGACTCCAATCACATCCAAGAATGCACCTGCTGATAAGATATTGAGGCAGGCTGTACCAGCAGCTCCTGGGAATGTGCTCGGTGGAAGATATCTCTTAGTGATAGTTTAAGCCCCTGCACCTGGAACTGTTTATTTTTTGTAACTGCTTCTATAACCAATTAATTTTTTAAAACTTTTTGCCTATTCTGCTTCTGTAAAATTGCTTCAGTTAAACCCCCCTCCCCTATTTAGACCTTAGTGTAAAAGAAAATCTAGCCCCTTCTTCGGGGCCGAGAGAATTTTGAGCGCTAGCTGTCTCTCGGTCACTGGCTAATAAAGGACTCCATAATTTTTCCCAAAATGTGGCGTTTCTCTCTAACTCGCTTGGTTACAACATTGTCACATTCTTAGATGGGAAGATTTGCTATTGTAAAGATGTTATTTTCACCTAAATTAGCCTACAAATTCAGTGCTAGATGTTCTAAAAACTAAAGTTGAATTTTTTAAATTAGGTGAGTGGATAGATGCTCAGAGAATGTATAGTGTTTAGAGAAATAAAGGAAGGTGACATCCTTAGACTTTAACTCAGGTAGACCGCATATGTTTTTGAGACAAATACACCAGCATTCTGCACCAGGGCTAAGTCATGTTTCCCACTGTTTCCAAAATCCTGTTAATATCCAGGATTTGCTGGGCACAGTGGCTCATGCCTGTAATCCCAGCACTTTGGGAGGCCAAGGCAGGCAGATCACTTGAGGTCAGGATTTCGAGACCAGCCTGGCCAACATGGCAAAACCCGATCTCTGCTAAAAATACAAAAAAAGTTAGCCGGCGTGATGATGCACGTCTGTAAACCCAGATGCTCGGGAGACTGAGGCACAAGAATCGTGTGAACCCAGTACACAGAGGCTGCAGTGAGTCCAAGATCGCACCACTGCATTCCAGCCTGGGCACTAGAGCGAGACTGTCTTAAAAAAAAAAAAAAAAATTAGGATTTTTCTGGTCACCATTTTTTAGGCACACATTGACTGATACAATGAACTGTCTACAGAGACTCGTTCCATCCTTTCCTATTCATAATCAAGAGCTCAAGACTGTATCATAAGCATAGTTTAACTTTAGTTCCCCTAACACATCATTTTTATACTTGTCAAATGTGAAACTCGTGTTATTATTATTATTTGTTTTGAGATGGAGTTTTGCTTTTGTTGCCCAAGCTGGAGTGCGATAGCACGATCTCGGCTCACTGCAACCTCCGCCTCTCAGGTTCAAGCAATTCTCCTGCCTCAGCCTCCTGAGTAGCTGGGATTACAGGTGCCCGCCACCACGCCCTGCTAATTTTCGCATTAACTCCTGACCTTAGGTGATCCACCCGCTTCGGCCTCCCAAAGTGCTGGGATTACAAGCGTGAGCCACCGCGCCCGGCCTCGTGTTATTTTTCTGTCCACTCACACAGCTTTATGAGAACTTTCGGCAAAAGTTTCTGATGGATGGGCATTGGATCTTCACTGTCTTGAGATTTAGAAAGAAACTGTTTAAGAACTACTTCCATCATAATGCATCCTCAGGAGATGTGGATGAACTGCGGACATGTGGGATGAGGATGAGTAAGATATGAGTGAGTTTGTATCTCCCTCTAAACAAAGTGGCTTTTGTCAAAATGTACTTGTAAAGAAATGTATAGGCTGGGCAAAGTGGCTCACGCCTGTAATCCCAGCACTTTGGGAGACTGAGGCGGGAGAATCGCTTAAGCCCAGGAGTTGGAGACCAGGTTGGACAACACAGTTAGATTCCGTGGCTAAAAAAATAAAAAAATTAGCGTGGTGGTGCATGCCTGTAGTTCCAGCTCTTCTGGAGCCTGGGCTGCAGTAAGCCGTGAGGGTCCCACCACACTCCAGCCTGGGCGAGTGAGACCCCGTCTCAAAAAAAAAAAAAAAAAAAAAAAGCAATTAACCCACAATTTTCAAGGCAATTGTTATGCTTTATTACAACAAGAAGTGTTTGAAATGCATCCCATTTGTAGATCCCTAGAAGTAAAATAGTCACCTTTGTTTACATTCTTACACCAAACACAGTTTTTGGAAGAGGTATCTCAGACTTCATTCTTATGCCCAGATTAAAGGTCAATTGTCAGTCCTTTTATTTTGTCTCCACCTTATTACCTTCCTAGCCAAAACATGGAAGTAAAACACCTTTTCTACGTTAATACTGCATTTCCAGGGATCTTGGGGTGTCCCGGGGGAGGGCGCGGTCCCCTCTCCGTCACGGCGGGGTGTGGATTCGGTCGCCGTCTCCCGGCGCCGCGGTACCCAGGACAGGAGGAAGAGGCCAGGAAGTGTCCAGGGAGGCTCAGGCCGGGTCTGCGACTTCCCGGCGGCGGGTGCTGCAACGACCCTGTGGGCACCTGCCTGTCAGACGGCACCCGCTCCCAGCCCTCTCCAGCCTGCGGCCGCTCCTCCCCCGGCCCTACTCCAGCCCCGCCCGTGCAGTAAGGCCAGAGTCTGGTGTAGCGCCAGGCGGGACCGTCCCATCTTCGAAGTTTTCTGCCCCGCAATTATCTCAGACCGGGAAGAAACAGAAGAGAAAAAAAAAAAAAAAAAGCCAAGGGCAACGGGACACCCGGATGTACCAAGCACCGCCCCCTGGAGCCCCATCGCGCATGAGCACCGTGGAGGCAAGGGCGCGGCTTGGGGGAGGGAGGAGGCAGGGCGGTGGTTGGGCGAAAGGAGAGCCACGCCCGCTACGGAACGTCTCTGCGCATGCGCCGGGGGCCAGCTTCTGGTACTTTCGACGCGTCTGCTGACGTAGGCTCTCAGTGCGCGTCCGGACGTCGGAGGTGGAGGTTGTGGAGTTCGCTGTTCGAGAGTGGGCACGAAAAGCTCCTTTTAGTCCTGCGTTCCGAAAGGAGGGCGTCTGTTGGGCCTTTCTCTCAGTCGTGAGGGAGGCGTCGACGGCCTACGGTAAGTTTTCTGCTGACGGGGTCTCTCAGGACCGCCGCAGTGGTCTCTCAGGAGTGAGGGACGGGAAACGTGCTGGGCTCGCGTTTGGGGAACGCAGCGTTTCGCTTCGGCCGCCGAGCGGAGTTTTTAGGGCTGATTCCCTTCGCCGCGGCCGCCTCCCGCGCCTTGGCTCCGCCTCCCGGAGGGCCCCAGACTGTGGCTTCCGGGTGGCCGGGCGCCCGCTTCCGCGACGCGACTTGTTTTTCTCCCTGGGATTTTTAGGAAGTCGTGAGTTGAGGCTTGCGGGATCGTTTCCGGAGAAAGCGCAGGCTAAGGCCGCAGCGGAAGATGTCCAATTACGTGAACGACATGTGGCCGGGCTCGCCGCAGGAGAAGGATTCGCCCTCCGCCTCGCGGTCGGGCGGCTCCAGCCGGCTGTCGTCGCGGTCTAGGAGCCGTTCTTTTTCCAGAAGCTCTCGGTCCCGTTCCCGCGTCTCGAGTCGGTTTTCGTCCAGGAGTCGGAGCCGGAGCCGGAGGAGTAGGTCAAGGTCCCCTTCCCGAAGGCGCCACCAGCGGAAGTACAGGCGCTACTCGCGGTCATACTCGCGGAGCCGGTCGCGATCTCGCAGCCGCCGTTACCGAGAGAGGCGCTACGGCTTCTCCAGGAGATACTACCGGTCTCCTTCGCGGTCCCGGTCCCGTAGCAGGTCGCGCTCTCGGGAAAGGTCGTACTACGGAAGGGCCTACGCGATGGCGCGGGGGCGGCGCTACTACGGCTTTGGTCGCACAGTGTACCCGGAGGAGCGCAGCAGATGGAGGGACAGATCCAGGACGAGGTCGCGGAGCAGAACCCCCTTTCGCTTAAGTGAAAAAGGTGGGTGGGTCATGTATCTTCCTAGTTTTGGTAATGTGTGGTGACAGTATAACCAAAGTTGCTGTGTAGTTTCAATATTAGTTCCTTTGGTGCTGGAAATTTTTTTCGTTGGAGGAAAGAGGGGGAGGACATTACTTGTAGTTAGTGGACAGCATTCTGTCTCTTCAGGGTTAAAGGTCAATCGGATGTTAAATGGCTCAGGATGTAGGGAACCTTTTTTCCTATTGGCTGACTGTTCTTGGTGGTGGAGCCTTTTAAATGTCATGATTAAGTTAAAGGTTTTAAATTTAACTGTAGATTGGGAAGAACAACATCAAACACGCTGCTTTTTAGTTGACATTATTACTGAATACAATTGAATTGTCGAGTATCTTAAATGATTTAGGAGGCCGGCACGGTGGCTCACGCCTGCGATCCCAGCACTTTGGGAGGCACTTTGGGAGCCGGAGGCGGGCGGGTCACTTGAGGCCAAGCGTTCCATGCCAGCCTGGCCGACGTAGCTCACTATTTCTAGTAAAAATACAAAAATTAGCCGGGGGTGGTGGTAGAAATACACTTGAGTGTATCAGTATTGGTTCAGTGGTTGTGATAATTGTACCATATAAAGAATCTGTTGCAGAAAACCCTGGTTTTCAGAAATATCTTTGAAGAAAAAACAAAATAATACCACTATTAACTAGAGAAAATTAGCTACAACAAAAAGACAAAATAGTAGGACGCTCAGGCCTTTAGTCAGGAAAACTGAAAACTAAGATTATTTAAGAATTTTATTTCTTTAAGCAAGAAGTGAACTGGAGAGTTGAGTTTTCAGTGAATAAAGTTACACAGTTGTCCCTCTGTTCACTCGGGGGATTGGTACCAGGACGCATATGGAACCGTCACGCATGTTTGGGGTTTACAGTCTCAAATACTGTGGTACTTTCTATCTGCATTTAGTAGGGAGAAAAAAATCTAACTATCAAGTAGACAGCGCAGCTCAAACCAGTGTTAAAGGGCAGCCTTACTTTAGTATTATAAACAAGTGACTTAATACATTTAATACCACAAAATAACATGCTTATTTTGTAATTCTGAGTTCTCTTGGGGGGAAAAACTACCAGACTAATGAATAAAAAAAAATTTTTTTTTTTTTTTTTTCAGATCGAATGGAGCTGTTAGAAATAGCAAAAGCCAATGCAGCGAAAGCTTTAGGAACAACCAACATTGACTTGCCAGCTAGTCTCAGAACTGTACATGTAGCCAAAGAAACAAGCCATGGAATAGGTGTATCAAGTAATGGTGCAAAGCCTGAAGTAAGTATTCTAGGTTTGTCCCAACAAAACGTTTAGAAAGCCAACTGTCAAATCTGATAAGCCACTTACTGTTTACCTTAGACTATACTTTCTGGGAAGTCTAGCTATGTATATAATGTGCTAAATTCAGAGTAGCAGATCTGAAGATAAGCAAGGTGTCATACCCATGAAAATGGGAGATTAATGAACTTTAGTGGCAGATCTGAAGATAAGCAAGGTCGTACCCATGAAAATGGGAGATTAATGAACTTTATTTGGCCGTGCATGGTGCCTCTTGCCTGTAATGAGGCAGATGGCTTGAGTCCAGGAGTTCAAGACCAGCCTGGGCCACGTGGAAAAACCGCGTGTTTACAAAAAATACAAAAATTATCCAGGCATGGTGGCGCATGCCCGTAGTGCCAGCTGTTTGGGAGGCTGAGGCAGGAGGATCTTTGAGCCCAGGATGCTAAGGTTGCAGTGAGCCAAGATTGCACCGTTGTACTCCAGCCTGGGCAGCAGAGTGAGACCCTGTCTCAAAAAATACATTTAATTTTTCATTTTCAGTTAACACTGTACTCTTATAACACCATTAATATATTGTAGCTGGTACTTCGGTGATTCTGTTACCAGGTTTTCTAAGCTATTTACAGTGCGTAGCTTTCATTTGCAGCATTATGTTCCCACAAATCTGTACTCAGCATATACAGTATAGTTTATCTGCTTTATTTCTGTCTTATAGAAATCATGAATGTGGTCTGCAGACATTGATGAAGAAAATCTGTTGGTAATTGATACATGGGCTAAAGCATCAGAGGTTTAATTTGAAGTTTATGTTCACACACTGAAAACTTAGTTTTCTTTGTTGGTAGATACATGTGCATGCTAGAATTTGGGACAGGTACTATTTGTATAAAGTATTAAAGTCAGTTTTTAAAGTAAGCAAAGGTACATGTTGTAATGGTGGGGCATCTGTGAAAAAGATGTCCCTTTCATAATATATGCAATATATTCCAGATGTTTTGAGAGATTACAGAAGAGGAGGCCTGCTTCATTTGCAGATAAGTTTATTATAATTCTCCACAAATGTGCAGGATGTGCATTAGCAAATTGCACTGTACTTTTCACTCCAGCCTGGGTGACAAAGCGAGACTCCGTCTCGAGAAAAAAAAAAAAAAAAAAAAGATGCTGTATCTAAATGAATCTGTGTAATTGGGCCCAGATGTGGGTTTGCTCAGTATTAGTAGACAAGGTCTTTGTTCAGACGATTAGGTGCCTAACTGGCAAATGTCTTAGCTTCTTAAAGCTAGGTATTTCTGATGTGGCTTTACTTTTCAAAAGTTAACTTGATTCAACCTGAGAAAACTGATTAAAAAACTAGTTTAAAAATTACTTAAATTTGCCAGCAGGGAAGTTAAAATAATTATGAGAAGAATTAAGGGGAAAACTCAATAATTGTTACTTCAGCTGTTGAATATATGGTTAGATCCAAGTTGATTTTTGTGTCTACAACTAAATTTTGTATACAATTAGATTATTTTTTAATATAGGATTTAGAAACCAAGGGTATGTGTTTTAAAATTATACTTTTTCTTGACCTGTCTAGCTGTCAGAAAAGGTAACAGAAGATGGAACTAGAAATCCTAGTGAAAAACCTTCCCAGCAAAGAAGCATAGCTTTTAGCTCTAATGTAAGTATGTCCAGGCATTGATCACTCAAAAATTGGATTTAGGATGTGTTTGCATCTTTGTGTTTTTATCTTCGTGGTGATAATTGGGGGCCTACTGACACAGTTTTTAAATAGAATTAAAACCGTTTGTTTTTGAGCCATGTTTACAAGTGGCCATTACAATGGGTTCCTAACCTATCTGACATTCACATTCGTTTCGATGTTTTGCCTTTCTTTTAAGTCTCTCCCCATTTTTATTGAAATATTTTAAAGGGAAATCTTCAGAATACTCCTTAATCACAATGTTTTAAAATACGGTTTCAAAAATGAAGCCCCCAAATCATTACACCTTGTGTATGTCCAGTGTTTCCCTGCTGCCCCAGTATCTTCACTTTACATTTTGAATCAAGCTACAATTAAGGTTCATACTATGTTTGGTTGATAATATCTTTATTTTATTTTATTTTATTTTATTTTTTTGAGACGGAGTCTTGCTCTGTTGCCCAGGCTGGAGTGCAGTGGCCCAGTCTCCGCTCACTGCAGGCTCCGCCTCCGGGTTCACGCCATTCTCTTGCCTCAGCCTCCCTCTTGCCTCAGCCTCCCGAGTAGCTGGGACTACAGGCGCCCGCCACCACGTCTGGCTAGTTTTTTGTATTTTTAGTGGAGACGGGGTTTCACCGTGTTAGCCAGGATGGTCTTGATCTCCTGACCTTGTGATCCGCCCGCCTTGGCCTCCCAAAGTGCTGGGATTTACAGGCGTGAGCCACCGCGCCTGGCCTTTTTTTTTTTTTGAGACAGTCTTGCTCTGTCACCCAGGCTGGAGTGCAGTGGTGTGATCTTGGCTCACTGCAGCCTCTGCCTCCTGGGTTCAAGCGATTCTCCTGCCTCAGCCTCCCGAGTAGCTGAGACTACAGGCGCACACCACCACACCCAGCTAATTTTTGTATTTTTAGTAGAGACAGGGTTTCACTGTGTTTGCCAGGATGGTCTCCATCTCCTGACTTCATGATCCGCCCGCCTCAGCCTCCCAAAGTGTTGGGATTACAGGCGTGAGCCACCACGCCCAACAGTTGATATCTCTAAGGCTCGTATATGGGATTATTTAATGTACTTTTTTGTGTGAAAATGTATAATTATATGTTTGGGAAGCTGACTGAATTTGTTTTTTTACAGAATTCTGTAGCAAAACCAATACAAAAATCAGCTAAAGCTGCCACAGAAGAGACATCTTCAAGATCACCAAAAATAGATAAGAAAAAAAGTCCATATGGACTGTGGATACCTGTCTGAAAGGAGAAAACTAATGGCTAAGTTTGCATGAAAACTGCACTTTATTGCAAGTTAGTGTTTCTAGCATTATCCTATCCCTTTGAGCCATTCAGGGGTACTTGTACATTTAAAAACCAACACAAAAAGATGTAAATACTTAATACTCAAATATTAACATTTTAGGTTTCTCTTGCAGATATGAGAAATAGCACAGATGGACCAAAGGTTATACACAGGTGGGAGTCTTTTGTATATAGTTGTAAATATTTTCTTGGTTATGTAAAAATGAAATTTTTTAGACACAGTAATTGAACTGTATTCCTGTTTTGTATATTTAATAAATTTCTTGTTTTAATTCTTAGTCTCTGTTCTATATGTAATTACCTAATGGGTCTTTGTGGAGATACAAGGAGGCGTGTGTTGATTAAAGCCTTGTTAATCTCAAGTCCAAGGCTCACTGGCCCAAAGTGGGATTTTGAGAAATGCCGAATCTCAATCAAGTCCCTACCCTAGACCTGCTGAATTAGAAACTGAATTTTAACAGGATTCCCAGTTGAGGTCAATACTTCAAACTTGAAAAATTGCCCTAAAAAATTTATGGAATACTGGGCTTCAAGGCAAGAAACTAAGCCAGAAAGAGGAGAAATAGAATCCCTCATTAAGCTGTAAAATCTGTGTGGTGTAGTTAACATTTATGCCTTTGAAAGTATTCTAAAGAATTTTTTTTTTTTTTTTTTTTTTTTTTTGCGACCGAGTGCAGTGGTGTGTTCTGAGCTCACTACAAGCTCCACCTCCCAGGTTCACGCCATTCTTCTGCCTCAGCCTCCCGTGTAGCTGGGACTACAGGTGCCCGCCACCACACCTGGCTAAGTTTTTTGTGTTTTTAATAAGAGATGGGGTTTCACTGTGTTAGCCAGGGTGGTCTCGATCTGACCTTGTGATCTGCCTGCCTCGGCCTCCCAAAGTGCTGGGATTACAGGCGTGAGCCACTGTGTCTGACCCTTCAGCACATAAAATTTTAAGAAGTAGGTATTACACTTTATGAACTGGAAAATATAGACGGCTGGTCTAAATAAGTGGACTGATTTTTATGGATAGACTCTTTAATTTTTAGAGATAGGGTTTCTTGCTCCATCACCCAGACTGGAATGTAGTCAGTCACAGCTTGCTGCAACTCCAGGGCTCAGGCAATCCTCCTGCCACAGCTTCTGCCATATAGGCTTATGCCACCGCACCTGGCTAATTTTTGGGGGTAGAGATGAGTGGGATTTCTGTGTTACCCTAGGCTGGTCTTGAACTTGGGGCTTCAAGCAATGCTGCTCCTGTGGCACCCCCAGAGTGTGGGGATTACAGGTGTGAGCCACTGTGCCTGGCCTAAAATAATAGTTTGACCAAATGTTTTAACTTTCTTACAAGGATATTTGGTTTTTTTGAAGGATGGCATTTTACAGAATGTTATTAGGGATCAGTCTCCATCTCCATGGTTTTTTTCCCATAAATGCACCTGGGCTGTGCAGTAGAGCAGGGGACAGGAAAGCACCTATAATTGTGACCACTTCTGGGGAAGAGGAGGGACTACGGTGAATTTCCAGTAGCCATTGTCACCTTCCTTTCACTACTTACATAGCTTGCAAGAAAAATTAGCACCCTGCTGCTGAAGCTCCCAAGGTCAACTCTAGGCTTCGCATTAAACACAGAAAACACAAGTGAATAACACACAGATAAACGTGGAAATAATACACATTTCAAACATTTCTTTACCAATGTGCATGGGCCTGGCCAGGTGGCAATCTGAGTTGGTCTCCTAGATTCTGCATCAGTTTCCCTAGCAGCGCCCAGGATTTGCGGTCTCTGCGCTTTCGCCCTGAGGAGGAGCGTCTTGGGGCGGGGGGGGGCGGGGGGGGGGGGGGGCTTGGCCTCGGAGGCCCTGGGCCGACGACCCAGTCCCAATGTCTCTGCCTCCCTCTCCGCCGGCATCGCATCCTTCTCTAGGACAGACCTAGCCGCAGACGCCACTACTTCGCTACCCCCAGGCAAGTGCCTGCCACCCGTCTGGTCAGTCACAGTCTCTGCCCTCCCCTGGCAATGCTTCCCCCCACTTCCGGTAACAATTAAGTGGAACCCCGGGCCTCACTTTTCCGGACGAAATGTAACCCGGCCCTTCCTGGGGTACCTCTAGAGCGGAGGAGACAGTCCCCGCCCCTGGCAGTCCTGGGGTGTGTCTGATTGGGCTAGGCCTGTGCGCAGGCGCATTGGGTGGAGAAACCTGGACGTGTGTGGGAGATACGAGGAGGCTGTGAGCCATGATCTCAGCCTGGGTGACAGTGAGACCCTGTCTCAAAAACAAAAACCTATCCCCCTCCTTCCTCTGATTTCCTTAAATGCCTTTCTTTAGGGAAGGCAGCTCACCACTTGAAAAGTCAGTTTCCCCTGTTACAGCTCTTCATACATTTTCATCTTTGCAGCAGTTACATAAATGTAATTAAATAAGTGTAATTGCTTGTTTAATGTAGTTAATTTTGGGTTTTTTTGAACCCAAAATTTTGAGCGAATCTCGCTCTGTCACCCAGGTTGGAGTGCAGTGGGGCGATCTCAGCTCATGGCAACCTCTGCCTCCTGGGTTCAAGTGATTCTCCTGCCTCAACCTCCTGAGTAGCTAGAATTACAGGTGCCTGCCACCACGCCTGGCTAAGTTTTGTATTTTTAGTAGAGACTAAGGAATTCTTGACCTCAAGTGATCCACCTGCCTAGGCCTTACGAAGTGTTGGGATTACAGGCATGAGCCACTGAGCCCGGCCTAATATAGTTAATTTAAATGACATTTCTTTTTTTTTTTTTTTTTTTGAGACGGAGTCTCGCGCTGTGTCACCCAGGCTGGAGTGCAGTGGCACGATCTCGGCTCACTGCAAGCTCCGCCTCCCAGGTTCACGCCATTCTCCTGCCTCAGCCTCTGAGTAGCTGGGACTACAGGCGCCCACCACCACGCCTGGCTAGTTTTTTGTATTTTTAGTAGAGACGGGGTTTCACCATGTTAGCCAGGATGGTCTCGATCTCCTGACCTCGTGATCCACCCGCCTCGGCCTCCCAAAGTGCTGGGATTACAGGCTTGAGCCACCGCGCCCGGCCAAAATGACATTTCTTAACCTCTATTAAAATAGCAAATATTTGGCCAGGCACTGTGGCTTACTCCTGTAATCCCAGCACTTTGGGAGGCTGAGGTGGGAGGATTACCTGAGCCCAGGAGTTCAAGACCAGCCTGGGCAACAGAGCAAGACCCTGTCTCTACCTCTGACCGTGCCAACCCCCAAAATTGAAGTATTAGCCGGGCATAGGGGCAGGTGCCTGTAGTCGCAGCTACTCGGGAGGCTGAGGTGGGAGGATCCTCTAGGAGGCAGAGGTTGCAGTGAGCCAAGATTGTGCCACTGCACTCCAGGCAAGGCAACAGAGCAAGACCTTGTCTCAAAAAAAAAGCAAATACGGCAGAGTAACGGGATTGTTTTCTATGTTACAGATGATTTGATAGAGCAATATTATGGGTATTTACATTCTTTAAGAAAACAGTGTTAGTTATAAACCAGGCATGGTGGCTCATGCCTGTAATCCCAGCTACTCAGAGGAAGAAGCTGAGGATGGAGGGATGACTTGAGGCCAGGAGTTCGAAATCAGCCTAAATAACATAGTGAGACCCTGTCTCTTAAAGTCAATTATAAAATTATTTTCAGTAAGATCCCTTATCAGAATTAGAGGTTTTGAAAGTTATATTACTAGGCTTATGTATGCTAAGTAATTACTGCTTACAAAGTTGTAGACTGGGTAAGAAAAACCAAAGAGTGAAGCATGCTGGGGCTAGCAATAGGGGGATCCATCACTACTACTATCCCTAAAGAGGCAAAAGAAGGGAGCAGCAATGGGAACCCAGAAAGTATAGGGTTAGGCCAGGCGCGATGGCTCATGCCTGTAATCTCAACACTTTAGGAGACCGAGGCAGGTGGATCACCTGAGGTCAGGTATTCGAGACCAACCTGACCAACAAGGTGAAACTCTGTCTCTACTAAAAATATAAAAATTAGCCAGGTGTGTTGGAAGGTGCCTGTAGTCCCAGCTACTTGGGAGGCTGAGACAGGAGAGTTGCTTGAACCTGGGAGGTGGAGGTTGCAGTGAGCTAAGATCACGCCACTACACTCCAGCCTGGGCAATGGAGAGAGACTCCATCTCAAAAAAAAAAAAGAAAAAAAAGAAAATGTAGGGATAGAAGATAGTCTTCAGACAGAAGTGGTGCCTACAGAAATATGCCAAATCCATAATCCAGCTAGGGAATAAATACCTTGACCTCATTTCTTCCAAACCTTTGATCTTATATAGGTACTATGCACTGGCAGGACCCAGGAAGGCAGAGGGCAAGAGAGTTTACTAATGCAGTCCATTCAGGCCAGCACTCAGGGACACAGAACATGGAGACCAGTGGAGAGTAGTTCTAACAGGGCAGACAGAAAATATCTAGCACAATTTTTTTTTTTCAACAGGATATGGCAACAATTTAAAAAATTGGAGTCTTATAAGAAATCTGTTCAAATTATATTTATACATATTTATTAACAACAGAACAAGTGATGTGTCTAATTGAATTTTTCTAGATGCTGGAAGATCTTCCATCGTATATGCTAGTCTTTACAATGTGACATTGGCACTCCTTCAATCTAGAAGTAGAGTCTGTTTCCCTAATCCTTGAATCTGTGACAATGGAGGGACAGACACTGTGTGAACTCTGAGACTAAGTCATAAAAAGTGAAACACAGATTCCACCTAGTTCTCTTGGGATACTTGTTCTTAAAACCAGCCCCCATGCTTTGAGGAAGCCCAGGCCAATGGAGAGGCCAGGTGTGGGTGTTCAGGCAGACAGCCAACATCAACCACTAGACTTGTGAGGAAACCTTTGCAAGGATTCCAGCCCCAGCCCCTAATCTGACTGCAACTGCATGAGAGACCCTGTGTGAGAACCACACCAATTCTCAGAACTATGAGAGATAATAATAAAGTAATACTTATGTTAAGGTACCAAGTTTTGGGGTAATTTGTTATGCCACAATAGAGAAATGATACAGTTCAGAACAGGTTTTTTGTTGTTGTTGTTTGTTTTTTTGAGCCAGACTCTCACTCTGTCGCCCAGGCTGGAGTACAGTGGTGCGATCTCAGCTCACTGCAATCTCCGCCTTCCAGATTCAAATGATTCTCCTGCCTCTGCCTCCCGAGTAGCTGGGACTACATGTGAACGCCGCCATGCCCAGCTATTTTTTTTGTATTTTTAGTAGAGACGGGGTTTCACCGTGTTGCCCAGGCTGGTGTCGAACTCCTGAGCTCAGGTGATCCACCCACCTCAGCCTCCCAAAGTGCTGGGATTACAGGTGTGAGCCACTGCACCCAGCCCAGTTTTAAAAAATCATACATTACCATGTTGCACAGAAAAGTAACGTTGAAAGTCCTGTGAATATTCTTAATACATCCTTATAAAATCAGAGTTGTTGAGCAATTTTTACCACACATAATCTTTCCCTTTCCTTTCTATACTGCCTTTTTTTTTTTATCACTTCCAGAAACTTCTTTAGTTAATTATGAACATTTACTTTTTCTTAAGGTCAGACTTGCAGATTTTAATTTACAGTATAAACAAATTGGTAATATAGAGCTCAATTTTACTGGCAGGAATGGAGAAAAGAATGAATAGGAATTTTTTTTTTTTCGAGACAGGGTCTTGCTGTGTCACCCAGGCTGAAGTGCAGTGGTGCAATCAGGGCTCACTGCAGCTTTGACCTCCCAGGCTCAAGCAATCCTCTCACCTCAGCCTCCCGAGTAGCTGGGACTACAGGGGCAGGCCACCATGCTTGGCTAATTTTTTATTTTGTAGAGATGAAGTCTCACTATGTTGCCAGGGCTGGTCTTGGACTCCTGGGCTCAAAGGATTCTCCTGCCTTGGCCTCCCAAGTGCTAGGATTACGGGCTTGAGCCACCGTGCCAGCCAGGATTCTTAATAACAGTAAAATAAGAAGGATACAAGCACTACTCTTCCCCAATAACTATTGGATTTCCTGGAAAATCCAAGAGTGACAAAACCACATATAATTTTGTTTTGTTTTGTTTTATTTTGATACAGAATCTTGCTCTGTCGCTCAGGAGTGCAGTGGTGTGATCTGGGCTCACTGCAAGCTCTGCCTCCTGGGTTCACGCCATTCTCCTGCCTCAGCCTCCCGAGTAGCTGGAACTACAGTCACCCGCCACCACACTTGGCTAATTTTTTTGTATTTTTAGTAGAGACAGGGTTCCACTGTGTTAGCCAGGATGGTCTCGATCTCCTGACCTTGTGATTCGCCTGTCTTGGCCTCCCCAAATGCTGGGATTACAGGTGTGAGCCACCACGCCCAGCCTAAAACCACATTTAATTGTTTTAATTTTCTTTTTTTTTTTAGACGGAGTCTCGCTCTGTCACCCAGGCTGGAGTGCAGTGGCACAATCTTGGCTCACTGCAAGCTCCACCTCCTGGGTTCACGCCATTCTCCTGCCTCAGCCTCCCGAGTAGCTGGGACTACGGGCGCCTGCCACCACGCCCGGCTAATTTTTTGTATTTTTAGTAGAGACGAGGTTTCACTGTATTAGCCAGGATGGTCTCGATCTCCTGACCTCTTGATCCGCCTGCCTCAGCCTCCCAAAGCGCTGGGATTACAGGCGTGAGCCACCGTACCCAGCCTGTTTTAATTTTTCATTTCTGGACTTGTGGTGATGTTGTTTTTCCATATTCTATTAGATAAGAAACTGGTTTTGTCTTGTGCAGATTTAGGCCAATTATGCAAGCTCTATTTATTCTATGAAGCATCACTTTTCCACTGAATCTCATTATAAATTTTCTATTCTGTTCTGCTGATTTATGTGTCATTTCCTGTGTATCACATTGTATTCATTACTAAAGCCATTTATTAAGTTTTAATTCCTCATAAGGCAAGCCCTTCCTTGGTATTTTTTGTTGTTGTTGTTAATTTTTGTGACAGGTTCTCGTTTGGTTGACTAGGCTGAAGTGTGGTGCCGTGATCACAGCTCACTGTAGCCTCAAACTCCTGGGCTCAAGCAATCCTCCCACTTCAGCCTGCCAAGCAGCTAGAACTACAGGTGTACACCATCACGTCCAGCTAATTTTTCTAATTTTTTGTAGAGGCAGAGTCTCACTGTGTTGCCCAAGGTGGTCTCGAACTTCTGAACCTAAGCGATTCTTTTTTTTTTTTGAGATGGAGTCTTTTGTTTTTTTTTTTTTTTTTTTTTTTTTTTTGAGACGGAGTCTTGCTCTGTCGCCCGGGCTGGAGTGCAGTGGCCGGATCTCAGCTCACTGCAAGCTCCGCCTCCCGGGTTTACGCCATTCTCCTGCCTCAGCCTCCTGAGTAGCTGGGACTACAGGCGCCTGCCACCTCGCCCGGCTAGTTTTTTGTATTTTTTAGTAGAGACGGGGTTTCACCGTGTTAGCCAGGATGGTCTCGATCTCCTGACCTCGTGATCCGCCCGTCTCGGCCTCCCAAAGTGCTGGGATTACAGGCTTGAGCCACCGCGCCCGGCCGAGATGGAGTCTTGCTCTGCCGCCCAGGCTGGAGTGCAGTGTCGCGATCTCGGCTCACTGCAACCTCTGCCTCTGGGTTTACACCGTTCTCCTGCCTTAGCCTCCCGAGTAGCTGGGACTACAGGTGACCACCGTCACGCCCAGCTAATTTTGTTTTTGTATTTTTAGTAGAGATGGGGTTTCACCATATTAGCCAGGATAGTCTCCATTTCCTGACCTCGGGATCCACCCGCCTCGGCCTCCCAAAGTGCTGGGATTATAGGCATGAGCCACCGCGCCCGGCCCCGGCAGTTCCCAGCTTGACTTTTCCCTTTGGCTTAGTGATTTTGGGGCCCCAAGATTTATTTTCCTTTCACACATGTGTAACTGTAACATAAATTCCCAGAATTATGATAGCTGAGTCAAAGAGTAAATGCCTTAAGTTTTACAGGTACTGCCAAATTGCCTTCCCTAGGGATTGAATCAATCTTCAGTCCTATCAGCAATATGTGTAGGATTCATCTTTCTTCGGTCTTAACAACACAGTGTGTTGTTGAACTTTTAAGATTTTTGCCACATTATTTTACAGTTCCAAAAAACAAAAACAATGACCCACTGAGATTCTGATGGGAATAATGTGACATTTATAAACTCATTTGAGATACTCCTTTGTGATAATTGTTTTTATGATATTAAGTCTTCCAACCAGAAAATAGCTTATCCGCCATTTATTCAGATTTCATTTACTTCAAAGTATTTTTTATTTTTATGTTACTATTTACATTTTGTACCTAGATATCTTTTCATTTTAGGGATTACTTTTTCATTTCTGTATCTAACTAGAGTTGTTAGTGCAGAAAAAAATAATTTTCATATATTCCTCTTATATCCAGCACCTTACTGAATTATCTTAATAACTTTAGCACTGTTAGTAATTCTGGCATTGCCTCTCCACTGAGCATGTAAGAGTAAACAAGATGGGTGGACCCTGCTGTTCTCCAGTAATAACGCTGATGAGGAAAATAGAAAATGGACAGACAAAAAGAAAACTTATGCAATTGGAAAGAATTAAAATAGTGACAGTACTAAAAGTGAGACGGTAGTCAGGGAAGACCTGCCTCTTTTTTTAAAACTTTATTTTTATGTCTGGGCACGGTGGCTCACGTCTGTAATCCCAGCACTTTGGGAGGCTGAGGTGGGCGGATCACGAGGTCAGGAGTTCAAGACCAGCCTGGTCAACACGGTGAAACCCTGTCTCTACTAAAAATACAAAAAGTAGCTGGGCATGGTGGCAGGCACCCGCAATCCTAGCTACTCGGGAAGCTGAGGCAGGAGAATTGTCTGAACCCGGGAGGCGGAGGTTGCAGTGAGCCGAGATCAGTGCCATTGCACTCCAGCTTGGGTCACAGGGCAAGACTCCGTCTCAAACAAACAAAAACCACACACACACACACACACACAAATTCTTTTTATTTGTATTATTTTTAAATTTAGAGACTGATTCTCACTTTGTTGTCCAGGCTGGTCTTGAACTCCTGGGCTCAAGCAATCCTCCCGCCTCGGCCCGGCAATTTGCTGGGATTGCAGCCATGAACCACCACACCTGGCCAAGACCTGCTTCTTGGAGAAGGTGACAACATGCTAAGCTCTAAACGGAAAGAACTTTCCACTTACAGGAATGAATGGCACTACAGGTTCTTCCTGCCCACTACAGACAAAACCAATTCACTGAGAAGTGCTACTGCAGTATAGAGTTGTATTAATGTGAGGCTGGCCTCAGGGAAGAAGGGTTACCACTCAAGTAAGTTTTCCTGAAGGGTCAGCTCAGAGGTTAGGGTTTTTCAGCTGGTTGGGTGTGGGCAGAGCAACAGGGAATGGGTGCTGCTGATTGGTTGGAGATGCAATCATAGGGGTGTGGACTACACTCCTCAACAGCTGAGCCCGCCTCTTGGGGGAGGAGTGGGGCAGAGGAAGCGGTTGGGTCATGAGTCACGAGTCCGGGTGGGGTCAGTTAGTTGCCAGAATGCGAAAGTCTCAAAAATGCCTCAAAAGACCAATCTTAGGTTCTACAATAACGACGTTACCTACAGGAGTAATTGGGGAAGTTACACATCCGATGTCCTCCGAAACAATGGCTGGTTATCGTTTACTACATTTTAGCAGAATTCGCCCTTCATATTCCTAACCTCCCGGTCTTTCATTAATTTCATAAAGACAGTTTCAGCCCCCGAACAAGGCGGGGGACTGTTTAAGGGAGGGACTATGCTCATCCTTGCTTAAAAGTTAAACTATAAATTCTCCCATGGTGAGCTTGGTTTATGCCCAGGAATGAGCGAAGACAGCCGCCCTGCGAGGCTAGAAGCAAGTTAGAGTGAGCCATGTTAGATTTCTCTCACTGTCTTTGAAAAGGCGGTTTCCAGGAACAGCGTTCAGAGTAGGGGAGTTTCTATTAGACTCCTTTTGGTCATTTTTTTCTAGTCCTCCGATTCTGAGCTCTTCCCAACCCTTTCCTTGGCGACTCAACTCCCGCTGTCCTTGCCCACGCGGCTTCTCGCGGCTGCGCGAGACCCTGCCCAATCCAAAACGTTTCACAGCCAAAAGGGTCCCAACTTCCGGAGGCCGCCCGGAAGGGGCGGGGCTTATGGTAGTTCATTTGTACGCATCGGCCCGGTTGTCTGAAGGCTGACGGAAGTGCTGTATGTTGTTGCCGGAAGTGGGAAGAGAGAAAGGTTGTGATGGCGGCTGTCGCTGCATCCGAGGTGAGTTCGAGCGACTCTACACCGGGGGTTTTGTTGGTGAGGGTTCCGGCGAGCGGCCTGGAGAGAGGTGGAGGCGAAGTCTAGTTTCGCTTCAGGGAGGCTCAGACACTGGGATCAAGTCGGCGGTGGAGGCCCTAGGCCCAGCCTGTGGGGACCGGCGGGGACTCGGCCTGGGCCGTCCTGGGAGAAGCCGAGCTGGCTCTGCCTGAAGCCAGTTCTCTTTGCCGCAGGTGCTGGTGGACAGCGCGGAAGAGGGGTCCCTCACTGCGGCGGCAGAGCTGGCCGCTCAGAAGCGCGAACAGAGACTGCGCAAATTCCGGGAGCTGCACCTGTTGCGGGTGAGTAGTCTTGGAAGCCGGCTCAGATCCGTCACCTGGCCAAGCCTTTGCGCTTTTGTAGAGGGGACGAGGAAGCCACACCACTGCGTCTGACAGACCAACAGAGCAGGATCATCTGAGAGGAAAGCTCTGTTCGGTGGTACTCAACCCTGGCAGCACATGGGGATCGTTATGAGAACTTTTGAAAATATACCTGTTCACTCTAGCCCCCCTCCTACCCACATCCAATTTAATGTATCTGGGTTAGGTTTGCGAGTCTCCATTACTAACAACCTCCCTGCTCTGTGATTCTAACAAATTCTTCATTTTACCTAGGGAAATATGTAGAGCTAGAGACAGGAAGAAACTTGTGTCAGTAAGAGACCTGGTTCACTTGATTTAAAAAATAATCTTCTATCAGAATCTGTTTGAAAAGGGAGAAAATAATCATCTGTCTCTAGGACTTCTGGGGGAAAAGAATAAAAAGAAAATTAAAAAAATAATGGGAAACCTTTGAAAGTCTACAGCGTGGTAGTTCAGCCAGTTGATAGGGAATCGGATGTCTTAAGTGCCCTGGAAGTGCAGAGGAGGAGAGATGAATGCAGTTTGTGGGTCTCCAGGGGGTGCCTCGTAATAGGTGACACCTAAACTACTGTTTGAAAGCCAGACAACTAAAGGAGTTAGAGAAAGAGAATCCAAGCAAAGGGAACAAATTCAAAGAAAATTTGTATTAGGGAGAAGAGTCCAGCAAATAGCTGGCTGCAGTTGGAGCAGAGAAAGAGAAAAGCAGCCCGTATTTCAGCATGGAGTGACCTGACAGGCCATGGGTTCACAAAACCCCAAAATCACTCTGACTTGTAGTGAGACAAAACAAAGAAGACTTCTTGAAGCACAAGAATGACCACATATTTCTTTATTCTGGCTAACACCAGTGATAGTTATTACCAAATACAGCATTAGTCTCCGTTACTTCTGCCTCCTATATAAAAATTTAAGATACCTAATTGTAGAAAGCCTGTGCTTTCTGACAGTACTCAATCCAGATCCTTAACCCTCCCCCCAGTCACCTGATACAAACCCAAATCCTGGAACGAGCCCCTCCTAACGCCCTTTCACTCAAATGCCCAGAGTTCCCCGTGGTTTGCTCTCTTCTTCTATGCAACAGACTCAACTTTGTTGACCATATGTGTGTTCTTGGTGTCTTTAATTGCAGGACTTTTCCAGAGCCAAGAATATACTAGGGATGGTTGTTGGGAGGAGTATCTCTCTTTGCCTAGGGAAAGTTAATCTAATAAACAATTAAAAGGACATGCTTAAATATTTAGAGTGTTGTGTAAGGAACACGTTTGGAAATTAGGAGGCAGGGCTTCATGGACAAACTGCCACCAGCTTATGACCTAAGAAATGTCTAACTTAAGTTTTCCTTAAGATGATATACTCATTTTGTTTTATACAATTAGGTTTATTTAAAAATAGACACCTCTCCCGGCTACCCCAAGCTTCAAAAAAAAAAAAAGACTCTTCAATGGTACTTCAAATTCCTTTCATTTTTCATTTGCCAATGTAAACTGAAAATATTTTTAAAAGGAGGGGAACTTGGAAAGCATTAGAGGCATTAAGATAGGTATTAAATCCTCTAACCCAAATTGAGGCATTTTTCTTGAATTAGGATTAAAAGATAATTGAGGCCCGGTGTGGTGGTGCATGCCTGTAGTCCCAGCACATTGGGAGGCTGAGGCGGGCAGATCATTTGAGGCCAGGAGTTCGAGACCAGCCTGGCCAAACTGCAAAACCTTGTTTCTACTAAAAATACAAAAAATAAGCCAGGCATTGTGGCACATGCTTGTAATCCCAGCTACTTGGGAGGCTGAGGCAGGAGAATTGTTTGAACCCTGGAGGCGAAAGTTGAAATGAACTGAGATGCTCCAGTATACTCCAGCTTGAGTGACAGAGGGAGATTCTGTCTCAAAAAAAAAAAAAAAAAAAAAAGTGTCTTTCACATCATGTGATGTAATTTTGTTTTTTGAGGTGTCTTGCTCTGTCACCCAGGCTGGAGTGCAGTGGTGCAATCTTGGCTCACTGCAACCTCTGCCTCCTGGGTTCAAGTGATTCTCCTACTTCAGCCTCCCGAGTAGCTGGGATTACAGGTGTGCGCCACCATGCCCGGCTAATTTTTGAATTTTAAGTAGAGACGGGGTTTCGCCATGTTGGCTAGCCTGGTCTTGAACTCCTGACCTCAGGTGATCCACCTGCCTCAGCCTCCCAAAGTGCTAGGATTACAGGCGTGAGCCACCGTGCCTGTCCGATTTAATATTAATGCCAAATAAAGTCTACTTAAGTGCCACTATAGTATGGTCCCCAATATTGCAAAACCTTGTTCTGATCCAATAAAAAGGGTCCACACAACTCAAGAGAGGCAAAGCTGATTTTAACCCCCAGGGCTCTGGAACAGCAAACCAGTGCAACTCAACACATTTTTCTTGATTACATAAAAATGTAGACCCTATTAGGCCATTCCCTGGCTTAAAATACTATGATGGCTGTCTGTTGCTTTTAGGATAAAATGGGGTCACCTTATTAATATGTCCTGCCTGACCCTCCTCAAAGAAGGCAAAATGTATCTGGATTTATTTTCATGTTTTAGCTGACAGACTTCTTGTGTTACGGTTTTAGAATGAAGCTCGTAAATTAAATCACCAGGAAGTTGTGGAAGAAGATAAAAGACTAAAATTACCTGCAAATTGGGAAGCCAAAAAAGCTCGTTTGGAGTGGGAACTACAGGAAGAAGAAAAGAAAAAGGTTAGGAACTGTTTTATCTTCATAAGTGATTTAGTCAATCATTCTGTTGTATCAAGACACTACAACATGGTGGTTGAATACACTGGCTCTTAGGCCAAGCTGCCAGAATTGAAATTCTGGTTCTGTTCAGTACCGACTGCGATACTTTGGGTGAGTTTATTTGACTTCTCTGTACCTCTGTTTTCTCATCAATAAAACAGGAACTGTAACAATAATTATTTGAGTTCATTATGAATTCAGTGAGTTAATGCATGTAAAACATTTAAAACAAGGTCTGACACCTGATTAACACTCAATAAGTATCATGTGCTCACTTATATACCATAGTGTATTCCCAAATTTCCTTTAAATACTATTACAGTGGCCGGGTGCCGTGGCTCATGCCTGTAATCCCAGCACTTTGGGAGGCTGAGGCAGGCAGATCACTTGAGGTCAGGAATTTGAGACCAGCCTGGCCAACATGACGAAACCCCATCTCTGCTAAAAATACAAAAATTAGCCGGTCATGGAGGCATGTGCCTGTAGTCCCAGCTAGTTGGGAGGCTGAGACATGAGAATCCCTTGAACCTGGGAGGTGGAGGTTGCAGTGAGCTGAGATCACACCACTGAGCTCCAGCCTGGGTGACAGAGCCAGTGAAACTCCAACTAAAAAAAATACTATTAAAATATTGGTTAATATTTATTGGATCTTTCTTGATGTAAAGTAGATGAAATTATTGCTTGTATCATAATTGTAGGTGTCAGCTTTTTTCTTCTTTTTAGGAATGTGCATCAAGAGGAGAAGACTATGAGAAAGTGAAGTTGCTGGAGATCAGTGCAGAAGATGCAGAAAAATGGGAGAGGAAAAAGAAGAGGAAAAACCCTGATCTGGGATTTTCAGGTCAGATTGACCTTTATTGAACTTTATTGACTGGGCTGTTAGTCATTTCCTTCATTGTTTCTGGTTTCAAGAAAGGATGTGCCTCTTGTGCTTCATGGGATATTCTTGATGAGGCCTAAAGACCAAGAAAAGTACAAATACGTCTCTTAGGACAGAAGTTAAAAAAAAGGCTGTGCTTCAGTTAGCTGGATTTTTAAATACTTGATGGTAAAATTTATCAAAGTCTGTTTGTCAGCATCTTCAGGATAGAAGCTATGCTTAGAATAGTGTTTTGGGCATATATTACTTCACACAGATTGAGTGTCCCTTGTCTGAAAATCTGAAATCCAAAATGTTGCAAAATCCAAAACTGTTTGAGTGCCAACATGATGCTGTGATGCTTAAAGGAAATGCTGATTGGAGCATTTCAGATTTTGAATTTAAGTATAATGCAGATATTCCAAAATCTGAAAAAAATCGGAAACACTTCCGATTCCAAGCATTTTGGATAAACGATACTTACCTGTGATAATTTAGATTTTTCTCTCAATAGGAAGGTCCAAACAAGGAAATATATTATCTCAGATTCTGATTTTATATTTTTAGATTATGCTGCTGCCCAGTTACGCCAGTATCATCGGTTGACCAAGCAGATCAAACCTGATATGGAAACATATGAGAGACTGAGAGAAAAACAGTGAGTCCTTTTTCATCCTGAGCTGATGTGGATATATTTGTGTGTTTGTGTTTGTATGTGTGTATGTATACATAAATAGAAACATACTTTAATGCTAAGGTATGGGTTATTAATAGCTGTCTAAGGGTGGTCTCTTGTTTTTTCTGGATTTTTTTTTTCCTTTGAGACGGAGTCTTGCTGTCTTGCCCACGCTGGAGTGCACTGAATGGTGCAGTCTCAACTCACTGCACCCTCTGCCTCCTGGGTTCAAGTGATTTTCCTGCCTTAGCCTCCCGAGTAGCTGGGATTACAGGTGCCCGCCACCATGCCCAACTAATTTTTATATTTTTAGCTGAGATGGGGTTTCACCATGTTGGCCAGGCTGGTCTTGAACTCCTGACCTCAAGTTATCTGTCCACCTTGGCCTCCCAAAGTGCTGGGATTACAGGTGTGAGCTACTGTGCCTGGCCCTTCCTTGCCTGGCCCTTCTGGTTTTTTAATTTAATTTTATTTTTTAAAGAGACAGTGTCTCGCTCTGTTGCCTAAGCTGGAGTGCATTGACACCATCATAATTCATTGTAACCTCAAACTTCGGCCTTAAGGGAGCCTCCCACATCAGCCTCCCCAGTAGCTAGGATTACAGGCATGTGCCACGATTCCTGGCTAATTAATTTTTTTGTAGAGACGGGATCTCACTGTGTTGCTCAGGCTGTCTCAAATTCCTGGCCTCAAGTGATCCGCTCTCTTTGGCCTCCCACAGGGTTGAGATTACAGGTGTGAGCCACTGTGCCAGGCCTAGTCTCTGTTTTGACAGCGCTGTTTATTGCTTACTTCACAGCAATTAAATTAATCACCTGTGTTTTGTTTTTTGTTTTTTTCTTAACTGGGCATTCTAAGACTGGTTGTTGATTGGTTAACACTCTGATTGTTGTAGTTACTGAGATATTATTTTAGGAGGCAGAATGCTTTAGTGCTGGGGTTGGTAAACTTTTTCTGTGAAGGACCAGATAGTAAATATTTTCAGCTTTGTGAGCCATATAATCTCTGTCACAGCTACTCAGCTGTGCTGCTGCAGTGCAAAAGCGGCTGCAGAGGATTCATAAATGAATCCTCTTTTCATAAACAGGTGGTGGGCTGCTGTAGTTCGGCAGTTTGCTTTAGTGGAAAAGGAAATAACCTCAGGATGGAGCTCTAATCCCAACTCTGTCCCTAGCACTTTGTGACATCTGATAAGTCCTGGAGCCTCTCTGCCTGTTGGCTCTTTGATCTGTAGAGTGAAGGTGTTGGAGGAGTTGATGACTTAGGTTCCTTTCAATTCTGTAATTTTTTATTTTTTATTTTTATTTTTATTTTTTTTGAGACAGAGTCTTGCTCTGTCGCCCAGGCTGGAGTGCAGTGGCACAATCTCGTCTCACTGCATGCTCCACCTCTCAGGTTCAAGTGATTCTCCTGCCAAGTAGCTGGGATTACAGGTGCCCACCAGCATGCCTGGCTAATTTTTTTATATTTTTAGTAGAGATGGGGTTTCACCATATTGGCCAGGCTGGTCTCGAACTCGTGACCTCAGGTGATGTGCCCACCTTAGCCTCCCAAAGTGCCTGGATTACTGGTATAAGCCACTGCACATGGCCCTATTTTTTTTTTTTTTTGAGATGGAGTCTTGCACTGTTGCCCAGGCTGGAGTGCAGTGGTGTGATCTCGGCTCACTGCAACCTCAGCCTCCCAGGTTCAAGCAATTCTCCTGTCTCAGCCTCCCAAGTAGCTGGGATTACAGGCACCCGCCACCACACCCAGCTAATTTTTGTATTTTTAGTAGAGACAGGATTTTGCCATCTTGGCTAGGCTGGTCTCAAACTCCTGACCTGGTGATCCACCTGCCTCAGCCTCCCAAAGTGCTGGGATTACAGGTGTGAGCCACCGTGCCCAGCCTCCACATGACCCTATTTTTATTCTTTTAATTACAAAAATTTTTTTTTTGAGACGGAGTCTCACTTTGTTGCCTAAGCTGGAGCACAGTGGGGCGATCTTGGGTCACTGCAGCCTCCACCTCCCGGGTTCAAGTACTTCTCCTGCCTCAGCCTCCCCGAGTAGCTGGGACTACAGGTGTGTGTCACCACGCCCAGCTAATTTTTATATTTTTAGTAGAGACAGGGCTTTGCTGTATTGGCCAGGCTGGTCTTGAACTCCTGACCTCAAACGATCCACCTGCCTTGGCCTCCCAAAGTGCTGAGATTACAGACGAGAGCCACTGCACCCAACCTGTATTTTTTTTAAAGAAAAAATTAAAGTAGGATCTCACAGTAAATACATGTGTATATTTTCTTTCTTATCGTGTATGGTAGTTTAGTTCGAAATTTGAAAATGGAGCATTTGCTGGGCGCAGTGGCTCAAGCTTGTAATGCCAGCACTTTGGGAGGCCGAGGTGGGCAGATCACAAGGTCAGGAGTTGTAATCCCAGCACTTAGGGAGGCCGAGGCAGGCGGATCACAAGGTCAGGAGTTCGAGACCAGCCTGGCCAATATGGTGAAACCCCGTCTCTACTAAAAATACAAAAATCAGCCGGGAGTGGTGGCGGATGCCTGTAGTCCCAGCTACTCGGGAGGCTGAGGCAGGAGAATCGCTTGAACCCAGGAGGCGGAGGTTGTAGTGGGCCGAGATTGGGCCACTGCACTCCAGCTTGGGAGACAGAGCGAGACTCCGTCTCAAAAAAAAAAAAAAAAAAAGAAAATGGAGCATTTATAGTGTTACCATAAGTTCATTTTGCTGTCTTTTCAGTGGAGAAGAGTTTTTCCCAACATCCAATAGTCTTCTTCATGGAACACATGTGCCTTCCACAGAGGAAATTGACAGGATGGTCATAGATCTGGAAAAACAGTAAGCATTCAGTAGAGCAGCCTGACGTCGTAAATACTTCATGACAAAATGCACTTGGAATATGCACCTAAATCTGATGTGCTTAGAATGAATTCACAAGATAGAAATTATACTTGCTAATTTTTGACCTGTCTATAGTGGTTTGGGGATGGATAGCAAGTATGGGTTGAATATGTCTGATTTGGAATGGAGATGCAGAATATTGATGAAATTGAATTGTTACTATTGAAGAGGAAAGGTGTAAAAAAATGATCCTTCTTTAAGTGTTTTACTTTAACAACCACTCCCCTGTTTGATTTGAAGAAGCAAGAATGTTGTAGTAAATGTTCTTCACTTAGGTTTGTGTTTCTTAATACTGATAGAGGTGACTATTAGGTAGAGCAGAATGAAAATATATTTTAAGAGTTAATACATGTAAAGTATTAAGAATAGTGTCCGGGCTGGGTGTGGTGGCTCCTGCCTATAATCCTAACACTTTGGGAGGCTGAGGCAGAAGGGTTGCTTGAGCCCAGAAGTTTGAGAACAGCCTGGGCAACATAGCGAAACCCTGTCTTTACAAAAAAAAAAAAAAAAAAAAAAAATACAAGAATTAGCTGGGCTTGGTGGTGTGTGCCTGTAGTCCCAGCTACTTGGGAGACTCAGTCAGGAGGATCACTTGAGTCCAAGAAGTGGAGGGTGCAGTGAACTGTGATTGCAGCACTGCACTCCAGCTTGGGCGACAGAGCGAGACCCTATCTCAGGAAAAAAAAAAAAGTGTCTGGCATATATTATGCCCTCAGTATTAGCTGTGGTTATTATTTAATATAATTTTTTTTTTTTTTTTGAGAGAGTCTCACTCTTGCCCAGGCTGGAGCGCAGTGTCATGATCTCGGCTCACCACAGCCTCTGCCTTCCGGGTTCAAGTGATTCTCTTGCCTCAGCCTCCTGAGTAACTGGGACCACAGGCGTGTGCCACCACTCCTGGCTAATTTTTGTATTTTTAGTAGAGACAGGGTTTTGCCATGTTGACCAGGTTGGTCTCAAACTCCTGGCCTCAGGTGATCCACCTGCCTTGGCCTCCCAAAGTGCTGGGGTTACAGGCATGAGCCACTGTGCCTGGCCTATTTAATATTGTTATAGTTATCTTCTTTTTTAGAAAATGTATTAAAATTTTTTTTTTTATAGTGATGGAGTCTCCCTATGTTGTCCAGGCCCTGGTCTGGAGCTCCTGGGCTTAAGTGATCCTCCCAGAGGACCTTTTGGGAGGCCTTGTCCTCCAAAAATAGTGGGATTACAGGCATGGGATTACAGCCGCCATGCCCAGCCAATAGTTATCTTCTTTTAAGTGGTTCTTCAGTACAGTCAAGTTCCCAACAAGGGATGATTGCTCTAGCATTCTGAAGATGAATTTGTTGTATTTACTGGATTTCACAGTTCATATTCTGAGTTGTGCCATTAATTCAGTTTCAACTTGAATGTGATGAAAACTGGCCTGGTTTCCTCCAGCCCTCACAATGTGTGCTAGTCTAAATGTAGATTTTATTCCTGTTTGGTCACATTTTATTAAGATCAAAAGAGAAGGCAATTTTGAATTTTGTAAATTTTCTTCTTTCTCCAGGATTGAAAAACGAGACAAATATAGCCGGAGACGTCCTTATAACGATGATGCAGATATCGACTACATTAATGAAAGGAATGCCAAATTCAACAAGAAAGCCGAAAGATTCTATGGGAAATACACAGCTGAAATTAAACAGAATTTGGAAAGAGGAACAGCTGTCTAATCCCTTCAAGAACTGTTTATAGAAGCTTGAGAATGGGGTAAAAATTTCTGCTAGCAAAATCAAGTTCTTTTTGAAATTTTATCAGTAATCCAGAATTTAGTAGTCTATGCCTTCTCACTCAGCATTTAGAAATAAAAATGTGATTTCTTAAACATATATCCTTTCATGTATATTTCCACATTTTTGTGTTTGGATATAAGATGTATTTCTTGTAGTGAAGTTGTTTTGTAATAATCTACTTTGTATACATTCTAATTATATTATTTTTCTATGTATTTTAAATGTATATGGCTGTTTAATCTTTGAAGCATTTTGGGCTTAAGATTGCCAGCAGCATACATCAGATGCAGTCATTGTTGCTATCATTGTGGAATTTGATAGAGTCTAGACTCAGGGGCCACTTGGGGTTATGGACTCCAAAGCCACGGACAGTGATGAGGAAGATGGCAGTGGCCACTGGAGGGCTGGAGCAGTCTCTCCTTATGGCGGCCTGTGACCGAGGTCAGGGAGGAGTGGAGCTATTCTCCCATGATACTGACCATGTGCAGTTCCCTTTTTAAAAAGCAATAAAATGCTTTGGATTAGAATTCCTAACATTTTAAATCTATTATTTAAAACAAATATTTGTATGTATACATTTGTTCATACACATACATGCTTCCATTCTACAAACACTGAAAGAACGTTTTATTATGGAAAATTCCATACACCCAATACCCTTGGTGAATCCCATATACCCAGTACCCTGTTCAACAATCATCAACTCATGGCCAGTCCTGCTTCATCTTTATTTCCATTTATTTTCTTCATGACTCTTATTTTGATGCAAATACTAGATGTATAATTTCATCTATAAATATTTTAGTATGTATCTCTGAAAGAGAAAAAACTTAAATGACCACAATACTATTATCACTGCAATAGATATATTTTTATAAAACTCCAAATAGAAAGATTGCTGTTTTTTCTATATGTTGAATTAAATGCTAAATATCTAATTGGGACATTTTAAATTCAAAGAAATCTGAAGCTCAGAAAATTTCAAATATTGGCCAGGTGCAGTGGCTCATGCCTGTAATCCCAGCGCTTTGGGAAGCTGAGGCAGGTGGATCACTTAAGATCAGGAGTTCGAGACCAGCCTGGCCAACATGGTGAAATCCCATCTCTACTAAAAATACAAAAATTAGCTGGGCGTGGTGGCAGGTGCCTGTAATCCCTGCACTTTGGGAGGCTGAGGCAGGAGAATTGCTTGAATCTGGGAGGCAGAGGTTGCAGTAAGCCGAGATCACGCCACTGTACTCCAGCCTGGGTAACAGAGCAAGACTCTGTCTCAAAAAAAATTCAAATACTTCAACTTTAGTGTTTAAAGACAGCATAACATATGATGCCACTGGTGATTAATTATTCTCTTTTTAAATTAACAGCACTTTAGAAAAAATTTCTGTTCTCCCTTTGTTTCCTCTCCTGGCATTTTTTTTTTTTTTTTCATATCCACCTGCAAAGTGAAAAAGGACATAACAGAAGGTTATTTATTTTCCTGTAGAGATGAGGTCTCACCATGTTGCCCAGGCTGGTCTCGAACTCTTGGGCTCGAGCTGTCTTCCTGCCTTGGCCTCCCCAAAGTGCTGGGATTACAGATGTGAGCCACTGAGCCCAGCTCCTCTCCTGCCATTTCTGTGTGCATTTAATCACAGATCTATCACAAAGCCTTGATGCCGCTGAAAATACTTTGACTATGTTTCAATCTTTTTATTCCCATTTCCACTACCTTACGTCGTCTTTGATCCTGCATATCACAATAGCCTTAAAAAATACCTTAAAAATATTGTTGAATAGAATATGGCAATGTATTTAAAGGAACAATTCACTGTGACTCAGCAGAGTTCGTTCTAAGAACGCAAGAGTAGTGTGTAGACTATGAGTTGCCTGGTTTAATTTGTTTTTGAGACAGTCTCGCACTGTTGCCCAGGCTGGAATGCAGTGGCATGATCTCAGTTCACTGCAACCTCCGCCTCCCAGGTTCAAGTGATTCTCCTGCCTCAGCCTCCTGAGCAGCTGGGACTACAGGCACGCGCCACCACGCCCGGCTAATTTTTGTATTTTTTTGGTAATTTTTGTATTTGTGCCTGGGGTTTCACCATGTTGGTCAGGCTGGTCTTAAACTCCTGACCTTGTGATCTGCCTGCCTCTGCCTAATTTAATTCTTTATTACCAACCAGCACCCAGATTTTTTTGTGAATTTGTTGTAATATTTCCAGGTAAACGCTTGGTTCCCCAGGTCGACTTACTATTACAGGTGGTCAGATGTTATAATTCTGGCTAATAGGACACAAGCTAAATTTATCTTGAGAAACCTTTTCTTTCCTGATGTGGGAAGAGGTGGCTACTTCTCCCTTTCTCCTTCCTCCTTGGATCACATCCAGGAAGCCTGGAGTTGTAGAAGCCCTTTTGTGTCATGAAGTAGCAAGCATGAGGACAAAAGTCAGCATGAAGAGGAGAGTGGAGCAGAGCTTGGTTTGCAGTGCTGAGCCTCTGCACCTAGATGCTCACTTCTTTTATACTTACTTGCTGTTGAATAAATTTATTAGGTTGGTGCAAAAGTAATTACGGTTTTTGCCATTACTTTTTTTTTTTTCTTGAGGTGGAGTCTCGCTGTGTCACCCAGGCTGGAGTGCAGTGGCACAATCTCGGCTCACTGCAACCTCCACCTCCCGGGTTCCAGTGATTCTCCTGTTTCAGCCTCCTAAGTAGCTGGGATTACAGGCATCCGCCACCACGCCTGGCTAATTTTTGTATTTTTAATAGGGATGGGATTTCGCCATGTTGACCAGGCCTGTCTCAAACGCCTGACCTCAGGTTGTCCGCCAGCCTCAGCCTCCCAAAGTGCTGGGATTACAGGCATGAGCCACCATGCCCAGCCTTTGCCTCTACTTTTAATAGCAGAAACTGCAATTATTTTTGTGCTAGCCTACCCAAGGATGGTTCAATTTCAGGGCAAATGTCAACAAATTAAATGTAAATGATAGCAAACAATAGTTTTTCTCCACTCTAGAAATAAGTACCTAGAAATGGAGAAGGGGGGGAAATAAATAGTGCACTTATAATAGCAACAAAAATGATATTCAGGCACAAATTTAATGAGAAAGCGCAGGATCTATGTAAAGAAGATTATAAAATCTGATTGAGTAAACAAGGCCGGGCACAGTGGCTCACACCTGTAATCCCAGCACGTTGGGAGGCTGACGCGGGTGGATGACCTGAGGTCAGGAGTTTGAGACTAGCCTGGCCAACATGGTGAAACCCTGTATCTACTGAAAATACAAAAATTATCCAGGTGTGGTGACACGCGCCTGTAATCCCAGCTACTCGGGAGCCTGAAGCAGGAGAATCGCTTGAACCCGGAAGGCAGAGGTTGCAGTGAGTTGAGATTGCACCACTGCACTCCAGCCTGGGTGACAGAGTGAGACTCGGTCTCAACAGCAACAACAAAAACAGAGTAAATAGGAGACTTCTGCATCAAACCAAGATGGACTAACAGAGAATGGGTTTACCTTCCCAGTGGAACAACCAAAAAAACAAAAAACAAAAAAACAAAAAAGGATGGCATATATGAAACAGCAGTTTTCAAGATACCGGAAATGAGACATGGAAGAAGAGTGACACCCGGGGGAAAGCCAGCTGTGATCACACCAGCTTGCTGTCTTTGGAGAACTTTTAGGCTGTGGTGTGTGGAGAGAACCCAGAGGAGCCCAGTAGACACCCTTAGTTAAGAGCTAGAGCTGAAAGTCTAGAGGAACCAAGGCAAGAGCTCGCAGTACAGAGCACTGGGGAGAAGAGAGCTACAGGGATGTCTTTAGAGGGTCCCCTCAAATACCAGGCAGCGTACTGATCAGCATGGGTATGCAAGGAACTCCGAAAGGCGAGGGAAAGAACCACCTGAAAGGATTAGAGGGGATAGTACCTGGCACTCATGGCCAGGAATAGTGCTTTCCCCACCAGCCAGAATGGAAAAGTTCACAATTCACGGGGCATTGGGTAGAATACTGAGAAGGTTCTTGCCTCAGCAGTGGAAAATAATTAGCCCTAGGCTAAACACTGCTTGAGACTTGCCCAAAAAATCTTCAAAGACCTGAAAGAATCCAACTGTTTGCAAATAATTTAGCTGCATTCCAGAACAAAGACCAAGAATAATTATAAAGAAACACAGAAACCTTCAGTACCCAAGAACGTCACATTCACAATGCCCAGCATCTCATAAGAGAAAAAGGAAAATAGGACCCATAAGGTGAAGAAAAATCAATCCATCTAACCAAGAACTGACACAAATGTTAGAAGCAAGGAAATTAAAAGTTATCACTGTACTCCATATGATCGAAAAGTTAAAAAGAGACACGGGATACAAAAAAGACCCACACTGAGATTCTAGACATGAACACCACAATTTCTGAGATAGGAAATGTACAGCATGGATTTGACTGCAGATGACATATCACAGAAGAGATTAACGAAGATATAGCACAGAAACCATCCTACGTGAAGCACAGAGAGTAAAAAGAATGAACAAATAGAAACAAAGCCTCCGTGAATCGTGGGATTCTGTACATGTGATCTGGAGTTCCTCAAAGGTAGGAGGGCAGACGCTGCTCCCCGTGGAAGGCTCTGGATCTCAAATCTGATCACTGTTCAAATATGAGCAAATATGAGAGGTATACAAAAGATACGTTAGCACCAAGTTGAGGCTTTCTCCTGGGCACTGAATGGGCAAGAGTGAGGAAGAACTGCAAAGGGCCTACTCAGGTGTGCCTACCTGTGAGACACATCTAACCCTTTGGAAAATGCTGTGCCCACAGAATGGAGAGCTTTTATTTCAGTCCTTCCTAACCTATCCATGGGACTGACAAAATTGGGCACCTACACAAGGAAACAAGGCCTATTTGCAGCGAGGCACAGGAGAGTGGTGGAAATGGAAATGGGGGTATTCTCTCTCTCTCTCGGTGGATGTGGCTGGGGACAGGGACGATGTTAGGCCACCCTTGACTCTCACCTGACTGCTGCTGGGTCCTCGTCAGCCATTGCTTATTCCAAGGGAAGAAGGGCGGCTCTGTTCGCCCTCAACTGCAACAGTCCCAGCTAATTCTGCTCTTCTCATGGTGCTCCCCTCTGCCCTGCTCCTGCCCATCAGGGCAGGGTTGCCTCCCCATGGACCCTTTTTCTCCAAGGTGTGACATCTTGGTGAAGATGCCTTCCTCATTAGCCCACTTATTTTAAAGACCTCTTCAGAGATGTGGGGGCTTTATTACGACTTGACTCAACACGGTTCTCTCACTCGGAGGCGCAGTTGCACAGCTTTCGGCCAGGTGGTGGAGCTGAGCACAACCGAATGGTCTCATCGTTAGAATGGCTTGCAGTAGAGCATCATGTTCTGGGATGACTCTGGAGGGAATGTGCCCCACTGGAATTCTCTTCAGGCCTTGGTGACATGGGGGCGATGATAATACTAACCTCATGGAATTGTTGTTGGGAGTAAGTGGCTAATCCATGGGAAGTGCTTCTCGAGGTGGGCTGGTGCAGAGTCAATGTCCATGAGTGTTGGCGGCTCCTGTGATCATCATCGTGTTCTCCAATAGTTCTCGCTCTTACTCTCTCCTTTCTCCGAAGCACTCCAGTAGCTAATTAAAAGCACAGACTCAGGTGCCAAATGGCCTGGATTCAAATGCCAGCTCTTCCATTTGATGGGTGAAAGATCTTCAGCAACTCACTCTGTTAGTCCACTTGCGCTATAACAGAATACCACAGACTGAGTGGCTCAAACAACAGAAATTCATGTTTTCACGGTTCTGGAAAACAGGAAGTTCAAGACCAATGTGTGGGCAGGGTTGGTTTCTGGTGAGATCCTTCTCCCTGTCTTGCAGATGGCTGCCTCCTCCCTGTGTCCTCACATGGCCTCTCCTCTGCTTTCACACTCCTGGTGTCTCTTCCTCCTCTTATAAGAACACCAGTCCATGGCCGGGCATGGTGGCTCACGCCTGTAATCCCAGCACTTTGAGAGGCTGAGGTGGACAGATCACGAGGTCAGGAGTTCAAGACCAGCCTGACGAACATCGTGAAACCCTGTCTCTACTAAAAACACAAAAAGTAGCCAGGTGTGGTGGCGGGCACCTGTAATCCCAGTTAACTCATGAGGCTGAGGCAAGAGAATCACTTGAACCTGGGAGGTGGAGGTTGCAGTGAGCTGAGATCACGCCACTGTACTCCAGCCTGAGCGACAGAGGGAGACTCTGTCTCAAAACAACAACAACAACAACAACAACAACAACAACAGTCCTATTAGATTAGGGCTCCACCCTCGTGACCTCACTTGACCTTAATTATTACCTCCTGAAAGTCACTGTTTCCAAATACAGTCACATTGGGGGTTAAAACTTCAACAAATAAATTAGGGGGACACAATTCAGTCCATATTATCACCCAACCACTTTGTGCCTCATTTTCCCCAGATTTAAAACGTGTTATTGGCCGGGCGCGGTGGCTCAAGCCTGTAATCCCAGCACTCTGGGAGGCCGAGATGGGTGGATCACGAGGTCAGGAGATCGAGACCATCCTGGCTAACATGGTGAAACCCCGTCTCTACTAAAAAATAACAAAAAAACTAGCCGGGCGATGTGGTGGACGCCTGTAGTCCCAGCTACTCGGGAGGCTGAGGCAGGAGAATGGCGTGAACCCGGGAGGCGGAGCTTGCAGTGAGCTGAGATCCGGCCACTGCACTCCAGCCTGGGCAACAAAGCAAGACTCCGTCTCAAAAAAAAAAAAAAAACAAAAAACGTGTTATTAATACCTACCTCAGAGGGTTATTGTGAGCATCAGATGAGTGTGACGTGTACAGACCAGTGCCTGCTTCAAAGTGGGCATGGTATGAGTTGTTATTTTCATTTTTTTATTATTATGTTTTTGAGACAGAGTCTCACTCTGTCACCCAGGCTGGAGTGCAGTGGTGCGATCTCGGCTCACTGCAACCTCTGCCTCCTGGGTTCAAGAGATTCTCCTGCCCCAGCCTCCCGAGTAGCTGGGACTATAGGTACCCACCACCACACCCAGCTAATTTTTTTTTTTGTATTTTTAGTAGAGACGGGCTTTCACCATGTTGGCCAGGCTGGTCTTGAGCTTCTGACCTTGTAATCTGCTCGCCTCGGCCTCCCAAAGTGCTGGGATTACAGGCGTGAGCCACTGGGCACGGTGGATTGAGTCATTTTAGTAATAATCGCTTGATCTTAGCCAAAAGGCTGAGACGCCATATATAGTCATAATACAATCAGTAAGTAGTGTCATCCTCATGGACATTTCCTGCATTCCATCTGCTCTTCTTTCCTCACCTCCAAATCGAGGTAATGCCAAATGGAACTTTCAGAAATCATCAAGGGGGGTAGAATTCCCATGTAACTTGCTCCCCGCTCGTAAAAGTGTTGGCGGTTTTCTCAAGGAGAACTAGCGGAGACTTCTTTCTGCTAATCTGATGGTTTGAAACAATAGGACATCCAGGAGCTTTGAAGCCTCCCTTCCCCAGGATCTCTTCTCCTGCAACACTCGGCCAGGTAGCAGTAGCTAAGTGATGCTTTGCAGTGTACTAGCCTTATTCCCCGGGGGCTCTCGTTATAAGCTCATCACTTATGCAAGATTAATTTTACACGCTCCCTGGTTGGCTTCCCCAGTCTCAAGCAGTTAGAGTCAAAATCCAGTTTCTGAGAAATGGCGACTCCCTGCAGAACCCAGGGATCTGAGGGCGGGAGGTTCTCCTTGGCTTTTTGCTGGAACAGAAGCAGCACTTCAGGTCAGTTTGTTAAAAACAACAATCCAAAATATCTTTAAAAACTGTTCACATTTTAAGATCAGACGCGGTGGCTCATGCCCGTAATCCTAGCACTTTGGGAGGAGGAGGTGGGTGGATCACTTGAGGTTGGGAGTTTGAGACCAGCCTGGTCAACATGTTGAAACCCCGTCTCTAGTAAAAATACAAAAATTAGCTGGGTCTATTGGCACACGGCTGAAGTCTCAGCTGCTCAGGAGGCTGAGGTGGGAGGATCGCTTAAACCCAGGAGGTGGGGGTTGCAGTGAGCTGGTATTATGCCTCTGTACTCTAGCCTGGGCAACAGAGTGAGGCTCTGTCTCAAAAAAAAAAAAAAAAGTTCCTTTTAGATGAAGCACCCAGCTTTGGATTCAATCTTGTCCCTGTGGATGGGGTTGTTGGGTTTTTGTTTGGAAACCTACAGGCTGTTGGGAGCTCTACAGGCTGGAGGGACCACAAGAAATTGGGAGATACTGACATCTTCTCTGTCTGGTGCATGAGTATATGTGAGTCAGGGGGCAGATGTGTGTGTTTCTTCAGTTGGAAACGGTCCACTGGGGAGAGATGCAGAGAGAAACGCAAACACCCAGTAATTTCAGAAATACACCCTAAAATGTGTGGAAGGTATTCACCACATATATATACAGGTTAAATGTAAAACATTTAAAATATATCACAATTTTTAGAAAATCCTCTCTTGGCATTTCTCTTTCTCTCCTTCCTTCCTTCCTTCCTTCCTTCCTTCCTTCCTTCCTTCCTTCCTTCCTTC
>NC_037668.1:52579606-52678090 GCF_003255815.1 Theropithecus gelada | reverse complement strand
TTCTTTCTTTCTTTCTTTCTTTCTTTCTTTCTTTCTTTCTTTCTTTCCTTCCTTCCTTCCTTCCTTCCTTCCTTCCTTCCTTCCTTCCTTCCTTCTTTCTCTCTTTCTCTCTCTCTTTCTCTCTCTCTCTCTCTCTCTTTCTCTCTTTCTCTCTTTATTTCTTTCTTTCAAGTTTTTGAGACGGAGTCTTGCTCTGTTGCCCAGGCCCGATCTTGGCTCACTGCATCCTCCACCTTCTGGGCTCAAGCATTCTCCTGCCTCAGCCTCCTGAGTAGCTGGATTACAGGTATATCCCACCATGCCCGGCTAATTTTTTGTATTTTTAGTAGAGAGAGGAGATGGCCAACATTTCACCATGACAGCCAGGCTGGTCTCGAACTCCTGACTTCAGGTGATCCGCCTGCCTCGGCCTCCCAAATTGCTGGTATTACGGGTGTGAGCCATTTCTCATTCTTATTACTATAGTAGGAATCTTTGAATAAAGACCAGCTTAGCCCTCTCCTGCTGCTCAGAGGCCCTTGTGTTTAGTGACGGAGCATTCCCCTTGGGAATCTGGGGAAAATTAAACAGCTCCTCCAAGTGAGCACAGCAAAGGTTTATCACCCTCTTATGGGATTGGAGAAGCATAGTTTCAAAATCAAATCTTTTTTGTGTGTGTTTGAGACAGGATCTCACTCTGTCACTCAGGCTGGAGTTCATTGGCACAATCATGGCTCACCATAACCTTGAACTTCTGGGCGCAAGTGACCCCTCCACTTCATCCTCCCGAGCAGACTGGACTGCAGGCGTGCACCATCATGCTCAGCAAAGTTTTTTCTTTTTTTTTTCTTTTTTCTTAGAGACGGGGTCTTCCTGGTCTTGAACTCCTGAGCTCAGGCCATCCTCCACCTGGGCCTCCCAAAGTGCTGGGATTATGGGCTTGAGCCACCTTGCCTGGCCCAGTTCTGGGTTTTTTTTTTTTTTTTTTTTTTGAGATGGAATCTCACTCTGTCACCCAGGCTGGAGTTCAGTGACGCGATATCAGCTCACTGCGACCTCCGTCTCCTGGGTTCAAGCGATTCTCCTGCCTCAGCCTCCCGAGTAGCTGGGATGCCACCACGCCTGGCTAATTTTTGTATTTTTAGTAGAGATGGGGTTTCTTCATGTAAGCCAGGGTGGTATCGAACCCCTGACTTCAGGTGATCCGCCTCCTCTAGCCTCGCAAAGTGCTAGGACTATAGGCATTAGCCACTGTGCCTGGCCCCAGTTCTGTATTTAAAAAACCCAAGCAGCAAGCATTCTACCAGAGGTGTTGTTATGGGAGAGCCTTAGGAAGAAAAAGGTATTTTTCCGAGTTATAATATTAATCCATAGTCATTGTATAAAGTTACTTCCTCTGATTTTGAAGAGAGGGATGGAGGGAAGTATGAAGTCTTATTGGTTTATGAAATACTTTAGTATGGGAACCACAGGACTACTTATACCTCTTTTAAAAATACTAAGATAAAAGTTACAAACCATAAACTACACACTCTTGAGTCTATATTTGTTTTACATACTTGTGAATCTGTGTAACCACCAACTAGCTCAAACTGTAGAGGGATCCCTCAGGACATCTCCCAGTCAAACCATCCCTCAAAGGTAACCATTATTCTGACTCTTTTTTTTTTTTTAAAACAGTCTTGCTCTGTTGCCCGGGCTGGAGTGTAGTGGTGCAATCTGGGCTCACTGCAACCTCCACCTCCCGGGTTCAAGTGATTCTCCTGCCTCAGCCTCCTGAGTAGCTGGGATTATAGGTGCACACCATCACGCTTGGCTACTTTTTTGTATTTTTAGTAGAGATGGGGTTTTGCCATCTTGGCCAGGCTGGTCTCAAACTCGTGACCTCAGGTGATCCATCCACCTTGGCCTCCCAAAGTGCTGGGATTATAGGCATGTGCTACTGCCCCTGGCCCTGACTTCTTTTATAAGCATTTTTTTTTTACTTTTATTTTTCATAGAGATGGGGTCTCAACATGTTGCCCAATGCCAAGAACTCCTGGGCTCAAGTGATCCACCCACCTCAACCTCCTGAGTAGCTGAGACTACAGGCATTTTTTAAAGTGGAAAATTCCAGAAATATGTACTGATTTCTATCACCTTGGATTCATTTGCCAGTTTTTGAGCTTCCTACGAATGGAATCCTACAGTATTTACTCTTTTGAGTCTGACTTTCTTTGCTCAGCATTTTGTGTGTGAAGTTTGTCCAGGCTGTGTGTAGGACTAGCTTCAACTTTAAACTGCTTTCTAACTTTGAGACTGTCTGATTCTGTAAGGAAGGAGGAAATGAGGGAAGAATAAAATTGGAGAGATCCTTGATGTCGCTTTAGAGTTGATGGCTTCAGGTTCTTCAGGAGAATGATGATTACTTTGAAAGGTGATGTCTTCAATGACTCGTCCCACGATGGTGTGGCTTGTCCGGAGGCGCAGGGAGGGGCAGATAACTTGTCTCTTTGACAACTCTTTAGATTGAGAGGAGTCGTCTTCTTTAACTGTTCTCTGAAGCCGCAACTTCAGGTGGACTTGATTTAGAGGACAAGATTCTGGGCTGGGCGTGGTGGTTCACACCTGTAATCCCAGCACTTTGGGAGGCTGAGGCAGACGGATCATCTGAGGTCAGGAGTTTGAGACCAGCCTGGGCAATATGGAGAAATCCCATCTCTACTAAAAATACCAAAATTAGCTGAGCGTGGCGGCGCGCACCTGGAATTCCAGCTACTCTGGAGGCTGAGGCAGGAGAATCGCTTGAATTTGGGAGGCAAAGGTTGCAGTGAGCCGAGATCGCACCAGCCTGGCTGACAAGAGTGAAACTCTGTCTCAAAAAAAAGAAAAAAAAAGAAAAAAAAAAGATTCCGGACTTTGAGCTGATGCTGAAAGAAGGGATGAGACTGGTGGTTTTGAATGAGGGAGGGCGAATGTATTTTGTTTGCATATGGGAGGACTATAAACGCTTGTGGCCAGAGGATGAGCTGTGGAGGATTGTAGTTTCTGAGGATGGCCACACCAACATCTGTGCCCTTCTTGCAATATGGTGCTGATGGTCCTCCATCAGGAAGTGACATAGGAGTTCCCTGGGACTGCTGTAGAAAGGTACCAAGGCTGGGCACAGTGGCTTATGCCTGTAATCCCAGCAATTTGGGAGGCTGATGTGGGAGGATCGCTTGAGTTCAGGAGTTCGAGACCAGCCTGGGCAACAAAGCAAAACCCTATCACTACAAAAATACAAAAATTAGCCGGGCATGGTGGCACACGCACCTGTAGTTCCAGCTACTAAGGAGGTTGAGGTGGGAAGATGACTTGAGCCCGGGAGGTTGAGGCTGCATTGAGCCCTAATCACACCACTGCACTCCAGCCTGGGCACTGGAGTGAGACCTTGTCTCAAATAAAGGGGTCTTACGATGTGAAAAAAAAAGTACAATAAACTGGTGGACGAAACAACATAAACGCGTTGTCTCACTGTTCTGGAGGGCAAAAGCCCTAAACCAAGATGCTGGTAGGGTTGATTTTCCTTTTTTCTTTTCTTTTCTCTTTTCTCTTTCTTCTCTTTTCTTTTCTTTTCTTTCTCTCTTTCTTTCTTCTTTCTTTCTCTTTCTTGCTTGCTTGCTTGACAGAATCTTGCTCTGTTTCTCAGGCTGGAGTGCAGTAGCATGATCATGGCTCACTGTAGCCTCAACCTCTGGGGCTCAGGTGATCCTCCCACCTCAGCCTCCCGAGTAGCTGAGACTACAGGTGCGCACTATCATACCTGGCTAATTTTTGTATTTTTTGCTAGAGACTGGGTCTCACCATGTTGCCCAGGCTGGTCTTGAACTCCTGACCTCAAGTAATCTTCTTTCCTTGGCCTCCCAAAGTGCTGGGGTTTTATAGGTGTGAGCCACTGTGCCTGGCTGATATTGTAAAATATTTATCTGGTCTCTGCCCCTGGTTCCTGAGACAGAGGTACTAAAACCCATGTAGAAGAGGCACTAGGAGAATCTTTTGTTTTAATATTTGGTCTTTGACCCCAGTTCCTGCCACAGAGTTGCCAACGCCTTTGTAATTTTCTGAGTGATAGAAGCATCTGACACAAAGCTCCTAAATCCTTTGGAATTTCCTGGGCGATAGGAGTAGCTTTTGTTTTAGCGAAGTGACTTAGTGGGCTCCTGGATAGCCTCAGATGGGGGCTGGTTGCCGGGGGGAACTAAACAAGTGATTGATTAGAGGGTTAGCACTTTCAACTCCTCCCCCTAGTCCCTCTTTCCTTCCTCCCACCCCCAGACCTCAGGGAGGGGAGGGGGGCAAAGGGCTGAGATTGAGCTGATCACCAGTGGCCAATGATTTAATCAATCATGCCTACACAGTGAAGCCTTCATAAAATCCCAAAAGGACAGGGTTCAGAGAGCTTCCCAACAGCTGAACACATGGCGGTTCCTGGAGGGTGGCGCCCGAGAGAGGGCGTGGCAACTCTGTGCCCTTTCACTACCTTCCCCATTTGGCCATTAATCTCTATCCTTTGTCACATCCGTTATAATAAACTGGCAAATGTGTTCCCCTAAGTTCTGTGACCTGTCCTGGCAAATGAAATTGAACCCAGGGAGGGGGTAGTAGGAACTCCAATTTATAGCCAGTTGGTCGGAAGTGTAGGTGACAACCTATTACTTGCAATTGGTATGTGAAGTGGGGACAGTCTTGTGGGACTGAGCCCTTACCTGTGGGATCTGATGCTGTCTCCAGGTACATACTGTCAGAACTGGGTCACATTCTAGGACATCCAGCTGGTGTGGCCACAGAATTGATTGGTGGTTGGTGGGGAGAAATCTCCACAGATTTTGGTGACCAGGGTCACAGAATATTATTTAGCCATAAAAAAGAATGAGATACTGAGGTACTGGCTGGGCACGGTGGCTAACGCCTGTCATCGTAGCACTTTCGGAGGCTGAGGCGGGTGGATCACCTGAGGTCAGCATTTAGAGACCAGCCTGACCAACATGGAGAAACCCTGTCTCTACTTACAAAATTAGCCAGGCGTGGTGGCACATGCCTGTAATCCCAGCTACTCGGGAGGCTGAGGCAGGAGAATCGCTTGAACCCAGGAAGTGAAGGTTGTGGTGAGCTGAGATTGCGCCATTGCACTCCAGCCGGGGCAACAAGAGTGAAACTCCGTCTCAAAACAACCAACCAACCAACCAACCAACTAAACAAACAAACAAACAAACAGAATGAAGTACTGACTCACGCTACAACATGCATGAACTTTTAAAACATTTTGGGCCGGGCGCGGTGGCTCAAGCCTGTAATCCCAGCACTTTGGGAGGCCGAGACAGGCGGATCACGAGGTCAGGAGATCGAGACCATCCTGACTAACACAGTGAAACCCCGTCTCTACTAGAAAATGCAAAAAAAGTAGCCGGGCGAGGTGGTGGGCGCCTGTAGTCCCAGCTACTCGGGAGGCTGAGGCAGGAGAATGGCGTAAACCCGGGAGGCGGAGCTTGCAGTGAGCTGAGATCCGGCCATTGCACTCCAGCCTGGGCGACAGAGCGAGACTCCGTCTCCAAAAAAAAAAAAAAAAACATTTTGATAAGTGAAAGAAGTCAGACACAAAAGACTCCAAACTGTAAGATTCAATTTGTATGAAATGTCCAAAATAGGCAAATACATAAAAGACAACAAGTCCATTAGTGGTTGCCAGGGGTTGGGTGAGGTGGGGTAGTGACCTCTTATGGGCATGGGGTTTCCTTTTGGGGTAATGAAAATGTTCTAGAATTATATTGTGGTGATGGTTGAACAACCCTGTGAATATGTAAAAACCACTGAACTGTGCATTCTAGAAGGGTGAGTATTTTTTTTGGAAATGGAATCTCACTCCGTCGCCCAGGCTGGAGTGCAGTGGCGTGATCTTGGCTCACTGCAAGCTCTGCCTCCTGGGTTCACGCCATTCTCCTGCCTCAGCCTCCCGAGTAGCTGGGACTACAGGTGCCCGCCACCACGCCTGGCTAATTTTTTTGTATTTTTAGTAGAGACGAGGTTTCATTGTGTTAGCCAGGATAGTCTCGATCTCCTGACCTTGTGATCTGCCTGCCTTGGCCTCAAAGTGCTGGGATTACAGATGTGAGCCACTGTGCCCAGCCCCTAGAAACGTAAGTTTTAAAGTAAGTGAATTATGTCTCAATAAAACTGCTATGGTTTCTGTTTGTAACCATACTGTGAAAAGACTTCCACTGAGTTTGGAAGGTCTGCTTGATATGTAGGCTGTGTGGTCTTTGCAGAATTCACTTGGGTATGATTTCTAGGGGGCCCCTTGAGAAGGCAAAGACAAAGCAGCCAAAACAGATTCCCAAGAGGCACATGTGATTGCCCATGCAGAGAAAGATCAATAAATCAATTAAATTATTCATTTAACAAGCTATATTGAGCACCCATTATATGCTAGGAAGTGGTTTAGAACCTGGGCTATATCAATGAACAGAACAAAGATTCCTGTCTTTGGCTTACGTTCTAGCACAGGAAGACAGACAAATAAAAAAGAAACAGTGAATAAGTAAATGATATACTATGCCCGAAGGTTTTAAATGCTATGGCAAAACGAAAACATAGAACAAGATACAGGAATATGGCTGGTGTGTTTGAGAAGCAGCAAGGAGGTCAGTGTGGCTGGAGTGGATCCAGATGAGCAGAGAAAACAGAACTTGAGCTTGAGCTTCAAGTAGAAATGCAGCAGCTCTGAATTCAAGGGTTGATGTTTTTAGGTTGGGGGGGATGCAGCTTCTCACACGGGCAACTCTAAATCACTCCCTCTGGGGCAAGTGGCAGCAGGTATGGATCGAATGATATTAGCAAGAATTTGTGACTTCCTTCCTGCTATTCTAAGGTGTGGGGGAACCAGCCAATCTAAAGAAAAAAGAGGCAGATACAAAGATCTAGCATCTGTACAAGATTTTGCCATACCTGGGAAAGTCAACAGTAGTAAGGAATGGCTTTGGCTGTGAGCAGCAGAAATTTCAACTAACGAAGGCTTGAAAACAGAGGAGATTGTTTTTCTCACAAAAATATACAGGTGGGTGATTGCTCAGTGGCTGGACAAGATCATCATGGCCCTAGGCTCAGTCTTTTCTGCTTGGGGATCCTGAGCCTATTAGCCTGTTGCCTTTGTCCTGGTTGCCTGTGGTCACCAGACGGTGACCCAGCACTAATCATTATGTCCTCATAGCAGTGCCCAGTAGCGAGCAGAGGGGTAGGGGTATAAATGTTTCTCTGGCGGCTCTGCTTATTCTGGAAATCTTTCCTGGTGTCATTGACTAGAACAGAATCATGAACTGTATCAGCCCCACGCCGATGTGCAGTAAACACCCAGTGGGTTGGCTGGGGTTTGCTGATTCAGGCTGGGCTCAGTTGCGTGTGGCTCTAGGCTTCAGGTCCATTTTGGGTGGGCTCTGTGGGTCTCATTCTGGGGCCCATTAGCACAAGGAGGGTACACCAATGGCACAAACACATTTCTTTATTTTTTGAGACAGAGTCTCACTCTGTCCCCCAGGCTGGAGTATAGTGGCACAGTCTTGGCTCACTGCAAACTCCGCCTCCCGGGTTCAAGCGATTCTCCTGCCTCAGCCTCCCAAGTAGTTGGGATTACAGGCACGCATCAGCACACCTGGCTAATTTTTTATATGGCAGAGACGGGGTTTCATCATGTTGGCCTGGCTGGTCTTGAACTCCTGACCTCAAGTGATCCACCCACCTCAGCCTTGCAAAGTGCTGGGATTACAGGCGTGAGCCACCACACCTGGCCACAAGCACATTTCAAACCCCCGCTTGACATTATGAAATGTCCCATGGGATGGAGCAAGTCATATGGCTACGCCCAAAGTCAGAGGGGCAGGAAATCCACTTAGTCTTCCATGAAGACATGATAAGGGGTACAGGTATAATTCCCCTACTGGGGACTGAAGGTCAAACATCCTGCCTTTCCCGAGACCAGTCAACAGGATTTGGGATTGCCATGAATAGCTTAGTCCAAGCACAACTTACGGACTTATATGGTGTAGTGGTTAAGAGCGTGGGCTGTAGAGTTGAACTTCTAGGATCAAATCCCAGCTTCTCCCCCTGCTAGTTATTTGTCCTCGAGCAATTTGTTTCTGTCTCTGAGCCTCGGGTTCCTCATCTGTAAAATGAGGGTAGTTATGGTACTACCTCTTAGGGTTGTTGTGATGATTATATTAATATGTGCTTCTAGGCCCGGTGCGGCGGCCTATGCCTGTAATCCCAGCACTTTGGGAGGCCAAGGTGGGTGGATCACCTGAGGTCAGGAGTTCGAGACCAGCCTGACCAACACGGTGAAAACCCCTCTCTAATAAAAATATAAACATGAGTCAGACATGGTGGCGAGCACCTGTAAGCCCAGCTACTTGAGAGGCTGAAGCAGGAGAACTGCTTGAACCCAGGGAGCAGAGGTTGCAGTGAGCCGAGATTGTGCCATTGCATTCCAGCCTGGGTCACAGAGCGAGACTCCATCTCAAAAAAAAAAAAAGAAAAAAAAAAGTGCTTCTAAAATTACCTCGCACATAGTAAGGCACCATAAGTGTTAGCTCGGATCCTCTGGGGGTAGCTAAGGTCTTGGTACTTCTGCTGTCCTCGATAGCGATAACATCCTAACCAGCAAGGAAGCAGGGAGGAATGGCAGCTGGACAGGCAGGATCTGTGTCTGCCTCAGTGTGTCCTGCCAGGGAGGGCCCCTGTCCTGCTCTGTGTCTTTCTCATTGCTCACAAACAGCTCCGCAGCTAATGTACCACAATTGCTTTTTCATTAGTGGCCGCAGAATTCACATCCAGTAGCTCTAGACCGCTGAGGTTTGCAGTTAATGGTGGTCTCGCACACTGAAACATGAAGCTGAGCAGTTTACGCCAGCCTTGTTAGGATGGAATCAGTCACTTGAATAAAGAATGCCGCTTCATGACCTGCTCTTGAGTCAAGCTGAAAGGAGAAAGAGCATCTCCCCCAATGTCCCACGTGCCGGGGCTTCAGTGTTCTCAGGGATTCCAAGTGTGTTCATTCCAGAGAATTCTCAATCAAAGCACGAACTCAGGCAGACACATTTTCACACCAGCATGCCCACAGCATGTGTGGAAGAAAGGGGGGTTGGATTTGTGTAGATCTAAGTCAAACTAATTAGCTGTCAGCTGCATCACATCTGGAGATCAAATATACATTTTTGGCCTCAAAGACCATTCCGGTCCCTGTCATTTCCGTTCCCCTGGTACCAGGCCATCTTTTGTAGCATGGCCCTAATGTGTTTCTCCATGCTGCGCTTGCTAAGCATGGACTCCCAAGTCATCTGCAACTGGTGACTGTAACACCCTTTTACTTTGTAAGAGGTAGAGTTAGAGACCCAAGTCTTTTGCTAGGACAGATAGGTAGGAGTGGGTAATTTCACTTCCGGCATGTCGGAATGCAGTTTTCATGGAGGAAAACAGAAGTGCTTTTGTGGAAATTTTGAATGCATGGTGGAAACCAGTGACAAATTTGGGTTCGTGTAAATGTGATGTGAGAAACGAAAACCAGAGGTGAGCAGGAGCTCTCCGCTTTAAGAAGATGCTTTCTTTGGTTTCTACCATGTGTAGCAAATATTTAACAGTTGCCTATGAATGGGGTCCTTCACCACTGATACAGTTCTGTGTGTCCAGAGATCACAGACTCTGGGGTCTGACAGGAGCTGATTTGGACCCATCTCCTGCTGAATTTCATCAGCTGCCTCAGCTCGGACCCGGTGTGGATTTTGCTTCTCAGGAGAGGTATGTGCGTCTGGCAATGGGAAAGTGGCCAGAGAACAGAGCCAGCAGCAGTTTTATTCTATTTAGATTATTTAAAGTGTTTTTCCCCTAGTGGAAAATAATCTGTTTCTGGTTTAACTTGATTTAAAATCACTGCCATGTTATTGTAAATAATGTGACACCTCATTTCTTGAAAGAAGCTTGGAATGTGGTTATGGAATCCCAAGTGTGTGAATGACAAATTGGCTTTGTGAATTTGATTCTTCTCCATGACAAAAGATAATGCAATTTTTTTGTATATGCTAAAATCAAAGCAGTATTTGGCATAGGGTACTTCTAGGAACTATCCACTAGGTGGCAGTATACTTTTAGGTTTTTTTTTTTTTTTTTTTTCCATGCAGCCAGTGGTTCCCATGGTGTGGTCCTTGGAACAGCAGCACCCAGGAATTTGTTAAAAATGTGAATTCTCTGGCCTCCACCCAGACCTACTGAATCAGAAGCTCTGGGAGTGGGGCCCAGTAATCTGTATTTTTTTTTTTTTTTTTTTTGAGACAAGGTCTCACTCTGTCGCCCAGGCAGGAGTGCACTGGCGCGATCTCAGCTCACTGCAACCTTTGCCTCTATTGTTCAAGTAATTCTTCTGCCTCAGCCTCCTAAGTAGCTGGGATTACAGGCGTGCACCACCACACCTGGCTAATTTTTTTTTTTTTTTTCTTGACGGAGTCTTGCTCTGTTGCCCAGGATGGAGTGCAGTGGTGCGATCTTGGCTCACTGCAACCTCCACCTCCCAAGTTCAAGTGATTCTCCTGCCTCAGCCTTCTGTGTAGTTGGGACTACAGGTTCACGCCACCGCAACCAGATAATTTTTGTATTTTTAGTAGAGACAGGGTTTCATCATGTTGGTCAGAATGGTTTCCATCTTTTGACATCGTGATCTGCCCGCCTCAGCCTCCTAAAGTGCTGGAATTACAGGCGTGAGCCACCAAGTCTGGCCTGTAAATAACGTTTTATTGGAACACAGCCACACTTATTTGCATATTGTCGGTGGTTACTTTCAGCTTACAGTGGCAGAGTTGACAGATGGCCTAAAATATTTACTATCTGGCCCTTTACGGAAAAAGGGTTAGATAGATGAAGAGGTTATTTAGCAAAGCCTTGAGGAATTGGGTCATTAGCTCCAGGACAGTTGAGGGACCCAAGGTGGGAGACATTGAGTAGTGAAGTGGCCAAGAGTGTTTTTGAGGGGTGGGGAGAGAGTAGGAGCAGTATGGAGGAGATAAGAGGCTTGGGTAAGGCGTAGAGAGGAGGCATCGAGATACTTTCAAATGACATGCCAATGCCCACAAATCAAATACCAACCAGCAGACCCACCAATTAGGATCACCTTGACTCATCTGTAAATAACAACTATTTATCCATCTGTAATCAATGAAGATGATTCCTGTTGGGATTTTAATTTACATGTTTTAAATTTTCATGCACTTTCTTTCAAAGGACTTGTGAGTGTGCAGATTAAAAGTACAGAGGAAAAGAAGACATTTGCCAATAAAACAGAACGGACCATATTAGAAAAACCTCTTTGCATTTATTTCCATCTTTAGTACCAGCTACTGCACTGGAATTTCTTTTTTTTTTTCTTTCTTTCTTTCTTTCTTTCTTTTTTTTTTTTTTAAAGACAGAGTCTCACTCTGTTGCCCAGGCTGGAGTGCAGTGATGTGATTTTGGCTCACTGCAACCTCTCCCTCCTGGGTTCAAGAGATTCTCTTGCCTCAGCCTCCTCAGTAGCTGGGCCTACAGGTATGCATCACCATTTCTGTATTTTTAGTAGAGACAGGGTTTTGCCTTGTTAGTAAGGCTGGTCTCAAACTTCTGACATCAGGTGATCCGCCCTCCTTAGCCTCCCAAAGTGCTGGGATTGCAGGTGTGAGCTACTGCGCCCCGTCTGGAATTTCTTAAGCAATATTTTCCAGGTGTTTTGAGCCTATTTTGTGCTGGGTAATTTTCATATATTGCATTTATCGAATTTCCACAACACTCTGACAAATACACATCAATTCTTCTGTCTTTCAGAAGAAGGCAACAGCTCAGAGAAATTAGATAATTCTTGGCCGGGCGTGGTGGCTCACACCTGTGATCCCAGCACTTTGGGAGGCTGAGGCAGGTGGATTGCCTGAGGTCGGGAGTTCAAGACCAGCCTGACCAACATGGAGGAAACCCATCTCTACTAAGAATACAAAATCAGCTGGGTGTGGTGGCTCATGCCTGTAATCCCAGCTACTTGGGAGAGGCTGAGGCAGGAGAATCACTTGAACCTGGCAGGCGGAGGATGTGGTGAGCCGAGATCGAGCCATTGCACTCCAGCCCGGGCATTAAGAGCAAAACTGTCTTTAAAAAAAAAAAAAAAAAGTCAGGTAACTCTCTAAGGCAGGCCAGCTGGACCCTGAATTTGAACCCCATGAACCAATATTGGCATTAGTCAGAGCTGAGTCCACTGCTCCAAGCTTCCTCCGTCTTGAATGTCTTCCTAATTGTGCTATTCTTGGTGTTCTTTTTATAGACTGGTAGCTAGGCCTTGCAGTCTTACTTACGTTATTATATTATTATCCTTCCGAGTAGGACCCTAATGAATTAATCATATAGAAATGGTTCCCTATTTAGTCCATTAAGTTAAATTGAGGCCTTTAGTGAGAGGAGCCAGAAGCCTTGGCCCAAGGGTAGCATTCCCAGTCCGTGGGACTAAACATCTGAGAGACACGAGGCAGGGTGACCAAGGGCGGGAGGCTGCTCTTCAGAACAGACGTACCTGCAGCTTGCCGTTGTCGGGCCATGGGAACGAAATGAGACAAAAATCAAACTGCACCTTCAGCACAATTTGTTAGATCCAGGGCTAGTTTTTAACTCTCAGTGTTGACCTGTAGAGGAACACATTACTCTGCCTAGGAGTGGGCTCATGATCCCACCCCAAGACTCGCTTTGGCAGCTGAAAAAAGGTCCCTTTTGTGAGCAGAGTCACACTAGGGCATCTGGAAATAAATGTGCTGGGGCACGTGGATGTTTTAGTCCCCAGTGCTCTATGTTTGTTGTTTTGGGAAGTGTTGACAGGTGCACAAGGCAGAAGTAATAACAAAAGTGTGTGTGGGTGCTCTTGGGGAAAGGGGGCTAGGCTGTGTGTGTGGTTTTTTTTTTTTTTGAGACAAACTCTTGCTCTGTCACTCAGGCTGGAGTGTCGTGGTGCGATCTTAGCTCACTGCAACCTCTGCCTCCCAGGTTCAAGCAATTCTCCTGCCTCAGCCTCCTGAGTAACTGAGATTACACGTGCCCGCCACCATGCCCAGCTAATTTTTTTTTTTTTTTGTATTTTTAGTAGAGACGGGGTTTTGCAGTGTTACCCAAGCTGGTCTCGAACTCCTGTGGCTCAGGCAATCTGTCCACCTTGACCCTCCAAAGTGTTAGGATTACAGGCGTGAGCCACCGCCAGCTGTTTTTGCATCGCTGTAAATGAATACTTGAGGCTGGGTCATTTATAAAAAGAGGTTTAATTGGCTCACGGTTCTGCAGGCTATATAAGAAACATGGTGCCAACATCTGCTCAGCTTCTGGTGAGGACTTCAGGAAGCTTACAATCGCGGTGGAAGATGAAGGGGGAGCGGGCATGAGAGTGGGAGCAAAAGAGTGGGGGGGGGGCGGTTCCAGACTTTTAAACAACCGGAACTCATGTGAACTCATGGAGCAAGAACTCACTTACCACCAAGGGGATGTCGATAACCCATTCATGAAGGATCTGCCCCTGTGGTTCAGTCATCTCCCACCAGGCCCCACCCCCGACATTAGGAATCACATTTCAGCGTGAGATTTGGGGTGAACAAACAAACATCCAAACCATATAGAAAGATATCCCCTGGGTCTCAACACCCCCCTCCAACTCTCATTTTTTGCAGGAAGTGTGGAAGGTGAAGTAGGGTCGTGGCTTATGAGCATAAGGTGTTGGTAATTAGATCCTTCCTTGGCCTCAAGTCCTCCCCATTTCTCAACTGGCCACGCTGTTGGAGAACAAAGGCGTGGGACAGGCCTTTAGGATCACATTACTGAGGGGGAGGAGGCAGTTTCAGAGGACACATTCCCGGGAATTGTTTTTTTTTTTTTTTTTTTTGAGACGGAGTCTCGCTCTGTCACCCAGGCTGGAGTGCAGTGGCCGGATCTCAGCTCACTGCAAGCTCCGCCTCCCGGGTTCACGCCATTCTCCTGCCTCAGCCTCCCGAGTAGCTGGGACTACAGGCGCCCGCCACCTCGCCCGGCTAAGTTTTTGTATTTTTAGTAGAGACGGGGTTTCACTGTGTTAGCCAGGATGGTCTCGATCTCCTGACCTCGTGATCCGCCCGTCTCGGCCTCCCAAAGTGCTGGGATTACAGGCTTGAGCCACCGCGGCGGAATTGTTTACCTGTTTACGGGATCGCTTGGAGGGCTCCAGAGAGCCCATTCCCAACAGGTGACCTCCAGCGCTGTGGGTGAAGGGGTGAACATAGAAGCGGATGGCCTTGACTGCCAGAGGAGCTGCAGTGGGGTCTCCTGGACGGGCAGTCCTGTGTGGGATGGAATGAAGCGCAGGGGAGTGGCAAGTCCAGAAACAATTGTGACAGAGGAGGGACTAAATATGATGGGGTGGGAGGATCAGGAAACGTAGAAAAGATGGAGAGGGGTCAGATATGGTGGCTCATACCTATAGCCCCAGTGCTTTGGGAGGAGAAGGCAGGAGGATGGCTTGAGGCTGGGATTTTGAGATCAGCCTGGGCAACATAGTGAGACCTCATCTCTATAAAAAGTAAAAAGATTAGCCAGGCGTGGTGGTGCATGCCTGTAGTTCTAGCTACTTGGGAGGCTGAGGTGGGAGGATCACTTGAGCCTGGGAGGTTGAGGCTGCAGCGAGCCATGATCACATCACTGCACTCCAGCCTCAGCCTGGACAACAGAGTGAGACCCTGTCTCAAAAGGCAAACAGACAAACACACACCAAGCGGGGGCCCAAAGAGCCACTCCACTCACACAGAGAAAACGTCACACACAGGAGCTCATTTTCGGCGTGTGAGAGCCCTATGACTGGGCACTGTGGTTGTCCTTGCCCTCCAGACAAGGGAGCAAAGGCCCAGAGGTTTACACTACAGGTTCCACACCACGCTGCTGTGAGTGGCAAGGTGGGGATTTGAATCCAGCCCTATCGGCTGCCAAAGCCCCATTGCTCATCCACCAAGTCACACTCCCTCTCAGCCCTGCCTGCTCATTAAGGTTCTTCTCGGAGGCCCCAGGAGCCCGCATACCCTCTCCCAGTGCCCCTGCCATCTGCCCTGACTCCCTGCCTGTCAGAGCTTGGATACCACGTGGTATTTGGTCTTCTCCCGTAGATACTTCTCCCCTACAGACCTGACCCAGATAGGCAACCCTTTGCCAGCCTGGCCATGCCCAGCTTGGGCGAATGTCGACTCATGTCCTGTGAGCACGCCGTCCCTGGGCCCGGTGGTGGATGTCTGGGCCAAAGAGACTGGGCCAGGGTCCTTGAGGGCTCGGACTGGAGCGGGGGCCCTCACATTCCTGCTGCCTGCCAGCACCGTCTCCAAATGCCTGTCAGGTTGTAAAGGCGAAGAGTTGTGCATAACAGCTGCAGAAATCAAGCTGGCTCAGAAGAGCTCAGCCTGCAGATAGAAGAAAATGTTTCTTTCTTCCAGCAAGAAACAAGCTGCAAAGAACTCGTAATGACCAGAGCGGGGCCCTGCTGGCTTTGCTCTGGGTTTGGTGAAATGTCTTAAGATATTTTTCCAAAGACCTGCATTTGGCCAAACTGGAAACGTCCTTCGGCAAATGCTTTCTTTGCCTTAATTTTTAAAGACAAGACTATTTGGAAGGCGATCTCCTTTGCTGTTTCAGATTCGTTTACTCTTGACACATCACAAGGAGCCTGCTGGATGAGAGCTGTTTATAGGAGTGGATTTTAGCAATCAGAGGCTAAAGCAAGCAAGGTGTGGTCCACCCCATTAAGCACACCTCCCTCCATCCTCCATGCGGGGAGAAAGCCCTGGAAACAAGGGACTGAGGCTTGGGATCCCTGGTGGAGGTCAGGGAGCACCTCCTCTGTCACCCCTGGGCACCTTAGAGATGCAAAGGACCCTCTCTGGTCTCCCAAAGCCTCCTCACTTTTCTCTTCTCTTGGATTCTAGAAATGCTGCAGAACCCAAAGCCACAGACCCCAGAGACCTACGAGACAGTGTGGGTCTGATGCACCTTAGTCTCACGTTGCTCAGGGGGTCTTCCCTTCCTCTCAGCTCCTCCCAGCTTCTCCTTCTGCACGGCCCCTTGGGAGGGCCTTGTGAGTGGCTCCTGTGGCACTGACCCAGGACCCCAAGCTCTGTAATTAGGCCTAGAGCCTCCAGTCTTTCAGCTGTGCCCTGGATGCAGAAACAGAATCCCAAAGGATCTTTGCTCCTGATTTCTAGGCTGTCTCCCTGGACCCTGCCTTGTCCTCTGTGGGGCTCTGAGTCCCTGGTGGAGGTGCAGACGGTGTGTGGCTGGCTACACTGCTCACTGCAATGGCTATAGGAGGTGAACATGGGATCAACCCTCCCGGGTTTGCTCCTTCGCAGTAACGCATGGCTCTGAGAGCAGCATTTTGAATACACTCAGCCTCTGTATTTTGGCTTCATGTTGGAAAAATCTGCAACAATGCCTTCTGAGTCAATTCTACTGGGGCTCTGGTGACAAACCACTCTGGTTGTGTCTGGTGGTTGTCAGGGTCCCCAGAGCCCTTTGATGGAATTATAGCTGCTCCTCTGGGCCGTTGCTGTCTCTCTACCCCTGTTTCGATCAGCCTCTGTTTCTCTTTCTCTCTGTCAGCACGGAAGGAGCTGGAACCAAACTGGAATGTGTGCTTGGGCAGCCTCAGTCCTGAGTGCCCACGAGCTGGTGTGTCTTGGCAACGGTGGCCCAGCAGCGCCCTGGCAGAGCCAAACAGATGAATGGGTAATTAAACCAAGTATTTCCCTACTGATGCTTATTTCCCTGGTTACAAATTTATTACTTAATTAAAGGGTATTCACAGCCTGCCAAGAGATGCTAGATCTTTCTTTCCTGTGCCAATAAATAGTTCCTCTTATACCCCTCTTTTGCCCTCAGTTCTGCCTCTCTCTTTTTGTCTAGCTCTGTCTGTTTCTCTCTTTCTCTCTCACATACCCACATCCACACCCACGCCCACAGAGTCTTAGATCAAGTAAGAATACTAGCTGTTGGTAATTTCCTTGGTTAAGACTCTGATAGTTTTTGCCCCAGGACAAGGCAAGAAAGTTAGTCCCAGCTCTTTTCTCCAATGGCTATTTAGTCCCGTGGGCTTGAGGTTTGGGTCCAGGGAGAGAGGAGTCAAGGGAGTGGTGGCTGAGGCCATGCTAAGACTGGCAGGACCAGTGGGGACGTGAGCGCCCTTGACTTCCCCATCGTTGCTTCCAGGTGGGCACTGCCCCGAGGCGGCCTTCTCTCCTCTGCCCCCTCAGCCGCTGCTCCCCGCAGACTTCCCCATTCCTTCTGTTTTGCCCCATCTGAGATGAGCCTGTGTGCTTTGGAACACAGCAGACTATTGTTCCAAAGACAATAAGAAAGATTGGGAAATGCAGTGGCTGTCACTCCTCAGTGCCCTCAAGTTAGAATTCGTCGTGTGTGTTCAGAGGGCCGTGAGGAGATTGTGCCTCCCAAGGTAGGACAAACAAAAAGGAGTTAAGAGGGAAAAAAGACAAGAGCTGGGATTAAGCACCCCAAAAAGACGATAAACTGGGCACCTCCTCCCTTAACCTCCCGTGACAGATTTAAAGCTTCATTAGTGGCCCACAAGGGGTTCTCAAGCAGCTACTGCCTCATCATCATGGCCATTAACCAGCGTGCAAATGACCCGCTGAGGGCCCTCGACCTGTCATGGCGCTGTCACCAGTGTGGTTTATGGCTTCTGAGCACCAGGTCCCTGATGGGCAACATGATCCTTTGCTTCCCTCATCAGAGCAAATCTGGACTTTGGAGCTCGTAAATTCAGCGGGGTGTCCCAGGGGCTGGCTGACATCTTGGAGGTGCTGGGTGAGGATTTATGGGCCCAGCCATAGTTTTGGGGGAGCCACAGGTTACCAGAGCAGGCATTAGAAGATGTGGAGTTGCCCAACACAGCAAACGATGGCCACACTGGTGGCTCAAAGACAGCAAGGATTAGTCAGCATGGGAGACGGCGTGTGGTCCCTTAGTGGGACTGGTGGCCGCTGCTGTTTACCCAGGCACTGGGCTAGGAGCGCTCTATGCTCTGTTTTCCTGCCCTCAATACGCAGGCAGGGGGCTGAGCTGGGATCGTGACTCCTGCCTCACTGCCCAACAGCTCTTCCCAGCTATTCCATTCCCAGGCTGCCTCCACCCCCACCCCCCTCAGCCCACCCCGGCCTGGGCTGACTTTACCCACTTAGAACAACCTCTGGCTTGGTTGTATTAGCAGAGACATGGATCCTTAGGGTTCCTAAATGGCAGGTCTCAGGGCTGGGGCAGGGGCACTGCCCCTCCATCCAGATTCCATCTGCTCCGTGCCCTGGTTGGTCCCCACCACCAACCCTCCAAATTCCCGTCCCTGCTGGCACTCATTCATCCTCTGGAGCTAGGCTGCCTGGTTCAGCTTCCTGCTCCGTCACTCACCGCTGTGTGCTCTTGGACACATCTCTTAACCACCCTGGGCCTCATTCTCTCATCTGTAAAAGGCAGGTTTTTACAGAAGTGCCTACATCATCGTAGGGTTGTTGTAGGATTACATGCGATAACCCATGTAAGTGCCTGGCCCGTAGCAAATGGTTGATAAATGTGAACTTTCTATTTATGTTATCATCATCATTGTGCCAGCTCATCAGACGCTACCTACCAGTCCTTTTGGTGAGACGGCCTGCCTGGTGTCAGACTTAATGTGTGTGTCTAGCTCTTTTTTTTCTTTTTTTTTTTTGAGATGGAGTCTCACTCTGTTGCCCAGGCTCGAGTGCAGTAATGTGATCTCAGCTCACCGCAACCTCCACCTCCAGGTTCAAGCGATTCTCCTGCCTCAGCCTCCTGAGTAAGCTGGGATTATAGGCTCCCCCCACTATGCCTAGTTAATTTTTGTAATATCTGTAGAGATGGGGCTTTGTCATGTTGGCCAGGTTGATCTCGAACTCCTGGCCTCAAGTGATCCACCCGCCTTGGCCTCCCAAAGTGCTGGGATTGCAGACGTGAGCCACCGCGCCCAGCTATCTAGCTCATTTCTGGGAGCCCTTAAAGACCTCTGTGTTCCTTAGGCATTGCATGTAGGAGGAGCACAGACAAGGCTTCAGTGTCAAATTGACGTGGATGTTGGTCCCCACACCTCCAGGTCCCCAGGTTCCCTGAATCTTGTAGCCTGGGAGGGGCAGGCGGGGTTTCTTGGTGACTTGAGGCTGCATATGAAAGGTTTTTCCTGATACTCGTTCCTGGTTGTTTGCAGGTGGGAGGGCTGTGGCCTGCTGGTTTGAAAGGTGTCTCCCAGCCTGTCCTTCTGGGGCGCTTGGGCGTCTTCCCTGAGGCCTGTCCTCTGGGCTGTCACGCTACCTGCTCCATGCCTCCCTGACGTTACCATCTGCTTAGAACCTGTGTGCACCTGCCCCTCCCCTGCCCCCACAGTCCCTAGGAAGGAGGGTGGCCGCATGGGCACCAGAGGTGTGCCAAGCTCTGGTTGGGGGTGGCTGGGGTGTGCCTTTGCTTCCGGCCCACTGCCTGCATGCATTGTTTATGTAGACAAAAGAGAATGGATTTTTGGTTTCAAGGTGTGATCCTGCCTGGCACATCCATCAGGTTCTGCTGCCCCCTCTTTCTCTTTCTCCCCTTCTCATTTCCGCCCTGGGCTGTGGAGGGGAAATAGCAATTGTGAAAGGGCCACTTGTCAAGATAAAAATCACACTGCTCAACAATGCTGCTGCCCTGGCCGCTGGCAGCCTCAGGGATGTGCCAGGGGGCAATGCCAGGGGTCACCACCCAGGGTGGAGGGCGGAGCTGCCCTGCCTGGCTCTAAAGCCCAGCCCTGCCTCCTATTGGCTGTGCTACTTAATTGTGCTATGCCTCAGTTTCCCCATCTGTCGAATGGGGATAATAACAATTCCTACACTACAGGGCTGGAATGGAGGATTTGGTGAGTTCTGTCACAGAAAGCATCCAGGACCCTGCCTGGCGTAGAGGAAGCCAGTACTGCATGTTTGCTGTTTTATTAGGAATCAGGATGGGGCGGGGTGGATGGGCCCCATTTTTGTGGGAAAGTCCAGTGTCCACTGGGAGCTTGGGTGGGACCATTTACATCTGGGATGGAAATTTCTGAATCACCCAGAAACTTCAAAAAATTCATCCCACAAATATTAATTGAGTGTCTACTCTCTCATCCATAGGCATGGTGTTGAGCAGCTTGGGCACTGGGCTGGGCTGGCCCGTGCTCAGCTCCGGGCTCTACCACCTGCAGGCTGATTACTGGACAACTGACCCCACCTCGCTGAGTCTGTTTCCTTATCTGCAAAATGGGAGCGGTCCCAGTCCCTGCACTGGGGGGTGCTTCCAGGATGGGATGGGAGGGGGTGCTGCCAGGAGGGGATGGGAGGGGGTGCTGCCAGGAGGGGATGGGAGGGGGTGCTGCCAGGAGGGGAGGGGAGGGGGGGCTGCCAGGCGGGGGGGGGGGGGGGTGCTGCCAGGAGGGGAAGGGAGGGCTGCTGCCAGGAGGGGATGGGAGGATGCAGCTGAGCTCTGAGACTTCGTTCTTCCCTCGGCTCCTTGGCCAGGTGCAGAGGCTGCAGCAGTACCTGCTCTGGAGCTGAGCGAGGACAGGCAGCTGGCAGGGCACCAGAACACAGCCCAGCTTCGGTGTCTCTTTCTGCGGAACGGAAGTTTTGGTGGTGCTGTTTCTCTAGAGTCCGACTAGGCATGACCTTACACCATCTCATGACGCTGGCATTTGTGTAGAGCTGACGTGGCATTTGCCAAGTGGCCTTGGTGTTTCCCCCTGTGCAAGAAGGAGCAGGCCTGTGGCTCCTGCGTTTCTCACTGACCGCAGCAGCCTGAGCTGTCACGTGGCCGCCGCAGCCCCAGGGAAGGCATCTGTGGACACGCAGGGATGGGGCCCTGGCTGATGGCGCAGCTCCATTCCCTGTTGACGTCCCTTTGTTCCCGGGCCAGACCTGACGCAGGCGGTGACTGAAATGTCAAATCAGGGTTCAGCGTTACCCCAGCAGGGCTGAGTCTGAGCCACAGGAAAGCCAGTTCCCTGAGCCAGATTAGACCCGGGAGGGGGGAGTTTGGGGCATAGCTGGCGTAGCTGTGGGGGTGTGCCCAAGATGTCTTGGTGGAAAGATTTTGGAGTGTGTGTGTGTGTGTGTGTGTATGTGAATGTGAGTGCGGAGAGTGTAGACATGATTGTGGGTGCAAGGGTGTGGGTGGGAGCGTGTGCGAGCTTGGGTGTGCTGTGGGTGTCTGTGTGTTAGTGTGAGTGTGGAGAGTGTGTACCTGATTGTGGGGGTGAGGGGGTGTGTGTGTGTGAGCATGGGGGTGTGTGCCGTGGGTGCCTGAGTGTGAGTGTGTCAGTGTGAGTGTGGACAGTGTGTACCTGATTGTGGGTGTGAGGGTGTGGGTGTGTGTGAGCAAGGGGGTGTGTGCCGTGGGTGTCAGTGTGTGTCAGTATGAGTGTGGAGTGTGTGTGAATATATGCGTGAGAATGTCATGAGAGTGGGTGAATGAATATGGCTGTGTGTTAGCACGAGAGTGTGCATATGAGTGAGAATGTGTGATTATATGACTGTAAGAATGTGTCAGTGTGTGTGACTAAATGACAGTGTTGGCCTGGTGCGGTGGCTCACACCTGTGATCCCAGCACCTTGGGAGGCCGAGGCAGGTGGATCACTTGAAGTCAGGAGTTTGAGACCAGCCTGGCCAACATACTGAAATCCCATCTCTACTAAAAAATACAAAAATTACCCGGGCATGGTGGTGGACGCCTATAATCCCAGCTACTCAGGAGGCTGAGGCAGGAGAATCACTTGAACCTTGGAAACAGAGATTGCAGTGAGCCGAGATCGCATCACTGCACTCCAGCCTGGGCGACTGAGTGAGACTCCGTCTCAAAAAAAAAAAAAAAAAAAAGATTTACCGAAGATCATTTACAAAAAAAAAAAAAATAGTAAGAGTGTGAGAATGTGAGACTGTGTGTCAGTGTGTGTGTGTGCTAGTGTGAGTGTGGCAATGAGTGCGTGAGTGTGAGCATGTGTGTTGTAAGTGTATGAGTGCGTCAGTGTGTGTGAATGTATGTGTGAGGGTGTGCTATGAGAGTGAATGTGTGTGTGCACTAGTGTATGTCAGCAAATGTGTGCTAGTGTGAGTGTGTGTGCTAGTGTATGTGTGTCAGTGCAAGTGTGTGTGCTGTGGGTGTATCAGTGCGTCAGTGTGTGAATATATGGGCATGAGGGTGTGCTATGAGTGTGAATATGAGAGTGGATATGTGTGTGCTAGTGTGAGTGTGCCAGTGAGTGTGTATGTGTGTGTGCTAGTGTGTGTGTCAGCGAGTGTGTGAGTGTGAGCATGTATGTGCTTTGGGTGCATGAGCGTGTCAGTGCATGTGAATATATGCACGAGGGTGTGCTATGAGTGTGAATATGAGAGTGGATATGTGTGTGTGCTACTGTGAGTGTGCCACTGAGCATGTGTGCTAGTGAGTGTCAGTGAGTGTGTTCTAGTGCATGCTAGTGTGTGTGTGTGTCAGTGAGTATGTGAGCATGAGCGTGTGTGTGCTGTGGGTGTAGGAGCATGTCAGTGTGTGTGAATATATGCGTGAGGGTGTGTTATGAGCGTGTGGATGAGTGTGGGTGTGTGGATGAGTGTGAGAGTGAATATGAGTGAGAGTGTGTGTGTGTGTGTGTGTGTATGTGTGTGTGAGGAGGAGTGTGTGTGCACATGTCTGAGGGTGTCCGGGGGGGTTGGTATGAGAGGGACAGAGAGGAATTATGTTGGATCCCTCAGGGCGGAAAGAAAGGTCCTCCGTGGGCTTTATCCCCGACTCCTGTGGGTCCCAGAGCTGTCCTCATGCTGGCCCCTGGCCCCGCTGCCTGGGTCCTGGCAGCAGCACCTCCCTCGGTCTCCTCCTCCTGCCCTTGCCCCCAGCTCTGGGTATACAGGTTTTTAGGCCAAGTTCTCAGGATCACCCCCACGCTGCCCTCCTTACAGGGTGAAGCCCTACTTCTGCTCCCCCTGCCAGGGACAGTGGGGCTTCTCTGGGCCAACCTGTCAACTGGGCCCTCAGGGCACATCCGGGGAGCAAGGGTTCTGTCCTCGGTGGGTCAGTGGAGCCACCAGAGCCTTTTTGCAAATGGGCCAGTGGTGGTGGATGGGAGTAATTTTCTCTGGAATTCTTGGGAGGGAGGTGAGGCTGAGCCACCCCGAAGCAGACACCAAAGAGGCAGGGGTCCTCCATGAGACCATCCCACTGGGGTGGCGCCGGGACCCTAGTGGACTTTTGAGGAGAGTCCCAGCCCAATGGGGACAGCCGAGCCCCTGGCCTTTGGGCTTTCACGGATTTGTAAAAATCCACCTTTCTCAATCTCAGGACAACTTGAGGTGACAGCCTGTTTATTTTGCCAGTTCGAGGCATCATGTCATAAAAGGAAGGACATTAAAAAAAAAGCAAGCAACATATGCCAGTTTAAAAAGCAGTATTTTCCAACAAAGAAAAGTTGATAACTTTACTAGAACATTTTTTTGCCTTCAGCCAGTGAAAATGTTTTCAGAGTGGAGAGTGGGGAGGCATCTTTCCAGGACCTAGGGGTTGGGAGCCATGGTGGGGTGAGCCCAGCAATGGGCAGGGACCACCAGCCGTGCAGTTTCCACACCGGGGTGGTAGAACCCTGTGTGAAGCAGTGAGTCCTGTTCTGCGGCAGGGGGAAGGGGACAGAAACTGGGTGGGTGCAGTACCTGACCCTGCTTCAGGAGGAGGGGATGTTGGGCTGGAGTCTGCTTCCCCTGCATATAAGTCCTGAGGCCACCACTTAATTCCTTGCTGTGTGACTTTGAGAAGTTACTCAACCTCTCTGGGCCTTCATTTTTTCATTTGCATAATGATAGTAGCCATCTTTCAGGGTCGCTGAAATCATTCAGTGTTTTAACACACAGCCTCAAGAACAGTCCCTGGCACACAGAATTCGATCTCTCTGTGTTATTATTATTACTATTATTAAGAGGGCTACTTCCACTTTTTGGAGGGATCTCATGTACAGAAGGAATCACACTTTGTGTGGCTTTGAAGGGCAGAGCAAGCCCCCTGCAAGCATTCACTGTGACCCAGGCTCTGTACCAGACATTTCTTTTATTATTTTTTTTGAGACAGAGTCTTGCTGTATCATCCAGGCTGGAGTGCAGTGGTGCCATCTCGGCTCACTGCAACCTCCACCTCCTGAGTTCAAGTGATTCTCCTGCCTCAGCCTCCCGAATAGCTGGAACTATAGGCGCCACCACGCCTGGCTAATTTTTTGTCTTTTCAGTAGAGACAGGGATTCACCATGTTGGCCAGGCTGGTCTCGAACTCCTGATCTCAGGTGATCTGCCTGCCTTGGCCTCCCAAAGTGCTGGGATTGCAGGTGTGAGCCACCGCACCTGTCCTGTACCAGACATTTCAAACATTACTTTGCAGCAGGGTCTATCAACCTCCTTCCACAGGTGAAGAAACAGACTCAGAAGGTGAGCAATTTCCCAGGGTTGCACAGCTAGGAGGAGGTGGAGCTGAGAGAAGGCCTGGGTTGGTCTGACTCTACAGCCCCCCGTGGCATTCTGTAACAGCTGGACAAGACTTTAAGTTTCCCTGTATGGAGGATCACCACTGTCTGGTCAGTGCTAACACAGTGCCTGGTGCAAGTGGGCACTCGAGAAATGCGCTCGGAGAATGAATGATGGCAAAGCAGTGAGGTCCCCGGCAGTGGAAGTTTTCAAGCAAAGAGCTACCATAGACAGCACGCATGCATTAGGGACTCACTGACCTGTCCTCAGAAGTCCCTGCCTGCCCTGGATCCTGTGAGTCTGTATCCAGACACACAGAGAAACTTCCTGTGGCTGAGGGCATTTCTGAAGCATGTGTTCAGCTGGGAGCCCCTGACTTAACCCTTAGAGTTTGCTGGTCTGTCGCTCCCTGAAGGCCCACGGAGCAGCCAGCTAGCTCCTTGTTACTGCACAGCCAGGGACACCTACCTTAGTACCATGTACAGCACCATCTCCATCTGTGTGACAGATGACTTCTGTCACCTTCCTTGCCACCCAGTTGGGATCTCCGCATCCAACCATGGGACCTTGGGACACGTGGGGACTTTGGATTTGGCCACAGCCTCTAAGTTGGTGTGCTGGAGTTGATAGTAGATACCGAGATCCAATCGTTCAATCTTCAGGCGTTTCATGAGCCAGCAGCATTAAAAATCAAATTATAGACTGGGTGTGGTGGCTCACACCTGTCATCCCAGCACTTTGGGAGGCTGAGGTGGGAGGATCACTTGAGCCCAGGAGGATGAAGATGCAGTGAGCTGTGACAGCAACATTGTGCTCCAGCTTGGGTGATAGAGTGAGAGCCTGTCTAAAAAAAAAAAACAAAAACCCAAAAAGCAAATTATATAAGCTTACAATTGGATTATATTTAAAAAGACAATAAGTGTTCAAATCTCCCCACTTCCTAATGATTTTTCTACATTTTGCTATTTTATACTCTTGAGGTTATTTTACCTAGTGTTCAGTGACTTCACATAAGTAGCTTGAAATTGGCTATGGTGGGAGTATTTACACCACAGAAACTGGCAGACACTGCACATCACCGCATCCACCCCATGAGCTGGTTGTTAGACATTTACGAGCACACCATAGCTTGTGCCTGCCCTAACTTTTAGGAATCTTGTTGACAATGGGTGTGTACTATTCCAGAGAAATTAGGAGACCAACAGCCTTATGTGCTCAGGAGTGGGTCTTCCTAAACAACTGATTTCATTTCTAGCTCCTGGACACGGAATCATGTTAATATCCCTCCTCTTCTTTGCCTTCACTGCTAGAAAACTTAGAAACAAATTTGAGTCCCACCTCCATCAAGTAGCACAGTTTATATTCTGCATCCTGGCGCCATTTCTAGTACCTTATTTTCCTCCTTGTGTTTCTTCTTTTACTTGTCATCCCCTCCCCTTTTTAAATTTTTTTTTGATTCTTTGGCTGCGACAACAGAGGAGATGATTTAGTGTATATGTGTTACACTCAGCCACCACTGAGAACAGAACTAGTCCAGGCTGTCCCAGGTCCAGGGCAGAGGACCAAAGGGACTGCTTTGGTGACCAAGGGGGATCTCTTAGAGGTGCTCTTGGTGATCAGATGGCGATGGGTGTTCTGGATCCATTGAAAGACAAGCTGTAGACAGTAGCATGCAGTCCAACGGTTATGCCAGTGTCCCCAGCTGCTGGCACTCCTTAGGCTTCCATGGGTACACAAGCTGCACCTCTGCCTTATCTTTCTTCTTTTGCGTTTTAGCCTATATTTGGCTCTCATGGCACGTAGGTTTCTAAGAAGATGACACTAAGGCTAAGAGAACATTTAAAACATATTATTTATTTATTTATGGCCGGGCACGGTGGCTCACACCTGTAATCCCAGCACTTTGGGAGGCCGAGGCGGGCGGATCTTGAGGTCAGGAGTTTGAGACCAGCCTGGCCAACATGGTGAAACCCCATCTCTACTAATAATACAAAAATTAGCCGGGTGTGGTGGCGCATGCCTGTAATCCCAGATACTTGGGAGGCTGAGGCAGGAGAATCGCTTGAACCTGGGAGGTGGAGGTTGTGGTGAGCCGAGATTGTGCCATTGCACTCCAGCCTGGGCAACAAGAGCAAAACTCCGTCTTGAAACAAACAAACAAACAAAACAAAAAACCCACACCATATTATTTATTTATTTTTGAGACGGAGTCTTGCTGTGTTGCCCAGACTGGAGTGCAGCGGTGCAATCTCTGCTCACTGCAACCTCCGCCTCCCAGGTAAGTGATTCTCCTTCCTCAGCCTCCTCTGAGTAGCTGGGATTACAGATGCATGCTACCATGCCCGGCTAATTTTTGTATTTTTAGTAGAGATGGGGTTTCGCCATGTTGGTTAGGCTGGTCTTGAACTCCTGACCTCAAGCAATCCACCCACCTCGGCCTCCCAAAGTGCTGAGGTTACAGGCGTGAGCCACCACGCCCGGCCTATTATTATCATTATTTTAAGAGATGGGGTCTTGGGATGTTGCCTATGCTGTTCTCAAACTCCTGGGCTCAAGCAATCGTCCCACCTTAGCTGCCCAAGTAGCTGGGACTACAGGCACACACTGCCATGCTTGACTTCTCTTTTTATATTAAAAAAGTAAAAAAAAAAAAAAAAGCTTTTATATAGGAAGATACAAAAAATTGCAACTTGTATTGCAGTTTTGTTGAGGTATAATTGACATATAATACACTGCACATATTTAATGTGCTCAATTTGATAAATTTTAACATATGTATGTACCTGTTAAACTATCACCACAATCAAGATAGTGAACAGCTCCATCACCCCTAAAGGTTTGCTCATATCCTTAGCAATCCATTCCTCCTGTCCCCAGGTTATCTTCATTTGCTTTCTATTAAGATACATTAGTGTGCATCTTCTGGAATTTTGTATAAATGGAGTCTATAGTATGTACTCTTTGTTTTTTTTCTTTCTTGACTCACTGCAAGCTCCGCCTCCCAGGTTCACGCCATTCTTCTGCCTCAGCCTCCCGAGTAGCTGGGACTACAGGCGCCCCTCACTGCGCCCAGCTAATTTTTTGTATTTTTAGTGGTGACAGGGTTTCACCGTGTTGCCCAGGCTAGTGTCAAACTCCTGAGCTCAGGTGACCCGCCCACCTCGGCTTCCCAAAGTGCTGGGATTACCAGTGTGGTCACTGCACCCAGCTCTTCATTTTTAATTTTTGAGAGATGGAGTTTCACTATGTTGCCCAGGCTGGTCTTGAACTCCTGGGCTCAAGTGATCCTCCTGCCTCAGCCTCCCAAAGTGCTGGGATTACAGGTGTGAACCACTGCACCCAGCCCTTATTTTTATTTTTTGAGAGACAGGGTCTCACTATGTTGCCCAGGCTGGTCTTGAACTCCTAGGCTCAAGCAATCCCCCGCCTCAGCCTCCCAAAGCGCTGGGATTACTGGTTCGAGCCACCACACCTGGCCTAATTTGTTTCTTTTCATAGCAGAATAGCATTCCAGCATAGGGGTATATCCCAATTTGCTTATCCATTCACCTTTTGATGGATATTTGAGCTATTTTCAGTTTTTGGCTGTTATGAATAAAACTGTAAATATTTGGGTACAAGTCTTTATGTGCACTTATGCTTTCATTTTTCTTGAGTCGATATCTAGGAGTGGGATGCCTGGGTTGCATGTTAGATGTGTGTTTAACTTTTAAGAAACTGCCAGCTTCAGTTTATTTTTTATCATACAGTATGATCTTGGACAAAAGCCACCCAGCATGACCTTTAACCTCTCTGGGCCTCAGCTTTGCTTAGAACTCAATGATACTGCTTCTTTGGAATTCTACCTTCATAGAACTGTTGCAGGACAGATTAAGACGGTCTTTGAGAAGACGCTTAGGGCTCTCAGGAAGGACAGAGACCTCCAGAGAGCCAGGAGGTTATTGCCACCATCATTGCACCCTCACAACCTTTTCATTAGATCGCTCATCTCCCCTGTGGACCTGAGGAGGGTGCTGGGGTGGGGCGGGGGCTACTCTAGATTCCCTCCAGATTTTTGTTTGTTTGTTTGTTTTGAGACAGAGTCTCGCTCTGTCACCCAGGCTGGAGTGCAGTGGCGCGATCTCGGCTCACTGCAAGCTCTGTCTCCTGGGTTCACGTCATTCTCCTGCCTCAGCCTCCCGAGTAGCTGGGACTACAGGTGCCTGCCACCACACCTGACTAATATTTTTGTATTTTTAGTAGAGTCGGGATTTCACCATGTTAGCCAGGATGGTCTCGATCTCCTGACCTCGTGATTCACCCACCTCGGCCTCCCAAAGTGCTGGGATTACAGGCGTGAGGCACTGCGCCCGGCCTAGATTCCCTCCAGATTTTAAGATGCTCAACTCTCCCTGGCCTCTGAACGGTGCTGATGCTGTCATAGGTCATACAGCTTTTGAAGACAGATGTGAACACCTGGCAGCTGGCACAGCCTTTGCTAAGCTGATGCTTTCCTCCTGTGGCGTGTGAAACGTCCTAATCAGGTTTCTATACCCCCCAGTCAGCTGGTGACTCCTGTCCCTGGCTCAAAAGCAACAGGCAATGTGAAATGACAGAAACCACCCAGCGCCCCCCTTCAACACACCAAAACCCTCCAACATCTAACAACTGGCTTAGTGAGCTTTTTTTTTTTTTTTTTGAGATGGAGTCTTGCTCTGTCACCCAGGCTGGAATGCAGTGGCACAATCTTGGCTCACTGCAACCTCCGCCTCCTGGGTTCAAGTGATTCTCCTGCCTCAGCCTCTCTAGTCGCTGCTATTACAGGTGTGTGCCACTATGCCTGGCTAATTTTTGTCTTTTTCTAGTAGAGACGGGGTTTCGCCATGTTGGCCAGGCTGGTCTTGAACTCCCGACCTGAAGTGATCTGCCCGCCTTGGCCTCCCAAAGTGCTGGGATTACAGGGGTGAGCCACCACACCCGGCCCCTACAGTGAGCATTTTTGCAGAGGACTGGAGACAGGGGATGGAGACTTTCCTCCTTGGGGTGGACTCTGTGGCCCCGTGGCTTTGCTCTGAGGTTTCGCCGCTTCTGATATTTCTGTGCCCTGGGTGATGGTGGGACTGTCCTCGGTGGGTCTGTGCAGGTGGAAGGAGAAGAGGGAGACTTCTCATTTGATGTGCAGCAAATGCATCGGACTCGGGCCATGGTGGGATTTGGGGAGAATGCGTTGGGGAAGGAGTGGGGAGGCTCCATGGCCTTGCGGGTTGTAGGGGATTCCATAGCAGGCTTTCACTCCTTAAGAAGGGCGCGGGGCCTGCAGATTTTGTTCCACTCTGCTGAGCCTCTCAGAGTGACTGGTCTTGCTGGGTGCTGGGCAAAGGCAAGCCGGGGAGCTAGGAAATGCCTCCTCCTGCCCTTGACGTGTGACAAGCATTGTACGCACCACCGGAGCTCCAGCTTCAGAAAGAAGATTCTGTTCAAGTTGAGTCAGTTTGTCCAATCTCTTTGCCTGTACAACTGCAACTCTTCAGTTTTGTACTGGTGATTGGGGTGGAAGGAGGGGCGGGGAAGGAAGGGACCGTGGAGGGAGGAATAACGGAAAAAAAAAAAAAAGAAAAAGATTTGTGTCAGCAAAATGACAGAGCCAAGTTTTTCATGTGTTTCTGGGGAAATAGAATTTGCAGAGCTTACGCTTGACTGTAAATCAAGGCGTCTGTTCCAGGCTGCTGTCAGCTCTGTGTTTGCTCTGGGGGGCTGGGACTTAGGTGGGATTCAGAGCCAGGCAGGGTCTGCCCTGGCACTGAGCTGTAGATGTGAAAACTGTCCCAGATACAAGGCCTGAAATAAAACAGAAACTGGCTAAAGAAAATCAGGCTGGAGGTGGGTGGATGGGGTGCGGGTTGCGGTGCAGGGCAAAGCTGTTTGCTAAACCTAGGGTAGTTCCCTCTCACACCAAATCCAAACTCAAGTTCATGTTCTTTGCTGTAGGCGGTAAATGTCTGAGCCTTCTCTTTGCCAGGTGATGTGGGAAGAGGTTGGTGAAACCTGGAGGATGGATGGTATGAAAGGGGGAGCAATTTGAGAGGGCCAGGGTAGGGCCAGGGGAAATTCTGCAAGCAAAATTAGATTGGTGGAGGGCTTAATGAGTTTGGAAACTGTTTCGCAGAGCTGCTCCAGCTGGAAAGGCTCTCTGGGAGGTGCTGAGATGGGAACTGGACAGCATCTTGCTTCTGTGGAGCAAGAGGTGGGGGCTTCCTAGCTTTCAATTGGATGAGTTATTTTATAAAGCTGAACTGGAACTAGCAGCCTCTGCCCCCCTTCTCTTACCTGATTAAAACTCCACCCATCCCATCCTTCAGGGAGCCCTTCCGCTCCCTTCTACGACCTCAGAGATGTTTGGTGTCTATCAGTACTGACATGTGTATTTGGATTTCAGTCCAACTTTCTTTCTTTCATGTTTTTTTTTGTTTTTGTTTTTGTTTTTGTTTTTGAGACAGAGTCTCACTCTGTCGCCCAGGCTGGAGTGCAGTGGTGCGATCTTGGCTCATTGCAACCTCTGCCTCCCAGGTTCAAGTGATTCTCCTGCCTCTGCACCCTGAGTAGCTGGGATTACAGGCGCCCACCACCACACCTGGCTAATTTTTGTATTATTATTTTTTTTTTCTGAGACGGAGTCTCGCTGTGTCGCCCAGGCTGGAGTGCAGTGGTGTGATCTCGGCTTACTGCAAGCTCCGCCTCCCGGGTTCACGCCATTCTCCTGCCTCAACCTCCCAAGTAGTTGGGACTACAGGCGCCCGCCACCATGCCCGCCTGATTTTTTGTATTTTTAGAAGAGACGGGGTTTCACTGTGTTAGCCAGGATGGTCTCGATATCCTGACCTCGTGATCCGCCCGCCTCGGCCTCCCAAAGTGCTGGGATTACAGGCGTGAGCCACCATGCCTGGCCAATTTTTGTATTTTTAATAGAGACAGGGTTTTGCCATGTTGGCCAGGCTGGTCTCGAACTCCTGACCTCAGGTGATCCATCTGCCTTTGTCTCCCAAAGCTCTGGGATTACAGGCATGAGCCACTGTGCATGGCATCATTTCTCAGTTCCCTTCGGCAAAAAGTTGTCACGAGGGTAACAGTACTTGGCACTCAGTCAGCGCTCCATCACCTTTTTTTTTTTTTTTGAGATGGAGTCTCAGTCTGTCACCAGGCTGGAGTGCAGTGGCATGATCATGGCTCACTGCAATCTCTGCCTCCCGGATTCAAGCAATTCTCCTGCCTCAGCCTCTGGAGTAGCTGGGACTACAGGTGCGCACCACCATGCCCAGCTAACTTTTGTATTTTTAGTAGAGATGGGGTTTTATCATGTTGGCCAGACTGGTCTCGAACCCCTGACCTCGTGATCCGCCCACCTCAGCCTCCCAAAGTGCTGGGATTACAGGTGTGAACCACTGCGCCTGGCCTCCATCACCTTTTAGTCATCACTGATACTAAGACTAAGGACAAACTGAGTCACAGAGAGGCTGAGGCCTTGCTCCAAGTCCCACAGCAAAGCTGCTAAGTAGTGAGCCTAGGGCAGCCAGTTCATGGCGCCTAGGCACTGGAGGCCTGGGGCTATGCACCGTGTGCTCAAGAGGGTGGGTGTGAGAGAGGCCAGGTATAGCCCACACACCTTTCTTCAGTTTCTCCATTTACCAAATGAAGACAATGGTCCATGTCCACCCCCCACCCTGGGGCAAACATTGTTGCCTGTTCAGGTGGGAAAGCAGTTATTTTCGTGTTTAGGGGCCCTCCAGGTGGCCCTGGACCCTTCCAGAAGCAGCAGTAGCAGGAGCCTACCCCTATCATATTCCTCTTCTCGAATTGCTCTGGGCAGAGCACCGGGAGGCCTTGGGAAACACACGCGCACGCACGCACGCACGCACGTCCCCCTTTCTGGTTCCCATGAAACACATCTCCACTGGCACAGTCGGCCGAGGATGCATGGCTCCATCCCTGGGTCTGCCTTCCTAAGGGAACCCGCCAGGGAAAGGAGTGAGGGCAGCATGCTTGCTGGGCAATGAACGAGAAAAGGCACAGCAGAGCCTGGATCTGGGCAGAGAGGCAGGACAGGCCGGGGCTGGAGCAGGAGGCCCACGGACAGGGCCGTGGGGCTGGGCTGTCTGCGAGGAGGCTGCAGCTTGGGTGAGCACAGCCCTGACCACGTGAAGACCCCTCGTGGAGAGCCCTGGCCCGGAGGCCGCCTCCAATAGAGCTGCTTTTGTGTTAAGATAACTGGACCCCGGTCTCAGGAGAGCAAGCTGACTCTGCGGCGAGAAAGGGTGGAGAGATGAAGGAGGGGTGTAGCAAGGCTCGGGAAGGCCTTCACACGTGAGGCAGGGTGGTGAGGGTGGTGAGGAAGGTGAGGATCGTGGGAGGGCATTGTGCAGGCAGCTGAGGTGGACCTCAGGGGCCTGCCAGGCTTTGAGGCTACATGCCTATGGCCAAAGGCACTTCACCTTGCTGGGCCTCAGTTTCCTCTTCTGTAAAACAGGAAAATAAAATACCCACCTCATGAGGTGTTGTGATGGTTCACGAAATGGTGCAGGCCAAGACTCAGCATGGTGCCTGGAGGGCGGGAACGCCATACTAAATCAGCTCTGCGTGTGGAGACTTTGCCATGTGCCAAGTCCTCCACTAAGAACTGAAACCTGTGTAGTCACATTAAATCCTCACAGCCGCCCAGGGAGAAACGTGTAATTATCACCGACTATGTTTTACATATAAGGAAACTGAGGCACAGGTCACTGGCTCAGGGTCACATGAGGCCAGAGATGGGCTCCTGACCATTGTCCCCTGCTGTTCTGCCTCCCTGGTAAGTGGTTGAAGGATGAAACTGTTGTTTTTGCCAAGGCGAGAGATGGAGGATTAGCTGGAATCTGTTCTCTGGCTTCAGTAGGTGTCCATATATTTTCCTCATGTCACATTCTCATTAGATGGCGTATTCTACCGCCTTCCGGAAATGCGGTGAGGGCCTGAGGTCCTGTTTCCTTCTGCCAGTGAGCTCGGTTCTCAGCGGGAAGGATGGGCAGACGACCGTATTTTACACCAAGTGATAGTGGGTTGACCTCACTTATGCTTAAAAATTTATAACGTTCCCATCCAGATCTTTCCACCAATGGCACATTCCTTCACTAGACACTGCAGTGTGGTTCACAAAAATGACTCATGCTTTCATGCCACAGGCAGGGAAAAAAAAATCTTCCCTAGAACTCCCAAGACCAGTAAAGAAGCAGCCCCAGCTGGAATGCTGCAGTGGGTCCAGCCCCGAGTGGTGGAGGATTCATGTTCCTGTAGATTACTCGCACCTCGCCACGGAGCCCTCTCCTGCAGGTATTGGCGACCGTCACTGGCCTTTCTCCTGCACAGTTACCAAAGGACAGCAGTGATGTAGTGAAGTCTTTCTTTTCTGAAATGATGTTTTAGACAAAGAATAGGATACCCTAATAGTATTAATTCTAAATTATAATTTAGAAGTATGCATTCTAATATAATTTTTTTTTTTTTGAGACAGAGTCTTACTCTGTCACCCAGGCTGGAGTGCAGTGGGCAGTAGGCAGTGGTGCAATCACAGCTCACTGCAGCCTTGACCTCCTGGGCTCAAGTGATCCTCCCACCTCAGCCTCCCGAGTAACTGGGACTACAGGCGTGCACTACCACACCTGGCTAATTTTGTATTTTTGTTCGTTTGTTTGTTTTGTGGAGATGGGGTTTCACCATGTTGCCCAAGCTGGTCTCAAACTCCTGGGGTCAAATGATCTGCCTGCCTCTGCCTCCCAAAAGGCCAGTATAATTCTATATCTAATATAATTTAGAAAAGTGTAGTTTCCAGATATTTCAAAAATTTTTTTCTAATGTTCCTAAATATTTCCAATAGATGCAAATTTCCTTTCCAGGCTCAGTATGGGTATCCTTGATGGAACAGGACCAATTCTCTTCTTGACGGCATTTAAGTGTCACCCTGAATCTTGATTTGGATGGAAGGTGGTGAGCAGCTGGGAGGTTTTGTACGTTGTACCAATGCTTTACCCTGGAAATTGCTTTTACAAAGCAAGTAATGAGAACCTTGCTCTAATGCAGGTGGAGGCAAGGACTGTGTTTTAGTCCGCCGAACATTGCTGCCTTTTAGCAAATGTATTTAATTTCAACAGTATTTTGTATTGTAAATAGTGCTTAAATCTTACATTTTGGTCAAGGTGGCGCTTTCTAACTTTTTAAAGAATTACTAGGTTGTGATGGTTTATTTGTCCATTTTTCCTACTAGCCAGCCAGCTCCTTCGGGGAAAGCTTCTGTCTTCTGCCTCCTTTTATTCCCACAAGTTAGCTAAGGCCTGCCACAGCTCTACGATAATACATAAAACACCCACTGGCCAGGCGCGGTGGCTCACGCCTGTAATCCCAGCACTTTGGGAGGCCAAGACAGATGGATCACCTGAAGTCAGGAGTTTGAGACCATCCTGGCCAACATGGTGAAACCCTGTCTCTACTAAAAATACCAATATTAGCCAGGCATGATGGCGGGTGCCTGCAATCCCAGCTACTCGGGAGACTGAGGCAGGAGAACCACTTGAACCCGGGAGGCAGAGGTTGCAGGGAGCCGAGACCGCGCCATTGCACTCCAGCCTGGGTGACAAGAGCGAACCTCCATCTCAAAACAAAACAAAACAAAACAAAGCAAAACAAAACAAAAACACCTACTGAGCCCCTGCTGTGTGCCAGGCTATAGTCCAAGTGCCTTATCCTAAAAGGCGTGTTCTATTATTATTATTATTCCCACTGTACAGATGAGGAAACTAAGGCGCAGAGGGGTTAGGTGCTCAATAAACGTTTGTTGACTGAATGACAGAGTCTTGGAGGGATCTGCTAGCCTTACAGTACTAGTGGCAATTGCTTGAAACGACCCTTTTTCCTAGCATGAGTTTCCAAGCTCTGCAATGTCAGAAAAGAAATGCTGCTTATTGGTTCCTTAAATGGTTCCTTCTCTTCTGGAAGCATCATGTAAGCGTTAAGGACAAGGGTTCTAGAATCAAAGTATGGCTGGGTGCGGTGGCTCATGCCTGTAATCCCAGCATTTTGGGAGGCCGAGGCAGGCGGATCACGAGATCGGGAGATCGAGACCATCCTGGCTAACACAGTGAAACCCCGTCTCTACTAAAAATAGATAAAATTAGCTGGGCATGGTGGCGGGCGCCTGTAGTCCCAGCTACTCAGGAGGCTGAGGCAGGAGAATGGCATGAACCCAGGAGGCAGAGCTTACAGTGAGCCGAGATCGCGCCACTGCACTCCAGCCTGGGCGACAGAGCGAGACTCTGTCTCAAAAAAAAGAATCAAAGTATATGAGTCCAAACCTGGCTCTGCCATTTACTAGCTGTGTGGCCTCAGGCAAGTTATTAAAACTCTCTGGGCTCCAGTTTTCTTATCTGTAAAATGGGGATAATAATAGTACCTTCCTTTGAGGGTTACTGTGAAGATTTAAAAATATGTATAAAGTGCTTAGAGAAGGGCCTCGCAGTATTCAGAGTAATACCTGGTGGCTTATAATTACACTGTCTGCGGAAGCGTGAAACACAGAGAAATATGGTACCAATTTGTGGGTCATTTGCCCTATTATGATTAAAATTCCTATTTTTACCCTAGTGCTTTCAGACTTGAAGACTCTGGTCTCAGGATTGGAGGTCTGCCTGGTCACAGTACCATTTATCTTGGGAGGGCGCTGCTTGCCAGTGCCTCCCTCTCCCTTTCCATCCTCCCCATCTTCATCTTCCTCTTTTTCCCTTTTTTTTTTTTTTTTTTTTTTTGAGACAAAGTCTCGCTGTGTCGTCCAGGCTGGAGTGCAGTGGTATGATCTCAGCTCACTGCAACCTCTGCCTCCTGGGTTCAAACAACTCTCTTGCCTCAGCTTCCCAAGTAGCTGGGATTACAGGCTCACGCCACCACGCCCAGCTAATTTTTGTATTTTTAGTAGAGACAGGGTTTCACCATGTTAGCCAGGCTGGTCTTAACTCCTGACCTCAGGTGATCCGCCCACCTCAGCCTCCCAAAGTGCTGGGATTACAGGTGTAAGCCACCACACCCAACCCTTCCTCTTTTTCTTCCTTCCATAAAAATTTAGTGAGCGCTTGTTAGGCCCTGCGTAAGGAGCTGGGGACACAGCAGGGAAGAGAAACGGGCTTGGTCCCTGGCTGAAGCAGCTTGCATTCCAGCAGGAGGGACAGCCTTTTTTTTTTTTTTGAGACGGAGTGTCGCTCTGTCACCCAGCTTGGAGTGCAGTGGTATGATCTTAGCTCACTGCAGCCTCCAGCTCCCGGGTTCAAGCAAGTCTGCTGCCTCAGTCTCCCGAGTAGCTGGGATTACAGGTGCCTGCCACCTTGCCCTGCTAATTTTTGTATTTTTAGTAGAGACGGGGTTTCACCATCTTGGCCAAGCTGGTCTTGAACTCCTGACCTCGTGATCCACCCACCTCAGCCTCCCAAAGTGCTGGGATTGCAGGTGTGAGCCACCGCTCCCGGCCAGCATTGTTGTAACAATCACACAATGGCACTAACATTGTTTTAACAATCACACAACAGCAGTGATGGCACAGATGCAGGGCAGCCATCAATGACACATGTGGGGGATGATGAGTCCCCTCCCCGCCAATTCTCTGCTTACCAAAGGGGGGAGGTGCACGGCCTGGAAGCTGGCAGCAACAGCCAGGCCATGCTGGAGGCTGTGCTGAGGAGAAGGCCTGGCTTACAGAGCAATGATCAGAGCTGGCCCTTGGCCATGTGCCTAGCTCTGTTCTAAGCAGTTTCTGTATATTAATTCATGTAGTCCTTACATCAAGCCTATGAGGTTTCTGAGATTATCATGCCCATTTTACAGGTGAAGAAACTGAGGTCCACATTCAGCAACTTATTCTCATAGTCAGCAAATAGCAGAGCTCAAAGGCAAGCATAGCTGTGAGAGTGCCAGGATCAGTGCTTGTGACTGCTACATAGGCTGCCTCCTGCCTGGAGACTTCACACCCAGAGTTGGGGGTGGGTTGGTGATGGAGAAAGGTGAGACTCCAGAGTGAGGATGCTATAAAGTGTAGCTATGCAGGCAGAAGTGGGAGGGTGGCTGTCATAGCCAGAGTCAAGAATACTGGGCATACTGTAAAACTGCAAGGAGGCCTGGAGTGGAACCCTCACTCCTTCCTGGGTGGGAGTCTGTAAGTGCCTTGAAGGCAGAGGCAGTGTCTTTAAGGCCTTTGTGTCTCCCTCTTCACCTAGCAAACGTCATGCACATGGAAGATGCTCAAAAAACGATGCATAGTTGAATTTCCAATCAGTTCCCACGGACAATAGGATTTTATAGGTATTTCATGTGCTGAACATCTTGAGAGCAGGTGGTGATTGTAAAAGGTCCATTGTAACCCCCTTGATGTAGTTTGGATGTTTGTCCCCTCCAAATCTCATGTTGAAAGATGATCCCAGTGTTGCAGGTGGGGCCTGGTGGGAGGTATCTGGGTCATCAGGGCATATCTCTCAGGAATGCCTTTGTGCCGTCTCCATGGTAATGAATGAGTTCGCCCTCTGGTAGTTCATGTGAGAGCTGGTTGTTAATTAAAAGGGCTGGAACCTCTCCTCTCTCTTGCTCCCTTTCTTGCTGGTGACATGCCTGTTCCCGCTTCACCTTCTACCATGAGTAAAAGCTCCCTGAAGCCTCACCAGGAGCCAAGCAGATGCCAGCGCCATGATTCTTTTTATTTTATTATTATTTTTTTGAGATGGAGTCTCATGCTGTCACCCAGGCTGGAGTGCAGTGGTACAATCTCAGCTTACTGCAACCTCTGCCTCCTGGATTCAAGTGATTCTCCTGCCTCAGTATCCCGAGTAGCTAGGACTACAGGTGCACACCACCATGCCCAGCCAATTTTTGTATTTGTAGTAGAGATGAGGTTTCACTATGTTGGCCAGGCTGGTCTTGAACTCCTGACCTCAGGGTGATGCGCCCATCTTGACCTCCCAAAGTGCTGGGATTATAGACGTGAGCCACCATGCCCAGCCATCACCATGCTTTCTATACAGCCTGCAGAAACATGAGCCAATTGAACCTCTTTTCTTTATAAATTACCCAGCCCTGAGTATTCCTTTCTAGTGATGCAAAATGGACAAACACACCTCTGATGTCTTTCCTCTTCCAGGAGAACTGTCCCAATGAAAGAAAAGGAATGAAACTCTGCCTGCTGTCATTCCCAACTTCATACTGGGCCCTGTACTAGGTAATTTATACCAGTATCTCATACAGTGACACAGACATGTATATTACATGACTTTTCAGTCTCAACAAAAACTTGTGATATGGTTTGGCTCTGTGGTCCCACCCAAATCTCGTGTTGAATTTTAATCCCCAGTGTTGGAGGTGGGGTCTGGTGGGAGGTGATTGGATCATGGGGATGGTTTCTAACCGTTTAACTCCATCCCCCTAGTGCTGTCTCAGGATAGAGTTCTCATGAGATCTGGTTGTTTAAAAGTGTGTAGCACTGGCCAGGCATGGTGGCTCATGCCTGTAATCCCAGCACATTGGGAAGCTGAGGTGGGAGGATCACGAGGTCAAGAGATTGAGACCATCCTGACCAACATGGTAAAACTCCATCTACTAAAAATGCAAAAATTAACTGGACATAGTGGCAAATGCCTGTAGTTCCAGCTACTTGGGAGGCTGAGGCAGGAGAATCACTTGAACCCAGGAGGCAGAGGTTGCAGTGAGCCAAGATGGCACCACTGCACTCCAGCCTGGTGACAGAGCGAGACTCCATCTCAAAAAAAAAAGAAAGGAAAAAAGAAAAGTGTGTAGCACCTCCTGCTTTGCTCTCTTCCTCCTTCTCTGGCCATGTAAGATGTGCCTGCTTCCCCTTTGTCTTTTGCCATGATTGTAAGTTTCCTGAGCCTCCCCAGCCATGCTTCCTGTACAATCTGCAGAACTGGGAGTCAAATTAAACCTCTTTTCTTTATAAATTACTCAGTCTCAGGTAGTTCTTTACAGCGATTCGAGAATGGACTAATACAACTTGTAACCCTATGTTGGCAAAACAAACAAACCCAAATCCAACTAAGGTATTGTATCAGTCCATTTTCATGCTGCTGATAAAGACATACCTGAGACTAGGTAATTTAAAAAAGAAAGAGGTTTATTGGACTTACAGTTCTACATAGCTGGGGAGGCCTCACAATCATGGTGGAAGGCAAGGAGGCACAAGTCACATCTTTTGTCGACGGCAGCAGGCAAAGAGAGAGCATGTGCAGGGAAACTCCCATTCTTAAAGCCATCAGATCTCATGAGACTTATTCACTGTCATGAGAACAGTATGGGAAAGACCCACCCCCGTGATTCAATTATCTCCCACTGGGTCCCTCCCACAACATGTGGGAATTATGGGGCTACAAGATGAGGTTTGGTTGGGGACACAGAGCCAAACCATGTCAGGTAGCCACCATCTCTGTAAGTGGTAGGTTCCAGCCTCTCTTATTCTCTCTTTTGAAGCAACTTTATTGAGGCAAAATTTATATTCCATAAAATTTACTTATTATACTTCAATGCTTTTTAGTAAATTTACTGTGTGCAACCATCATCACAATCCAGTTTAAAACATTTTTACCACACCAATAAGATCCATCGTGCCTATTTATCATCCTTGCTTCAACTCTCAACCCAAGGTAACCACAGATCTACATTCTAACTCTATAGATTTGCTGTTCTGGACATTTCATACACATGGAATCATGTATTTTTGTTTTGGAATCATGGTTTTTTGTATCTGCCTTCTCTCACTTAGCATAATGGTTTGAGGTTCATCCACATTGTAGCAGGTATCAGTGTTTCATTCTTTTTTTATCGCTACCTAATATTCCATTGCATGGACATGTCATCCTTTGTTTATCCATTCACCTGTCCACAGCCATCTGGACTCTTTCCAGTTTTCAAGTATTACAATAAAACAGCTAGGAACATTCGTGTACAAGTCTTCGTGTGGGCACATGCTTTCATTTCTCTTGGGTAAATACACAGGAGTGAAATTGCTGGGTCGTATGGCTGATGCATATTTAACTTTTTAAGAAACTGCCAAGCTGTTTCCAAAGTGTCTTCCCCATCTTACATCCCTGCCAGCATCATATGAGGGTTTCCATTTCTCCCCATCCTCACTAGCACTGGTTCTTCTCTGTCTTTGTCAGTTTCTCTTCTTAAGATAAATGACTATAGTTGATATTTGTTTTATTTTTTATTTTTTATTTTTTGAGATGGGATCTCACTTTGTCACCCAGTCTGGAGTGCAATGGGCATGATCACAGCTCACTGCAGCCTCCATCTCCCCAACTCAAGTGATCCTCCTACCTCAGCCTCCCGAGTAGGGGGGACCACAAGCATGTGCCACCATGCTGGCTATACAGTTGACATTTGTTGAAGACTTACTGTGTGTCAGGCACAGGTGGCTGTTCCCCAGGCTTTGTCCTCACAATCCCATGAGAAGGTGCCCTTGTCACACCCATTCAGCAGACGAGGGGACTGGGGTGTGGAGATGAGAGATGTCTGCCAAACAGGATGAAAAGCTGAGTGTGTGTGCGTCAGGCCCAACGAGAGCAGAGGGGAGCAGAAGGTGCATCTGAAGTGGGGCAGAGAGGCACTGGGCCTGTCTTGGAGAAGCCTGAGGTCTGGGGCCAGGAGGAGATGGGAAAATGAGGCCAGGAAATGTTCCCTGGACAACAGTTAGGAAAGTCATACTTCCCAGGCAACAGGCATGACTGGGAATGACCAGCAATTCCCAAGGCCAGTGCCTGGGAGCCCAGGCCCTCCTGAGTTTCTGTTTCATGGAACAAAGAGGCCTTTGCTCTCCCTCATAGGCCTAGAGAGAACCACAGGGTTGGCTGCCCAAAAGAGGCAGCAGCCTGTTCTCCATGGGGACGACCTCTCACACAGCGCCTTGCTGCGGACCCTCATCCATTAGCCATGCCAAGATTCAAGGAAGAAAGTTACTGTCCAGCAGCCAGCAGGTAGGAGGCGGCCTGCACTCCGTAGCCCTCAGTAAATCACAGCACTCAGTTGGCGTCTTGCTGGATTGCAATTACAATCCTTCAGGCCCGACACAAAATCATTGGGTTGGTAAGAGGAGACTACCTGGGTAATGTGTTTAACAAAAATTAACCTGGTTAAGCCCTGACTCTATAGAAAATGAGAAAGTGTGGATGGGCCTAATCGATTTGTCCACAGCCCGATTTACTCCAGGGCTGGCTTTGGGTTTCAGTTAAGTGGGTCCACCCGAAAACAGGGATACTCGTTTTATTAAATTACCTCTTTGATTATAGAGTCCAGAGTATGGCAGAGTTTGTTTTTATGTTAGCCTTGGGGGCTGGTGGATGGAGGAGAGGGGGTTTTGGTGCACACATATGCTTGCACACGCTTGCACCCGTGCACCCACCCCCTTGTCCATATAAGCATGCAAACAAACCTTTCCAGGGTGAGAAGGGTTAGTAAATATTTACCTCCCCTCCCACTGGGAGTTGAAAGTATGGATTTGATCAAATACTCATTTACTCTCTGCCCACCACCCCTCCCCATCCCCTTGGCCTCTTGGCAGATAAATGATGTTATTTGAAGGTATTCTTGAAATTTCTGATGGAGACTGTTTCTTAAGTGCTTTTAGAGTAGGCCTATACTTTGTAATACTTGTCATATTCTGGCTAGTAAACTCCTGGCCTTTAAAAGCCGGAACCTTACTCTGTTTCCTGAATACAAGGGAATAGGTCATTAACTGTGAATTTCAAATGAAGCAGATTTACAGTATATATCACAGAAATATGTTTCTGAGAGACAGCAAGTACCAAGGAATCCATGGAGCAGAACAAGCCAAGAACTCAGGGAAAGATTAGCTGGTATGGGGAGTAGGCTTTTGTTTTTTTCTCAGGTTTTTGCAGTTCATTTGGCTCAGTCCAGGACTCTTGTTCCAGGTCCCTGCTAGAAACATCTTTCTGGTTCCCTTTGCTCCCACTTCAATGTGGAGCCCCACCCGGTGAGGTCCCTAGAAGACTTGACGGTGGAAATGACCATGTCTGGAGGTTAATCCTGGGAAGCTGGGGACGGGGAATTGGTTGGGGTAGGGTTAATTAGGGAAACCAGAGAGATAGTAATGGAAGTACATTAAGGTTGGATCAGCTGGTTTGATGGTTTGTTTTATGTGTCAACTTGACTAGGCCATAGGACCCCGTTATTCAACCAAACAGTAACCTAGATGTTGCTGTGAAGGTATTTTGTAGACATGGCTTACATCTGCAATTTAAGGAGATTACCCTAGATAAGATAGGTGGGTTTCATCCAGTCAGTTGAAGGCCTTAAGAACAGAAACTCAAGTTTCCTAGAGTAGAATCAATTCTGCTTAAGACTTCAGCATCAACTCTTGCCTGAATTTCCAGACTGCTGGCCTGCCCTGCAGATTTTGGACTTGGTCTCCAGAATCCTGTGAGTCAATTCCTTAAAAATCCATCCACCCATCCAACCATTTGCCCATCCATCCACCTATCCATCCATCTATCCATCCATCCATCCATCTATCTGCCCATCCATCCATCTATCTGCCCATCCATCCATCCACCCACCCATTCACCCATTTATCCTCTCAGCCATCCATCTATTCATCCATGCTTCTACCTGTTCATTCATTCATTCATTCATTCATTCATTCATTCATTCATCCACCTATCCATCCTATTGGTTCTATTTCTCTGGAGCACCCTGACTAATACAGCTGGCTCCTGGCAATAATTTTTGGACCTCTTTCCCTTATCATTTCTCAGCATCCTTTTTCACTGGCCACCATCTTGAATGGAAGACCCCCATGTCAGCGCTTTGCACAAAGCCTGGCACATGGTGAGTGCCCAGTGAGCATTAGCCAGTTCCACTCTTATTGCTCCCTACCTGGGATGACTTTTCAGTTTCTTTCAAGCTCTCTGCAGTTGTGGTAGATACTGTTGGCTGCCCACTGAGCCTTCACCTTTCTTCTCATAAATAAATAAATTGAACCCTGGTTTTGTTCTAGCAATAGAGTGCTCAGCTCCAGGGGCTGGGTCATGACTGGTCTTGGCCAGTCATAGTACTTCTACCTCTCTTTGCTGGTGATGGGTCTCTGGTGGGTATGTGACCCAGCTGTCGCCTAAGAGATGTTCAGGGAAAGTTGCTGGGGGCATTTGGGAACATTTTTGGCCTGATAGGAGAAGCTCAGGTAGCAAATGCACTGTTCTTCCTTTTTCTCTCTTCTGGATCTTTGATTTAATACAAAATTTAGATGAAATGCACACATCTCAATGAGTTTTTGCATGTATGTATACCCAAGTAACTATTATGCCTATGCATATATGCTACCCAGATCGAGGTGTAAGCCATTTCCAGCACCCCAGAAGGCTCCCTCCTGCCCCATCCCGGTCAAGAGCTCCTACCAGAGGTAATCATTCTTCTAACTTCCACTAATCTTTTATCACCATAGATTAGTTTGTTTGCTCCTGAACTTTATATAAAAGAAATCACTCATAATGTCTTCATTTGTGCTTCTTTTGCTGAACTTTATGACTATGAGAGTCACTTATGTTGTTAATGGTAGCAATGCTTCATTTTTTTTTTTTATTGCTGTGAGCTTTCCACTTTGTAAACACGCCCCAATTTATTTATCCATGTTTCTTATTTATTTATTTATTCATATATTTATTTTTAGTTTTTAGAGACAGGGCTCACTCTGCCCCCCAGGCTGGACTGCTGTGGTGCCATTCTAGCTCACTGCAGCTCCAAACTCCTGAGCTCAAGTGATCCTCCTGCCTCAGCCTCCTGAGTAGCTGGGACTACAGGTGCATGCCACCATACCTGGCCAATTTTTAAATATTTTGTAGAGACAGGGTCTTGCTCTGTTGCTCAGGCTGGTCTTGAACCCTGGGCTCAAACGATCCTCCTGCCTGGGCCTCCCAAACTGCTGGGATTATAGACATGAGCCCCTGTGCCCCGCCTGGGGCCCATCGTGACTTTGCTCTTTACTCGTGGTGGTGCTGGCATTTTGCGTGGCTGTGCTCATCTCTCTCAGCAAAGCCAACCAGGCCCATTCAGATCCTAACTTCCCCAAGAAGCCTTCCCAGATGTCCCCTCTAACCCCACAATGCCCCAATTTCCAGCTGTGACTAATCTGTCACCTCTGAACTCCCATCAGGCTGCAGTTGTACCCGGAGGAACTTTATTTAGTCACGCCTTCCTTCATCTATTCAACAAGCATTTGTTAAGTGCCTGGTCCAAGTAGCTATTCTAAGCATAGGGGATACAGCAGGGAATAAAATGAGCCCAGGTCCTGCCCTCATGGAGGTTTTTGTCAGGTAGGGAGGTAGAGTAGATACGTCACATATCTGATGATGGCCGTGCTATAGAGAGACACCCGGATGGGGAATAGGAAGAGTGAGGGATGGGCAGTCAATACTTTCAATAGGGTTTTCAGGAAGACTTCACTGATAAGCAGTGGCATGAGCCTGGTGGGTAGCTGCGGGAAGGATGTTTCAGGCTGCGGGGACGGAATGGCAAGTGCAGAGGCCTCTGGGAGTATTGAACAATGAGTCTGATGCAGAATGAGCAAAGGGATCCTGGGAGAAGATGAGGTCAGACCATGTAGCATCTTGTAGGGCAAGGTGAATATTTTGGCGTAGGCTCTGAGCGACATGGGAGCTACTGGAGTCTTTGAACAAAGGTGTTATCTGAACGGCCTTCCATTTTATTTTATTTTATTTTGTTTTTTTATTTTAGAGACAAAGTCTTGCACTGTTGCCCAGACTGGAGTGCAGTGGTGTGCTCTTGGCTCACTGCAATCTCTGCCTCCTGGATTCAAGCGATTCTCCTGCATCAACCTCCCGAGTAGCTGGGATTACAGGTGACTGCCACCATGCCCAGCTAATTTTTTTGTATTTTTAGTAGAGACAGGGTTTTGCCATGTTGGCCAGGCTAGTCTTGAATGCCTAACCTCAGGTGATCCGCCTGCTTCGGCCTCCCAAAGTGCTGGGACTACAGGCGTGAGCCACTGCGCCTGGCCTTTTTTTTTTTTTTTTTTTTTTGAGCTGCCTTTCCTTGTAAAGCTCTCTCTGCTGCTTTCTGTTGAGGAAAATATTGTAAGGTGTGCAGGGAGGGGCAGCAGGCTGTCTAGTGAGGACGTTGGTGAGAGAGGGGGGTGCAGGGGCTGGAGCCATGGAGGTGGAGGTGATTGGAAGTCCCTGGAGGGCAGTTTGGTGGAGCGGTGAAGCACACAGGCACTGGAGCCATTTATCCTGCCTTCGACCTCAGCCCCATCGCTTCACAGCTACTTAACCTCTGTGTGACTTAGCTTCCTCATCTGTAAAATGGGGATACAAGTACCTACTCCGTAGAGCCACCATGATGACTGAACGACTTTTTTTTTTTTTTTTTTTGAGACAGGGTCTCTCTCTGTTGCCCAGGCTGGAGTGCAGTGGTTCACTGCAGTCTTGACCTCTTGGTCTCAAGCGATCCTCCACCTTAGCCTCCCAAGTATCTGGGACCGTAGGTGCATGCCACTACACCTGGCTAATTTTTAAATTTATTTTTTGTAGAGACAAGATTTCGCTCTGTTGCCCAGACTGGTGTCGAACTCCTGTCCTCAAGCGATCCTCCAGCCTCAGGCTCCCAGAGTGCTGGGATTACAGGTATGAGCCACCGTGCCTGACCAAAGGTTGAGTGATTTCATATGGAAAGTGTTTACAACAGCACCTAGCCTGCAGCACGTCTAACACGTGCTAGCTAATAGGCAGAGGTGGAACCAGCGAGTCTTGCTAGCAGTTAAGTGGGATAGAGAAAGAGGGTCAAAGATGGTTTCAACGTTTTAGTTCAAATATCTGGAGGAGTCGTGGAGGTGAATTTTAGATGAGTTTGAGATGCTGTTGTTACTTAGGTGGAGGTGCTCAGGAGTTCAATACACAAGTTAGTGGCTCACAGTGGAGGCTGAACACCAACACGGAGAAGGTACTTTGCTCACTTGAACCTGCAGAATCCTTAGTTCACTAAGCTATATATATTGTGTTTTGCCCATTGTGTATTTCGTCTTATAAACAGTAGTCTAGTTAGCAGGAAATCTCCTGACTCTCTAGACCTAGCTTTCTCCCTTAGGCCTGGGGCTTCTAGCAGATTCCAGTGCAAACACAGTACAAGGCCAGGATTCGCAGACAGACTGCTCACGGTCTGGCAGGAGTAATGCTCTTCTTAGGGAGTCACAGGGCGGGGCTTGTCCTTGTGGGGAGAGGCAAGAGACAGCCTTCCTTCTGGGGCCTCTGTTCTATGCTTTTAGGAGGTCTGAGTCTCTGAGCCTTGTAGTGATTCCTGGAGCACCAGCCCCATAGAGGGCTGGACTTACCTTTGCAACAGCGGGTCCCTGGATGGCCAAAGGACAATCTTCCTTCCCCCACTCTCTCCTTTCTTTCTTCCTTTTCTCCTCCTTCTCTTCTTTTCTGTTAGCCTTAAAAGAATATAATAACAAACCAATTTTTATGTATGTATGTATGTATGTATGTATCTCTCTATCATCTTTCTATCTATATCACCATCATCCATCCATCCATCCATCCATCCATCCATCCATCCATCCATCCATCCATCCATCCATCCATCCATCCATTTATCCATCCATCCAAACATCTCTATCTACCTATCTATTCCTTTCGGGAGGATTTTGGGGACAAAATACACTCACGGGGTCTTCGTTTTGAAGGGACCTTCAATTTCATGGAGTCCAGACTCTTCGTTTCACTGCTCAGAGAGCAAAGTGACTTTCCCAGAGTAACACATGTCTCCTGTGGCAGAGCAGGGATTAGCTCCCATGTCTCCCGAATCCCCTCACCCGTCCTGTGGCTCTGATTGCGCTCAGTCACCACACAGCTGGCAAGCCTCAGGGTGAGGCTGGAGGCCTCTCTGCAAGGGTCCTCTCTGAGGCCTGAGGCAGCCTCTGCCATACCTGAGGCTGCTCCTAAGGTGCCCTGCTGAGGCAGCCCTCCTTTTGTGGGGGCACTAGCTTCGGGGAATCTGTTCCTGCAGACCCCTGATTCGGCGACAGATGGATAAAGTACACTGGCACACTCTGCCACACACTCCTCTGCCAGTCCAGCTGAGGGTCCACTTACAGGCTCCAAGCTGAGTTCTGTAAACAGTTGCAACTGGGTCCTGATCAGCTAGTGAGGCTCGCATTTATTCTGTAACACTAATTAACAAAAGTTGTGAGTAAACACCACTAGAGGGTAAAGATGAAAGGCCAGGTTCTGAGGCCTAAAGCAAACACCATTTGTGGGTAATAAACTTCTGTGGACCTCCCTGAGTAGGAGGCAGTAAAGTACCCTGTGGGACAAAGGTCAGTCTTAAGCCCATATAAGTAAACAGGTTAGTAAGATAAACTTCCCACATTCCTTTGTACTTGCTCCCTAATCTTTCTGGCTCCTGCAAAGAGACCCTGGCTGCCTTCAGCCAAGCAATCTGAAGCTATGCAAACTCTTAGGCCTTCCAAGAGAGTTTTTAGCTATTACTATAACTATCTTTAATGTTTTTCCCACCAGCCTGATTGAACCCCAACACCATGCCCCCTGCTGCCCTCACCTCCTAGTGTTTCAGTCCAGGCCACCTGGAGTAGGTGAGTTTGCTGTTAGGTGACACCTCTCCAGTGGGTTGTTTCTAGGGCATCATGGTAAGAAGAGCTACCATTTGTTGAATATTTACCACGCACCAGACACTGCACTTGGCACCCTTGAGGGGTCAAGGTCAGGGAGGTCATTGACTACCCAGAGATCCCAGCTAGTAAGTGGCGCAGGTGGCAGGTCTAGCCCTGGTGTCTTCATTAGTCCATCTGCAGCTGCTGGTAGGGAAACCACCTTGTACTCCCGGGAAACACACTGGGCGGGGGATGTGAGGGCCTGGGCTCTCTAGCTAGCTGTGTGACCTTGGTACACTCTGATTGGATTTTCTCATCTGCTGTGAGCCTCTCAGTTCCAGCCCTGCCTTCCACATGCTGTGCTGCAAACTGTAAAGTGCGGTGCTCCCTGGAGATGATGCTGTCCCTCGGCTTGGCTCTTCATCTGATGGTCATTTGATTCAGCCGGTGCTGGCCACATACTGCTAGTATCCTGCCTCCATCTCCCTCCTCATCTGCCAGGGTGAAATGTACTACACAGAGCTCCCTCTGGGACCAGGGATGGGCTGTGTTCTCCAGCGGCTGCAGGAGCTTTGATTTCTCTCGCCTTTGATGTGGGGGCTGGAGGATGGGGCAAGGATCCTGCTCTATGAAGCCAGACAATACTGCCTTTGTGAACCCTGCCCCGGGGCATTTGCCCACAGAAACCTGCCCGCTCAGAACTGCCTCTTGGGGAAAAGCAGCCTTGGGAAGAAGGGGAACAATGAACTTGTCATGTTCAGGAGCCAGCAGAGCCCGGGCCAGGGCCGGTACTGGGTGATTTAGGAGGCAGACTCAGGGGCCCTGTTAGTACTTGAGAAAGACTTGGCATTAGGCTGGCAGGGATGGGAGCCTCTGGAATGTGTGGGAAGGGTGTGGTCTTCTGTGGCTGCAGGATCGAGTCCCCACCCACTTCTCTCATCCTGTGCCACCTTGTCCCTTGGCACCACTCTCCAGCCCACAGTGGCAGTACTTCGTCCTGCCTCAGGGCCTTGGTGCATATAGGGCCTTTGCTTGAGATTTTAATCTTTCAAATATGCAGAAAATTACAGAACATAATTATCCATATACATCTGGGTGCCTATAGCTGGACAGATATGAACATTTTGTCACTTTTGCTTCAGGATATTGCTTTTTAAACTATTTTTATTCAAAATTCACAGTGTAAAAAAGGATATGCCATGTCCTCCCGCCATGGACCTGCAAGCACCTAGTCCTTCTCAGAGGCCTCTGACGCCATCGTTCAAGAGTGTGCTTTCTGAGATATTCTGTGCATACGCAAGCATATGTGCATTGCACGCGCATATGCATGTGTATAACCGTATATTACAAATGATAGCATAGTCATAGTTCTTTTTTTTTTTTTTTTTTTTTTAGACAGAGTCTTGCTCTGTTGCCCAGGCTGGAGTGCAGTGGCCAGATCTCAGCTCACTGCAAGCTCCGCCTCCCGGGTTTACGCCATTCTCCTGCCTCAGCCTCCCAAGTAGCTGGGACTACAGGCGCCCGCCACCTCGCCCGGCTAGTTTTTTGTATTTTTAGTAGAGACGGGGTTTCACCATGTTAGCCAGGATGGTCTTGATCTCCTGACCTCGTGATCCGCCCATCTCGGCCTCCCAAAGTGCTGGGATTACAGGCTTGAGCTACCACGCCCGGCCGCATAGTCATAGTTCTGTCACTTGCCCCCCACTTTTTTTTTTTTTGAGACAGTCTCACTCTGTCACCCAGGCTGGAGGGCAGTGGTGCAATCTTGGCTCACTGCAACCTCTGCCTCCCAGGTTCAAGCAATTCCCCTGCCTCAGTCACCCAAGTGGCTGGGATTACAGGCACGTGCTACCACACCCGGTAAATTTTTGTATTTTTAGTAGAGACCAGGTTTCACCACGTTGGCCAGGCTGGTCTCGAACTCCTGACCTCAGGTGATCGTCCCGCCTTGGCCTCCCAAACCTTTTTTTTTGTTTTTAAATAAACTTTCTGTTTTAGAATCATTTCAGATTTATAGAAAAGTCACAAGAATAGTACAGAGAGGCTGACATGGAGGCTCACGCATGTAAACCCAGCACTTTGGGAGGCCGAGGCTGGCAACCCACACTTAAGGAGTGAGGAATTAATCTCCATTTTCTGGTGAGGTGCGGTGGCTCATGTCTGTAATCCTTTGTGAGTTTGGGAGTCCAAGGTGGGTGGATCACCTGTGGTCAGGACTTTGAGAGCAGCCTGGCCAACACAGTGAAATTCCATCTCTGCTAAAAATATAAAAATTAGCCAGGCTTGGAGGCACAGGCCTGTAGTACTTGGGAGGTTGAGACAGGAGAATCGCTTGAACCTGGGAGGCGGAGGTTGCAGTGAGCCAAGATTGGGTCACTGTACTCCAGACTGGGCGACAGAGCTAGACTCTGTCTCAAAAAACAAAAACAAAAACAAAAAACCAAAAAAAAAAAAACTCCATTTCCTTGAGGTGGGGGAGTATCTACATACATTTTTGAAAAAATTTTGCATGGGAAATTTGTCCTACCCTCCCTTCCTTCCTTCCCTCCCTCCCTCCCTCCCTCCCTCCCTCCCTTCTTCCTTCCTTCCTTCCTTCCTTCCTTCCTTCCTTCCTTCCTTCCTTCCTTCTTTCCTTCCTTCCTTCCTGCCTCCCTGCCTCCCTCCCTTCCTCTCTCCTTCCCTCCCTTCCTCTCTCCCTCCCTCCCTCCCTTCCTCTCTCCCTCCCTTCTTTCCTTCCTTCCTTCCTTCCTTCCTTCTTTCCTTCCTTCCTTCCTGCCTCCCTGCCTCCCTGCCTCCCTCCCTTCCTCTCTCCTTCCCTCCCTTCCTCTCTCCCTCCCTCCCTCCCTTCCTCTCTCCCTCCCTTCTTTCCTTCCTTCCTTCCTTCCTTCCTTCCTTCCTTCCTTCCTTCCTTCCTTCCTTCCTTCCTTCCTTCCTTCCTTCCTTCCTTCCTTCCTTCCTTCCTTCTTCCTTCCATCATCTATTTGTGTCAGTATGGACACGCAGATATTTATTTTATACTTTTGGTTGTACTCTAAAAGTTTATAGGGACTTTCTAATATAGGGAGTAGATGAAGTCAGGGAAGGAAACTAGTAGTTTGTTTTTTTAAAAATTAAGGTAAAATTCACAGAATATAAAATTAACCAGTTTAAAGTGGACAATTCAGTGGGATTTAGTCCATTTATGATGTTATGCAACTACTGCTTTCGCCTGGTTCCAGGACATTTTCATCATTCCATTAGGCAGTTACTCCTCGTTCCTCCTCTCCCCCACCCCTTTCCCCCACAATCTGCTTTCTGTCTCTATGAATTTGCCTATTCTGGATATTTCACGTAAGTGAAACCATACAATATGTGACATTTTGTGTCTTATTTTCTTCACTTAGCATGATGTTTTTGAGGTTCACCCATGTTGTAGCATGTCTCAAGCACCTTATTCCTTTTTATAGTTGAAGAATGTTCCACTGTAGGTATATATCACGATTTGTTTATCCATTCATCCACGGCTGGACCATTGTTTACCAGTGTCTTTTGGCTGTTTTGTATAACGCTGCTATGAACATACATGTACATATATTTGTCTGAGTAGCTGCAATGTTTTTGGGATATATATCTAGGAGTGGAATTGCTGGGCCATATGGTATCATTGTGAAGAACTGCCAAGTGGCTGCACTGGCTGGGCGCAGTGGCTCACGCCTGGAATCCCAGCACTTTGGGAGACAGAGGTAGACAGATTACTTGGGGTCAGGAGTTTGAGATCAGCCTGGCCAACATGGTGAAGCCCCATCTCTACTAAAAAAAAAATACAAAAAAGAAAAAAAAAAGAAAAAAAAGAAACTTACCTGGGTGTGGTGGCACATGCCTATAATCCCAGCTACTTGGGAGACTGAGGCAGGAGAATCAATTGAAGCCGGAAGGCAGAGGCTGCAGTGAGCCGAGAGAGCCTGGATGACAGAGCAAGGCTTTGTCTCAAAAAAAGAAAAAAAAAAATGGCTGCACCATTTTACATTCCCACCAGCAACATATGAAGTTTCCAATCTCCCTCACTCTTGTCAACACTTGTTGTTTTCTGTTTTTTTTTTTTTAAATTATAGTCATGCCAGTGGGTGTGAAGTGGTATCTCATTGTGATTTTAAAAATTCTTTAATTGACAAATAAAAGTTGTACATATTTATGTGTATGACATGATATTTTGAAATATGTATACATTGTAGAATGGCTCAGTTGGGCTAACTAGCATGTACATTACCTCGCATACTTATTTTTTCTGGTAAGAACACTTAATATCTAGTCTTTTCACCATTTTCAAGTATATAATACATTGTTATTAATTACAGGCACCATATTGTACAATAGAGCTCTTGAACTTATTCCTCTTGTCTAACTGAAATTTTGTATCTTTTGACCAACACCTACCACTTACCCACCCCTCACTGTTGTTTTGATTTTTATTTCCCTATGCTTGTTGGCCATTTGTGTATCTTCTTTTGAAAAATGTTTATTCAAATCCTTTGCCCATTTTTAATTGAGTTATTTGTCTTTCTGTTGTTGGATGTAAGAGTTCCTTAGGTATCCTGGCTACTAGACCCTTATAAGATATGTGATTTGCAAATACTTTATCACATTCTGTAGGTTGTCTTTTCACTTTTTTGCTGCACAAAAGTTTTTAATTTGATGACGTCCTACTTATCCAATTTTTCTTTTGCTGCCTGTACTTTTGGTGTCATATTTAAGATTTCATTTCTAAATTCAAGGACATGAGATTTACTCTTATGCTTTCTTTTAAGAGTTTTATGGTTTTAGCTCTTATATTTGAGTTGTTGATCCATTTTGAGTTAATTTATTTATATGATATGAGGTTGGGGTCCAAATTCATTTTTAAGCATGTGAATATCCCATAAAATAAACTTTAAAAAATTAAAAAAAAATTGAAACAATCTCAAAGTTGCAAGAATATTACAAAAAACCTTTTTTTCCTCGTATCTTTTGACAGTAGGTTGTCAACATGGTGCAACCTACCATTTTTTTAAGAGGTTCTTTTTGAAAAAATTTTACATGAAAATATTTCATGTTCTCCACACCTCCATTCCTCATTCCCCACCCTGCTTGGCCCAGGTCGTGCCTAACAGCAAGTCAGAGGCAGGCAGAAGCTCAGGTTTAGGCTGCCCGAGATGCCTCAAGCACTTTGGTCCATAGAGACAGCCAACAAGTGACTCCTGTCTCCAGGACCAGAAGGAGCCTGGTCATATCTGATCATGGCTGTAAATAGGAGTCTGGCACTGACTGATCATGGCTGTAAACAGGAGTCTGTCCTGCCGACAGAGATTCGGTGAACGCCAGCTCCCAAGAGTAGGCCCAGTGTTGTGGGAGTGGGGCAGGGTGAGGGCAGGAAGAGCACAGTCTCTGGGTGTCACATTCACCCTCACCTGCTTGTCTGCCCTTACTCCTCAGGGTGGTCCTGGAAGAGGGGTTATCCCCTCAAAACCCCCTGCCTAGCCAGCCCTTGGCCTACAAATTGGAGGCATGTGTCTGGCCGCTCTCTGCTTAGCCTTGGCCTGAAACTTAATGGGCAATGGATGGATCATGGCTGGGTCAGTGGGCTGGATGAATTTTGTCCAGCCACCAAGCCCACCACCGATGTCCTTACCACACCTTTGCTGTGACAGGGCTCTGGTCTGGCCCTTTTGGGTTGTTTCTGACCCAGGATGGTATTCGGATGAAAATAGTGAAGCCATCTGATACTTTCGTATCAGGCACCGTTGAAACTTGAGCGTGCATTTCTCACAAACAGGGTAGGTCTACAGAACCGTCAAAATCAGGACATGAGCATGGATTTGTCACTGCTGTCTAATCTTCAGACCCCATTCAAGGTCCTCCAGTTGTCCCCATAACATGCTTTATAGCAAAGGACGTGATTCAGAATCAGACAGCCGTCATGTCTCTTTAGCTCCCTTCACTCTGGAACAGCTCCTCAGCCTTTCTGTGATTTCCATGACCTTGATGCTTTTGAAGATCACAGGCTAGTGTTTTTGTAGTTTGTCTTTCAGTCTGGGTTTGTCTGATGTTTCTTCGAATCAGATTCAGTTTATACGATGTTGGTGGGGATCCCACAGAAGCGGCACTGTGTCTCTTCGCACTGCATCCTGCCAGGTGGGGTGCTATGATTCGGATTTGTCCCATTCCCGATGAAGTTCTCTGGTTAAGGTGGTGTCTGCCTTTCTCCACTGTCAGGTTATTATTATTCTCCTTTTAGTTAATAAGTGTTTTGGCCGGGTGTGGTGGCTCGCGCCTGTAATCCCAGCACTTTGGGAGGCCAAGGTGGACAGATAACATGAGGTTGGGAGTTGAAGACCAGCCTGGCCAACATGGTGAAACTCCATCTCTAATAAAAATAGAAAAATTAGCTGGGCATGGTGGCACATGCCTGTAATCTCAGCTACTTGGGAGGCTGAGGCAGGAGAATCACTTGAACCTGGGAGGTGGAGGTTGCAGTGAGATCCAGCCACTGCACTCCAACCTGGGTGACAGAGCGAAACTCCATCTCAAAAAAAAAAAAAAGTGTTTTTGGGAAGGTACTTGGAAACCAGATATCTCATTCCTCATTGAACTTTCTATTTATTTATTCATACCATAGTTTCCTATTTTACTCAATGGGTTATAATCTATTATTATTATTATTATTTTGAGACAGGGTCTTGCTCTGTCACTCAGGCTGGAGTGCAGTGACACGATCACGGCTCACTGCAGCCTCAACTTCCCGGGCTCCAGCAATCCTCCCACCTCAGCCTCCCAAGTAGCTGGGACTGCAGGCTAGTGCCACCCAGCTAATTTTTGTATTTTTTGGTAGAGATGGGTTCTCCCTACGTTACCTAGGCTTGTCTCGACCTCTTGAGCTCAAACAATCCACCTATCTTCGCCTCCCAAAGTGCTGGGATTACAGGTGTGAGCCACTGCACCTAGCCTATCTTTTTTTTTTAATAGGCTTTATTTTTCAGGAGAGTTTTTGGTTCACAGAAAAATTGAGTGGGGGTTACAGAGATTTGCCATCTATCACCTCTCCCTACGTATACAGAGCCTCTCCACTATCAACATTCCATGAAAGAGTGGTCCATTTTTTATAATCAGTGAATCACCCAAAGTCTACAGTTTACATTAGGATTCACTCTTGGTGCTGTACGTTCTATGGGTTTTGAAAAATGTGTGATGACATGTATCCACCATTATAGTATCATATAGGATAGTTCCGCTATCCTAAAAATCCTCTGCACCCTTCCTATTCATCCTTCCCCATCCGTATTTTTGCCTTTTCTGGAATGTCATAGAATTGGAATTATAATATGTAGCTTTTCCAGATTGGCTTCTTTCACTTAATAATGTGCATTCAAATGTTCATAGCTTGATAGTTTGTTTTTAGTGCTGAATAATAGTCCATTGTCTGGATGTGCCACAGTTTATTTATTCATTCAGCTACTGAAGGACAACTTGGTTGCTTCCACGTATTGGCAATAAAAATTTTATACACATTGTGTGTAGGTTTTTTTGTGGACCTGTTTTCAACTGATTTGGATAAATACCAAGGAACATGATTTCTAGATCATATGTTTAGTTTTGAGTATATTATGTTTAGTAAGAAACTGTCAAACTGTTTTCCAAAGTGGCTGTACCATTTTTCACTCCCACCAGCAATGAATGAGGGTTCCTGTTGGATTTTGGACATTCTAACAGGTACGTGGTGACATCTCATTGTTGTTTTAATTTGCAATTCCATAATGACATATGATGTTGAGCATCTTTTCATATACTTATTTGCCATCTGTATGTCATCTTTAGTGAAGGAAGGGTCTGTTCAGGTCTTTTGCCCATTTTTTAATCAGGTGGTTCATTTTCTTATTGTTGAATTTCATGAGTTATTTGTCTTTTTTCTTCCTGAGTTGAGGTCTTGCTTGCCCAGGTTGGAGTACAGTGGCTATTCACAGGAATGATCATAGCACACTACAGCCTTAACCTTCTAGCCTCAAATAATTCTCCTGCCCCAAGCTCCTGAGTAGCTGGGACCACAGGTGTGTGCCACGGTGCCTGGCTATATATTTTGGATAACAGTCCTTTATCGGATATGACTTTTGCAAATACTTTCTCCCATTCTGTGGCTTGTTTTCTCATTCTCTTGGCAACATTTTTCCCAGAGCAGATGTTTTTAATTTTAGTGAAGTCCAACTTATCAATTATTTCTTTCATGGATTGTGCCTTTGATGTCGCATCTAAAATGTCGTTGCCTCACACAAGGTTAACTCATTTTTCTCCTTTATTATCTTCTAGGAATTTTATAGTGTTGTGGTTTACATTTAGGTCTCCGATTCATTTTGAGTTAATTTTTGTGAGGGGTGTAAAGTCTGGTCTAGATTCATTTTTTTTTTTTTTTTGTATGTGAATGTCCAGCTATTTTAGCACCATTTTAAATCAACAGAATAGTTTCTGTTGATTAAAAAACTATTTTTGGTTCATTGTATTGCCCATGGTCTTTTGTCAAAGATCCGCTGACTATACTTATGTGGGTCGATTTCTGGATTATCTATTATGTTCTATTAATCTATTTCTTCCCCCTTTGCCAATGCAACACTGTCTTGATTACTGTAGCTCTGTATGAGTATTGAAGTTGAATGTAGTGTTAGTCCTCTAACTTTGCTCTCTTTCAATGTTGTGTTGGGTATTCTGGGTCATATGCTGCTCCACATAAAATCAGTTTGTCAAGATCTACAAAATAATTGTCAGGATCTTGATTGAGATTATATTGAATCTATAGATCAAGTTGAGAACTGGCATCTGTCCAGTTCATATTCCAAGAACATGGACTATCTCTCCATTTATTTAGTTTTTGATTTAATACACCAGAGTTTTGTAGTTTTCTTTATGTAGATCTTGTACTTAGTTTGTTAGATTTATAATTAGGTATTTCATTTTCAGGGTGCCAATGATATTATTTTTGTTTGTTTGTTTTGTTTTTTTGAGACGGAGTGTCACTCTGTCTCCCAGGCTGGAGTGCAGTGGTTTGATCTTGGCTCACTGCAGCCTCCACCTCCGGAGCTCAAGAGATTCTCCTGCCTCAGACTCCCAAGTAGCTGGGATTACAGGTGCCCACCACCATGCCCAGCTAATTTTTGTATTTTTAGTAGAGATGGGGGTTTCACCATGTTGGCCAGGCTGGTTTTGAACTCCTGACCTCAAATGATCTGCCCACTTTGGCCTCCCAAAGTGCTGGGATTACAGGTGTGAACCACTGTGCCTGGTCGGTATTGTGTTTTTAATGTCACATTCCACTTGTTCATTGCTGGCATGTAGGAAAGTGATTGACTTTTGCATATTAACCTTGTATTCTGTGGCATTGCTATAATTGCTATTCATTCCAGAAGTTTCTTTTTTCTTTTTTTTTTTTTTTTTTGAGACGGAGTCTCGCTCTGTCGCCCGGGCTGGAGTGCAGTGGCCGGATCTCAGCTCACTGCAAGCTCCGCCTCCCGGGTTTACGCCATTCTCCTGCCTCAGCCTCCCAAGTAACTGGGACTACAGGCGCCCGCCATCTCGCCCGGCTAGTTTTTCTTTGTATTTTTTAGTAGAGACGGGGTTTCATCGTGTTCGCCAGGATGGTCTCGATCTTCTGACCTCGTGATCCACCCGTCTCGGCCTCCCAAAGTGCTGGGATTACAGGCTTGAGCCACCGCGCCCGGCCTCTTTTTTCTTGATTCTTTCCAATTTTCTACATAGATGTTCCTGTCGTCTGTGAACAAAGACAGTTTTATTTCTTCCATCCAAATGTATGCCTTTCATTTTCTTTTCTTATTGCATTAGCTAGGACTTCCAGTATATTGAAAAGGAGTGGTATGAAGGGACATCCTTGCCTTCTTCCTGATCTTAGTAGAAAAGCTTCTAGTTTCTCACCATTAAGTATGATGTTATCTATAGCCTCTTGGTCTTTTGGCTAAGATCAAGTGAAGTATGATGTGATCTGTACGTTTATTTGGTAGATGCTTTTTGTGAAGTTGAGGCAGTTCCTCTCTATTCTTAGTAGGCTGAGAGTTTTTACTTATTATTATTTTTTTTTATCGTGAATTGGTATTGGATTTTGTCTGATGCTTTTTCTGCATCTATTGATATGATCATGTGATTTTTCTTCTTTAGCTTGTTGATGTGATGGATTACATTTAAATTATTATTATTATTTTTAAGACTCAAATTGTCCCTGATTTAGCCAGTGGGAGCCCTTTTAGGCTGCTTTCTGTCCTTTTGAAAGGACAGTGCTTCCTTTCTTTCTGGTACAACAAGATGTTCCAGGCCCATCTTGTACTTTCCATGCCCCAGCCCTGGAACAAGCCAATTCTCTAAGGATTTGTGGTTCTTTTCAGGAAAGAATGTATTTAGAAACCAAGATCTGGGCACTAGGTGTGCTGGTTGCTATTGTGGGTCGGGGTGGTGGCAGGTGCTCCCAGGTATCTCATTACTTTTCTATTTATTTCACCCTACTGAGGGCTGACCTCCTGTACACACGTCCTCCTCACTATGCTAGGGCACTTCCGTTCGATGTGTTAGATTTGGGATGCTGATTAGACATCCAAGTGTGGAAGTTGAGCAGGCTGCTAGAGCTAACAGAGGAGGTTTGGTTACAGATAATCAATGTGAGGGTCTTTGGTGGACAGGTGACATTTAAAGCTGTGGATTGGGTGAGTTCCTAGAAGACTAAGAGATGAACCCTGGGGTACTTGAGAGTTAGAAGAGGAGTCAGTCAAGTGTCCTGAGTATGTCAGTTTCCTCATCTGTAAAATGAGTATAATACCTCTCTCATTGGATCATAAGGATTAACAAGTTGATACATAGTAAAGGCCTTAACGGGGACTTTTCCATCCTCACCCAACTTGGGGTCTGCCCTTTCCATTGTCCCCAGACTCTCCTATCTCTCTTCCTTGCTTGTCTCTCCCAATTTTCCTCATCTCTGCTTTCCAACACACTCAGTAAAGGGCACATGGGGTCCATCTTCCCTCCTTTTAGTGAAGGCTGATTTGGAAAACCTCTCTCAATGAATTAACATTGACTCCTCTCTTCCTCCCCATCATTCTCCACCTTTTGTAAGAAAATAACTTTACCATTACATTTGAGGTCCTTTGTGTGCCTCCTTTTCAATCTTATCCCTTAACCTTCCCACCTCAGAGGTATTTTAACTGTATGACTGTGTTTCTGAGAATAAATATTGTCTAGTTTTTGCATTTTTGAAGTTTATAAGCATAGAATCTTATATTCTTCTGTGACTTGCTTTTAGTAGTCAGCATTTTGTTTCTGAGATACATCCATGTTGCTGTCCATAGTTGTAATTCATTTATTTTCTCTGCCATATTATCTCACAATCTGCATGCATCTATTTATGCTCCCCATTTGTTTTATGCATTCTCTAGTTGGTTGACTTTCTAATTGTTTCCAGTTTTTGCTGTTACAAACAATGCTACTATGAGCATTTTGTCTACATTTTCTAGTGTGTGGACAGAATTTCTCCAGCGTAGATACCTAGGAGGGAAGAGAAGGTACATTGTCAACTTTTCTATATAACATAAAATTGTTTTTTAAGGGGCTTGATTCAATTTACACTCCTACCAGCAGTATATACATTCCCTGTAAGATCAGAATCAAGCATTATGACCGACTTTGTTCAACAATGTGCTGTTCCACGATCCTTGATTACACTCGATATGATGAGACTTTGTGATTCTGCAAATGTGGTAACACATTACAGTTTTAATTTGCATTTCCTGAATACTAATGAGGTTGGATGTCTTTACCCGTCTATTAGTTATCTGGGTTTTCTCTTCTGTGAACTGCTTGCTTTTTTTAAATTTGAGACGGAGTCTAGCTCTGTTGCCCAGGCTGGAGTGTAGTGGTGCGATCTCCGCTCACTGCAAGCTCCACCTCCCGGGTTCACGCCATTCTCTGGCCTCAGCCTCTCGAGTAGCTGGGACTACAGGCGCCTGCCACAACGCCTGGCTAATTTTTTGTATTTTTAGTAGAGACGGGGTTTCACCATGTTAGCCAGGATGGTCTCGATCTCCTGACCTCGTGATCCACCCGCCTCAGCCTCCCAAAGTGCTGGGATTACAGGCATGAGCCATTGCACCCGGGCTTCTTTTCTGTGAACTGCTTACTTTAGGTCTTCTATTAGATTGTTTTATTTTTTGCTTTTTGGTTTATAAGAGTTCTATATCAGATGTTAATCTGATTATGGATAGTAAATATCTTTTCCCAGTTTGTGGCTTGTTTGCTCACGTTGTTTATAATGCATTTTGATAAAAGAAGTTCACATTTTATGTGAACACACACATACACACACATAATGGAATACTACTCAGCCATAAAAAGGAATGAATTAATGGCATTTGCAGCAACCTGGATGAGATTAGAGACTATTATTTTAAGTGAAGTAACTCAGGAATGGAAAACCAAACATTGTATGTTCTCACTCATGAGTGAGAGCTAAGCTACGAGGATGCAAAGGCATAAGAATGACACAATGGACTTTGGGGACTTGGAGGAAAGGGTGGGAAGGGGGTGAGAGATAAAAGACTAAAAATTGGGTGCAGCGTATACTGCTTGTGTGATAGGTATGCCAAAATCTCACAAATCACCGCTAAAGAACTTACTCATGTAAGCAAACACCACCTGTTCCCCAATAACCTATGGAAATAAAAATTTTTTAAAAAAGGAGTTCACATTTTAACGAATCAGTTTTATCATTCTTTTCCTTTTTGGTAAATTCTTTTATCTCTTGTTTAAGAAGTCCTTCTCCTACTCCAAAGTCATAAAAAATTATTCTCTTTTGTCTACTAAAAAGTTTTTTAAGTCTTTAATCTACTTTTGACTCATTTCTGTGTACAGTGTGAGGTAAGGATCTAATGTTACCTCTTTCCCCTATGTATAATCAATTGTCTTGCAGCCATCTTTGAGGAATCCATCCTTTTCCCATTTATCTTTAATGCCAAGTTGGTCATAACTTTTTTTTTTTTTTTTGAGACAGAGTCTTGCTTGCTCTGTCACCCAGGCTGAAGTGCAGTGGTGTTATCTTGGCTCACTTACCTCCCAGGTTCAAATGATTCTCCTGCCTCAGCCTCCTGAGTAGCTGGGATTACAGGTGCCTGCCACCATGCCCAGCTAATTTTTGTATTTTTAGTAGAGACAGGGTTTTGCCATGTTGGCCAGGCTGGTCTGGAACTCCTGATCTCAGGTAATCTGCCTGCCTTAGCCTCCCCAAGTGCTGGGATTACAGGTGTGAGCCACCGCACCCGGCCTCGTCATAACTCTTATGTTGATATGTTTCTCTTTCTGGCCTCTATTCTTTCTATTGATCAATTTGTCTATCCCATGCCAGTATTTCATTGTCTTGATAATTAACGGCTTTAAAATAATCTTTGATTTTTTTAAAGACAAATCCCACTTTGTTTCTCTTTTGAAGTATTTTTGTGTTTTGTACTTTGGCATATATTGTAGAATTAGGCTGAATGTTCCACAAAATAAATACTGCTGGGGTTTTACTGGAATTGAATGGAATTAAATTGAATTTATAGAGCAGTGGAGGGAAAACTGTTGTATTTATTTTGTTGTGTCTTTTGATTGATGGTATCTTTCTGCATTTATTTAAAAAGAGATGTTTATTTTCTCTACAAAGGTCTTGCACAATTTTTGTTTGATTTGATCCTGGGTACTTTATATTTTTTTGATGCTACTGCAAATTTTGTTTATACTACATGGTATTTTTAAACTTTCATTTTTAAATTTTATTGCTGATGTTTAGAAACACAATGGATTCCTGGAGCTAAACTACTCGGAGACCACCCGCTACTGGGTCAGGTGACCACTCGCTACTGGGTCAGGTTTCGTGCTTAGCAGAGCAACTCCCTCGCTTTTATCTATTGAAAGTCAGCTCTCTACACAGGGTTTGTAGATTAAAATAAAGACAAGAAAATATTTACCAAAAAAAAAATTTAAAGCTTAAAATACAAAAGTGAAAACAGGCTGGGAGCGATGGCTCACACTTGTAATCCTAGCACTTTGGGAGGCCAAGGCAGGGGGATCACTTGAGGTCAGGAGTTCGAGACCTGCCTGGCCAACATGATGAAACCCCGTCTCTACTAAAAACATAAAAATTAGCTCGGCGTGGTGGTGGGCCCTTTGTAGTCTCAGCTACTCAGGCGACTGAGGCAGGAGAATTGCCTGAACCTGAGAGGTGGAGGTTGCAGTGGGCCAAGATCGCACCACTGCACTCCAGCCTGGGTGATAGTGAGACTGCCTCAAAACAATCAAACAAAACCAAACAAATAACAAAAAAAGTTAAAACAAGACATTTTAAAAAAGAAATGCAATGCATTCCTATAGACTTATTCTGCATTCTATAATCAGTCTTCGTATTTTTATTAATTCTAATAATTTGTATGTAAATTTTATTTCTACACATAATAATGGCATATTTTTCTTCCTTTTTTCATGTGTATACCTCTTGTTCCTATGTATTGTGTAGCTACATTAGCTAGGAACTTCAGTATAGTGAGAAGTAGAGCCATTGACAGGGTCTCCATAATGAGATTTCTAACCAGCTCATGATATTTATATATTTATTTATTTTTTTTTTTGATACAAAGTCTTGCTCTGTTGTCCAGGCTGGAGTGCAGTGGCATGATCTCGGCTCACTGCAAGCTCCGCCTCCCGGGTTCACGCCATTCTCCTGCCTCAGCCTCCCAAGTAGCTGGGATTATAGGTGCCCGCCACCATACTCAGCTAATTTTTTGTATTTTGTTAGTAGAGACGGTATTTCACTTTGGTCTCCATCTCCTGATCTCATGATCCACCGGCCTCAGCCTCCCAAAGTGCTGGGATTACAGGCGTGAGCCACCTCGCCCAGCCCCAGCTCATGATCTTAAAGAGAATGTTTTCTGTGTTTCGTAATTGAGTATGATGTTTGATTAAGGTAGATTTATTTCTTCTCTTTCTCTCAGGTACCTTTCAACAAGTTAAGAGATTTCCTTTTTACTTTTTTTTTTCAAATGCTTTCAGCAGAATCACCCTTTTACTTCCACTTTGCAAACTTTTATTTTTGTTGTCATGAATGGGTATTGAATTCTACCAAATGACTTTTCTGCATAACTGAAATGATCACATCATTTTTCTTCTTTTTTTTTTTTTTGAAACAGGGTCTTACTCTGTCACCTAGGCTGGAGTGCAGAGGTGCAGTCTCAGCTCATTGGAGCCTTGACTTCCTCCTCCTGGGCTCAAGCAATCCTCCTACCTCGGACTCCCAAGTAAATGGGATCACAAGCACGCACCACCATGGTCTGGCTAAGTTTTGTATTTTTTGTAGAGACTGTGTTTTACCATGTTGCCCAGGAACTCCTGGACTCAAGGGATCTGCCCGCCTCAGCCTCCCAAAGTGCTGTGATTACAGGCATGAGCCACCATTTCTAGCCTATTTTTCTTTTTTTTTGAGATGGAGTTTCGTTCTTATTGCCCAGGCTGGAGTGCAATGGCACGATCTTGGCTCACTGCAACCTCCGCCTCCCGGGTTCAAGCGATTCTCCTGCCTCGGCCTCCCAAGTAGCTGGGATTATAAGTGCCTGCCAACACGCCTGGCTAATTTTTTGTATTTTTAGTAGAGACGGGGTTTCACTGTTTTGGCCAGGCTGGTCTCGAACTCCTGACCTGGTGATCCACCCACCTCGGCCTCCCAAAGTGTTGGGATTATAGGCGTGAGCCACTGTGCCCAGACTAGTTTTCTTCTTTAATTTGTTAATGTGGTGAAGTATATTAAGTGATTTTGTAATGATAAGCCAATCTTGGTTTCCAAAATAATAACCACACCTTGGTTATGGTGTTTTACTCTTTTTGTTACCTATCACTAGGGTTGGTTTTCTAGTATTTTACTTAGAATTTTTGCATCTGTGTTCATGAGTGAGATTGGGGTTGGTTTTCTAGTATTTCACTTAGGATTTTTTTTTTTTTTTTTTGAGACGGAGTCTGACTCTGTCGCCCAAGCTGGAGTGCAGTGGCACAATCTCGGCTCACTGCAAGCTCTGCCTCCCGGGTTCACGCCATTCACCTGCATCAGCCTCCTGAGTAGCTGGGGCTACAGCGCCCGCCACCAGGCCTGGCTAATTTTTTGTATTTTTAGTACAGATGGGGTTTCACCATGTTAGCCAGGATGGTCTCGATCTCCTGACCTTGTGATCCACCCACCTTGGCCTCCCAAAGTGCTGGGATTACAGGCATGAGCCACTGGGCCCGGCCTAGGATTTTTACATCTATGTTCGCGAGTGAGATTGGCATGTAATTTTTATTCATCATACTGCCCTTAATAGGTTTTAGAATCAAGGTTAAGCATAATGAAATGAGTTGGGGAGTGTTCCCTCTTTTCCATGATTCTGAAATAGTTTGTGTGAATTTGGAAATATTTATTCCCAATTTTTTTGGATAAAATCATCTTTGTTAATCGTTTCTTTGTGAGGTTTATATGGAAGCAAAAATTTTAAGTAGTTTTAGGGTTATTGAGAGTTTCTACTTCTTCCTGAGTCAGTTTTGGTAATTTATACTTCTTCCTTGGAATTCGACCAATTTGTCTAAGCATTCAAATTGTTTGTAATATCTGCTTATTATTTTTAATCTCCACAGCATCTGCAGTTATGCCCTTTTTTCATTTCTATTATTGTTTATTTGAATTTTCAGTTGTAAAAATCAGTTTTGTCAGAACATCTTTCAGTTTTGTTAATCTTGTCTCTTTCAGCATAAATTTTGCCACAATATATTTTGAAAAATTTCAAACCTATCAAAAGTTGCAAGACTTATTCATTATTTATGTAGATTCACCAAATGTTAACATTTTGCTACATCTATGCCCACTTTTTCTCTCTCTCTTTTCTTTTTTTTCCCTCTCTCTCTCCTCTTTCTCTCTTCTCTCTCCCTCTCCCCTCTCTCTCTCACTGATTTCAGAGCTATTTTAGGGTAAGTAAGAGATCTCATGACACTTTACCCAGAAACAATTAATCATGTATTTCCTAAAAGAAAAGACATTCTCCTACATAACACAATACGATGATCACACTTGGGAACTTTAACAATGGTAAAATACTATCATCTAATATATAATCCAAACTCAAATTTCTCCAGTGTCAAAATAATGAACTTTATAGTTGTTTTATCTCTTTTTATCCAGGATTTAATCAAGTGTTGCATATTGCATTCAATTGTCATGTTTCTTGGCTCTCCTTTAATCTACAACAGTTTACCAACCTTTTTTTTTTTTTTAAGTCTTTCATAACATTGGCATTTTTGAAAGGTTCAGAACAGTTAACAGAATGTCCCTCTATAGGCAGAAAAATGGCCTTGCAAAGATATCCATGCCCTAATCTCAGGAACCTGTGGTTATGTTACCTTATATGGCAAATAGACTTTGGAGATGTGATTCAGGGCCCTTGAGATGGTAAGAGAATTCTAGATTATCAAGGTGGGCTCCATCTAATCACATGGGTCCTTCAAAGTAGAGAACCTTTATAGGCTGGGTCAGAGAGATGAGGTGGAAGGAGAAGAGATTCAAAGCGTGAGAGGGACTCAACCTGCTCTTGCTGGCTTTGAAGATGGAAGAGGGGATGTGAGCCAAGAAATGGAGGTGGACTTTTGAGGCTGGAAATGGCCCTAAGCTGACAGCCAGTAAGGAAACGGGGATTTCAGTCTTGCAACCACAAGGAGTTGAATTCTGCCAATAACCAGAATGATGAAGAAAATGGATCTCCCCCGGGGCCTACAGAAAGGCATACAGCCCTGCTGACACCTTGACTTTAGCCTGGTGAGACCCATCTCATACTACTGACCAACAGAACTTTAAAATAATACATTTGTGTTGTTTTCATCCACTAAATTTGTGGTAATTTGTTAAAGCAGCAATAGAAAATTAACGCATCCTTAAATTCAAATTTGTCTGATTGCTTCTTCATGATTTAGATTCAGGTTTATTGGTTTTTTCAACTGATTGGCTTTTAGATATATTAGTCCTCTAAAATGTATGTTCTCAATTTCATTAATTTCTACTCTATGGTTTCTTTCATTCCACTTTCTTTGGAGTTGTTTAAGTAGATCTTTAACTCGGTTTTCATCCTTCATTCTTTGTGATATAACCATGTAAGGTTATACATTTTCTTCTAAGTGTTGCTATAGCTCATTCTACAAGTATTTTGCTTTTGTTTTTTTCTTTTTTTCCCTTTTTGTGGAAAACCATGTCTCCCTTTATTGCCCAGGCAGGACTCGAACTTCTGGGCTCAAGCTATCCGCTACTTCCCTAAGAGAGATTACTGGTGTGAGCCACTGTGCCTGGCCTGCATCTTACAAGTTTTGATATATTTTCATTCTAAATATCTTTTAATTTCAATTGTGATTTTGTTTTTGGTCCAGGAGTCAATTAGAAATTTTTAAAATTATAAATTAGGAGACATATGGAGCTTCTCCAGTTAGTTTTCTTTTTTTTTCGAGACAGAATCTCACTCTGTCACCCAGGCTGGAGTACAGTGGCATGACCTTGGCTCACTGCAACTTCAGCTTCCCGGGTTCAAGTGATTCTCCTGCCTCAGCCTCCTGAGAAGCTGGGACTACAGGTGCCCATCAGCATGCCCGGCTAATTTTTTGTAGTTTTAGTAGAGATGGGGTTTCATTGTGTTAGCCAGGATGGTCTCGATCTCCTGACCTCGTGATCCACCCACCTTGGCCTCCCAAAGTGCTGGGATTACAGGCGTGAGACACCACGCCCGACCTTCAGTTAGGTTTTTGTCATTGATTTTCTAATTCATTTGTACTGTGCTTAGAGAATCTGATCTGCATGACACCAAATCTTTGAAATATTTATGAAAATTGTTTCATGTATGCTTGAAAGTATGCTGAGTGCAATAGTCTATATACATACATATTCATCACATCAAGCTTCTTAATTACTTCAGTCAAATTTTTTACATGCTTAACTGATTACTTTTTGTTTGTGTTAATTTTTAGTTTTTAAATTACTGAGAAAAGTGTGTTAAAATCTCTACTATGATGGTGGATTTGTCAATTTCTGTCAAATTTCCCCTAAATGTTTTCAGGTTATACTATCACTTGCATATAGGTTTAGAATTATTATATCTTCCTGGCAAAATGGACCTTTTATTATTACTTGGTGACTTTCTCTATCCTTAAAGACATCTTTTGTGTTAAATTAACTGATGTTAATATAGCTACCCAATCTTTTCTCATCTTGTTAGTATTTGCCTGTATTTTTCTATTCTTTCCCTTTTAGCCCCTCTGGGTACTTATGCTTTCATTGTGATTCTCATAAATGGTACTTACCTCGTTTTTTAAAAACCTACCCTGATAACTGAGATTTTAGGTAATCTACAATTTATTTGGATTTTTTTTCTTTGTATTTTCCTACTTCTGTTTTTTTCTCACTGTCTTTTCTAGCCATTTTGGGGAGAGTGATTATTTTTCTAGTTCCATCCTAATTATCACCTTGAAAGTTCTATACTTTATTATAATTAGTTTAGTCATTATTCTATACCCACTTACTTATTCAGATTCTAAAATTAATCACCATTATTCTCTCCCCACAAATACAAGCATCTTCTAAAACTACATCATCCCTCTTCCATTCTATTGTTGTCATGTATTTAAATTCTACTTTTTAAAAATTTTATTTTAATAGACGGTCTCACTCTGTCACTCAGGCTAGAGTGCAGGGGTGTGATCATGGTTCACTGTGGCCTCTATCTCCTGGGCTCAAGCGATCCTCCTGCCTCAGCCTCCTGAGTAACTGGGATTACAGGCATGCCCACTACGCCTGGCTAATTTTTTAAAAATTTTTTTTGCAGAGGCGGGGGTCTCTCTGTGTTGCTTCTGGTCATGAACTCCTGGGCTCAAGTGATTCTCCCACCTTGGCCTCCTAAAGTGCTGGGATTATAGGTGTGATCCACTGTGCCTGACCACCACCTTGGGTTTTTAATCCTCATAATATGAATGGTTTGGTCAATCTATTGCTTGGATCTACTTACACAGTCACCATCTTCCTTGCTGTCTGTTCTTTTTGCCTCTTTGACTTCCATCTGGGATCACTTTTCTCCCGCTGAAGGAGTACTTTGGCATTAAACAAAAATGGTGGGGGAGATCTGTTTATGGCAGACTTGCTCAGTTTTTATTTGTTTGAAAATGTCTTTGTTTCAGTCCCATTTAAAAAGATATTTTCTCTAGCTATAGAATCTAGTTATGTTTTTTCCAACACATTGAAGACATTATTCCACTGTGTTTTGGCAACTCTTATTGCTGTTGAGAAGTCAGCTGTTAATCTAATTGTCATTGACTTAGAGGCCATCTGTCTCATCTCCTTGGCTGCTTTTATAAATTTCTCTTTTTTCTTCGGTGTTTTGCAGTTTCGCTGTGCTACGTCTAGGTGTTACAGTTGCCAGAAAAAATACAGAATGCTCAGCTAAATTTGAATTTCAGACAAACAACAAATACATTTTTAGTACCGGTATGTTCTAATTATTGCATAAGGCATATTTAGACTGAGAACAATTCTTCATTGTTTGTCTGAAATTCAGATTTAATTGGGAGTCTTGTATTTTTATTTGCTAAATATCATAACCCTATTAGGTATTGATTTCTGATTATTTATCTGCTTGGGCTTTTTATTAGATTCTTAAATGTGTGGTTATTTACTTTCATTATTTATGCAATATTTATGAAATTCATGAACATTTCTAGAGATGCTGGCTGATTTCATGACCATTGTCTCTTCAAATTTGCCTCTGCCCCATTCTTTTTCTCCTTTCCTTTTGTAATCATGATTAGGTATATGTAACAACTTTTCACACTATTCTCTATGTATCTTACTCTCTCTTCTTTATTTTCCACTTCTGTGATTTCTATGTTTCATTCTTCTTCAACTGTGTCTAATTTACTGTTAAACTAATCTACCAAGTTACAAATTTCAGTCATTATGTTTTTTCATTTCTAGAAGTTCTTTTTAAAAAATCTATGACGTCACTTTTCTAGATGCTCACTCTTTTTTTATTTTGTATTTTTGAGATAGAGTCAAGCTCTGTTACCCAGGCTGGAGTGCAGTGGCACCATCTTGGCTCACTGAAGCCTCAACCTCTTGGGTTCAAGCAATTCTTCTGCCTCAGCCTCCAAAGTAGCTGGGATTACAGGTGCCTACCACCATGCCCAGCTAATTTTTGTATTTTTTAGTAGAGATGGGGTTTTACCACGTTGGCCAGGCTGGTCTCGAACTCCTGACCTCAAGTGATCTGCCTGCCTCAGCCTCCCGAAGTGCTGGGATTACAGGTGTGAGCCACTGTGCCCAACCGATGCCCACTCTTTACTCATAATTTCGAATACCCTTTTACAACATCATTAAACATGTTGAAATCTTTTAAAATCCTATGTCTAATGATTCCAGCGTTTGAAGTCTTTGTGGGTCTAAATCTACTACCTGTTGTTTCTGCTGACTCCTGGTTACCTTGTGTGTTATGGAATTGTGACAGTGAGTTCATCTATCAGAATGTTACCTCTGGGCAATCTTTGAGACTGTGCTGAAGGTGGATTCCTACAGAGGATTTGCGTTGACTTCTGCCAGAAGCCTGTGGTCATTACCAATTTGAGACCACTTTAAACTACATTCTTGGCTTGGTATTTTTGGACCACCCAAGCAGAGTGAATTCAGGCTGTAAATCTTCTTATTGGGGTTGGCTTGTAGCTACAAATTCTAAGGGAGGGGTTTCCCCTCTACGTTCATTGCCAAGGCTCAGTATAAGCAATTTGCCTTGTAGTCCCTAGGGAGTAGAGAGTAGGGTGGTTTGGTTCTAGTTCACCTTGACACCAATGTGTAACTTCTTGGGGTCTTGGTTTTATGCAGAGGGGATTTTCTGTTGCAGTCCTCACCTTGGGTGGGCTCTGGGCTTTGTCTCCGATCTCCACTCCATGTAACTTAAGGGCACCATTAACATCTCTGAATTCCAGCCTTCACTTAGTTTTCGGTTCTGAATATGCCTTATGTTTTTGAGAATTAATTGATGCAATTAAAGTTTTTTTTTTTTTCCTTCTAGCTGGCATATTTGGTTGTTTCTTGTGGGAGTGTCTAAAGAATATCTAGTACACCATCCTGCTGGAAATAAGACCTCCTCTTCTCATGCTAGCAATTCTTTAGTGAAAACCTGTAAGATCAGCTTCTGGGTGTTCTTAATTTGTCTTTGGAATCCAAGCAGAGGACACTGTAAGATATGTCAATCACAGCATTGAATCTTTAATTTTGGCTAGCAAATTCATTCATTCATCAAATTCTATAGAGCCTCTGTTAAAGGCCAGGCTTTTTGTTGGGTCCTGGGGATTCAGGATTGACAAGGCAGACCCAGCTACTACCTGCCCTCCTGAGGCTCACAGTCCAATGACTTGAATTTACCGTACAGTGCTAAGCACTTTACACCCTTGTTTAACTTAATCCTCATTACAACCCTATGGGTTAGGTACAGTCCATTTATAGATCAGGAAGAGGAGGCACAGAAAGACTATGTAAATTACCCACCATCAGACAACTTGCAAGAGGCGGATCAGGAACTCAAACTCAGGTCGCTCTGCTCCACAGTCTTTGTCCTTAATGGTTATGCTCTTGGTTGTGCCAAGAGAGGGCAGTGTTGAGTATGCCAGGAGGAGAGGGTGCTTTCTTTTTTCATGTGTGGAGGAATTTCCCCGTAGAAGCCAGTGTTGATTTTCTTAGGATAAATTTCGGTGACATGTCAGACCAACCCACCATCAGAATGTAGAGCTCCAAGGTACAGGACTGAGGCAGATGATGGCTCATTTTCCAGACATCAGTAGCTATTTGTGTGACACCATAATACCATTCCTAGATACTTGCCTGAAGACAACCAGGAAGAAGGACTCAGTAGCATCTAGAGCAGTATTGTGGGGTCGTGGTGCTGGTGTTGCTGCTTACTTCTAGAATATGCACCCTGCAGAGCAACAGTGTCAGAAACCAACCCTGTCCTTGAATGTGAGGCTAGCTGGTTTCCTGGATGAAAAATCAGGAGATCTTGGTGGCAAGATCCTTCCTCTCAGTGGAACTCAATTTCCTCATATACATAACAAGGACACTGGACTCTATGGTCTCTAAAGGACCCTTCCATCTCCGACACTCTGTGCTTCTGTGATTTTGTGTGATGCCCAGAGAGGGACCATTTTCTATTCTGTGTCCAGGGAACAGCAGGTGGTAGAAGGTTAGGGAGCAGAAGCCCTAGCTTTTCCTGCCCCCAACCACTGTCCCAGTTTGGTTACCGTGAAGCGAAATAGTGCCACATATCCCAATCTTGCAATTCCTGGAATTCCTACAACTCCTTCCCAAACCAGCCTCAATGACATCTCTTCTAAGAGGCCCTCCTTGATCCTCCTGTTTTGGGATTCCCAGAATACTTTGGCCAGACTTCTTGTGTAACACCTGTCTTTCCTTTCTTGCTAGACTGTTGAGCTTTTTCAGGGTCAGGCCTGGGTCTCTTGCACCCCCACACCCCCCACAGCATCCAGAGCAATGCCAGGTAAGCGCATGAATGTAAGAAGATCCAGCTTTTTTTTCCCAAACAAGTCTATAGGTAGGCCCAGATTTAAAAATAGGTAGCTCTTCTATATTCTACATATATATTGTAAACACATTTTATATAGCACATAAACATAAAATAGTACTTCTATGGATTATAAATGTTCATGGTGAAAATTTCATAAATGTTAAAAAAAATGTAATGATGAAAATAACCACCCCTGTGCACCCCCACTCCCACCCTCTGATCACCCAGGGAATGCCATTGCTCATGTTTTGGTGGAGTTCATTCTAGTCTTTTTTTCTACATGTCACAGTCCTGGCCACTTACCACGTATAGAGTTTGCTTCTCTGTGCTTATTACTCAGGAGTTGTTGGGAGCCTTTCCTCATAGCACTAAATATTCTCCGAGAACATGATATTGAATGGCTGTCGGTGTTTCAAACCTATTAAGGTGGGAGCTGTGAAGAGCTCAGCTGCCCAGAGGACCTGAGCTCAGTAGTGAGAGGCCTGTGGGGTCCTTGGAGGTTAGAAGTAGACCATCTCCATCACCTCTGCTCTCAGAGCTCCCACTCTGTTCTCAGGCACTGTGCAGTATCTCCTCTAACCCTCCTAAATGACGACAAGGAAGGCTCTACAGAGACAGCCTCTGGAAGGCTCAGAGAGGCGAAGTGACTCACTGCAAGTGGCCAGCACAGACAGTAGAGGAAGATGCCTATTCCCAAGCCTCCTGCAGTTATTATTTATTTATGTATTTACTTATCTATTTATTTTTATTTTTGAGACAGAGTCTCCCTCTGTCACCAGGCTGGAGTGCAATGGCGCCATCTCAGCTCACTGCAACCTCTGCCTGCAGGATTCAAGTGATTCTCCTGCCTCAGCCTCCTGAGTAGCTGGGATTACAGATGCCCGCCACCACGCCCAGCTAATTTTTGTATTTTTAGTGAGGACGGGGTTTCACCATGTTGGCCAGGCTGGTCTCGATCTCTTGACCTCGGGATCCGCCCACCTCGGCCTCCCAAAGTGCCGGGATTACAGGCGTGAGCCACCGCGCCCGGCCCTGCAGTTATTTTTCACGTTGTTGTTGGCAGTCGAGGTTGCTGCTGGACACACCGAAAAAGAGGAAATAGTTACGTCTGGAGCGGGACCCAGTGGTTGGGCTGCTGCTGGGACACAGCCGGCCCTCCTGGGAGGGAGACTTGGAACCTCGCTCTGTTTGGTGGTGCTTCGGCTTCCCGGACCTCGAACTCCTGGGGCCCGTCCGCCTCCCTGCTCTGGCTCCAGAAGCTGGCTGGAATGCTGCTCGGCACATTAGCTGTGAAGTTAGCTGGCTCCGGATCACAAGTTCACCGCTCTCTGTTCAGAGTGGCAAAAGAAACCTCGTCTGGTGGCCAGAGCCAAGGGAGGGAGAGAGTGGGAGGCTGTGGACCCCTGAGGAGTAAAGCATCTTCTCTGATGACTCCTCTCCCTTACATAGTCTTCAGTGATTCCTTAGCATGGAGAAGAGGCTAATGAGCTGGCTGATTATGAAGGGGGAAGGAAAAAACACAACAAAACCCCAAGCTACTCTGTAACTCAAAACGCTGCCCTCCTCAAGACCTTTGGCGTATTGTTCTCGCTCCAGAAACTTGGGGTTTCTCACCCGTGTGATATCTGTGCCGGTGCGTGCACCATTTGTCACTCTCAAACACTGGCCCAGGAACACTTGGTGAGGGGTTATTGTGTGGCAGGAACGGCTCTTACATGAATAGGCATTCCTTTCCACCCACATGCTTGAAAACTTCCTGGTTATAATTAGAACCATTTCTAGCTGTTCTGACACTTAACAGGGGGAGTGTCGGTAGGGGGCCTGCCCAGAGCCCTGACCAAGCTGCGGAGGGCAAAGCCAGAAAGTGGGTTCTAATCCCACCCTTGGCCACTGAAGCTATTAGCTATGCTTCACTGAGAGTCTTACGGTTGGAAGTCCTTGGACCGTGAAAGAGAGAGCTGCACCCCCGCCTCGAGCCACCCCCCGTCACATCCTGATTCTGTCTCTCAGGCCTTTCTCTCTCCTTGTGCCGGGCAGCCTGGGAGGGAACAGTTCTAGCCTGAATCCACAAGACGTTCGGATTTTGGTATATTTTCACATAAAAATGTCAACTTTTTAGTGGAAGGGACTTTAGAAATAATTTCGTTGTGTGGTTTTCAACTCTTAGGGAGACGTCAAAAAAAAAAAAAAAAAAACCACATATCTCAGCCTCACCCCAGTCTCCCAACTCAGGTGGTATTTTGAAAGGGCTCTCAGGTGGGTTTCCTTTCTTAATTAAACTTCTGATTTTGAGATAATTGTAAATTCACCTATAGTTGTAAGAAATAATACAGAGAAATCCTTTGTTCTCTTTGCTTAGTTTCTCCCAATGGTTACATCTTGCAAAACTATGGTAGGGTATCGGCTGGCCACTGTGGCTCACTCCGTAATCCCTGAACTTCGGGAGGCTGAGGTGGGCGGATCCCTTGAGCCTAGGCGTTCCAGACCAGCCTGGGCAACATGGTGAAACCTTGTCTCTATAAAAAATACAAAAATTAGCCAGGCGTGGAGGCACACACCTGTAGTCCCAGCTGCTTGGGAGACTGAGGTGGGAGGATTGCTTGAGCCTAGGAGGCAGAGGTTGCAGTGAGCTGAGATCGCAACACTGCATTCCAGCCTGGGTGACAGAGCCAGACCCTATCTCAAAAAAAATTATATATATCTATATATGTGTGTGTGTGTGTATATATGTATATATGTATATGTGTGTATATAGGTTTATGTATGTATATGTATGTATATATGTATGTGTATATATATAAATGTGTATATACATGTATATATATGTATATGCTGAATGAAACAATTCAATCCCAAATGGTTGGATACTGCACAATTCCATTTATATAAGATTCTTGAAATGGCAAAACTAGACATAGAAATGGAAAACAGATTAGGGGTTGCCAGGAGTAATATATATACACATATATACATAAAATATATATATACATATATATAAAATATATATATAGTAAGTGTGTATATATATATATAGAGAGAGAGAGCGAGAGAGAGAGAGCTCACACCTGTAATCCCAGCACTTTGGGAGGCTGACTTGGGCAGATCACCAGTTCAGGAGATCGAGACCATCCTGGCTAACATGATGAAACCCCATCTCTACTAAAAAAAAATACAAAAAATTAACCGGGCATGGTGGCATGCACCTGTAATCCTAGCTACTTGGGAGGCTGAGGCAGGAGAATTGCTTGAACCTGGGAGGCGGAGGTTGCAGTGAGCCAATATCGCGCCACTGCACTCCAGCCTGGGTGACAGAGCGAGACTCTGTCTCAAAAAAAAAAAAAAAAAAAAAATCAATCAATCAATCAATCTATCTATCTGTCTATCTATCTATCTATCTATCTATCTATCTATCTATCTATCTATCTATCTATCTATCTATCTATCTATCTGTCTATGTTAGGCATCTGAACAAGAATGCTGACGTTGATAGAGTCAAGATACAGAACACTCACATCTCCATAAAGATCCCTCATGCACTCCCTTCCCTGTGCCCCCACTCCTCCTTTACTCCTGGCAACCCCTAATCTGTTTTCCATTTCTATGTCTAGTTTTGCTATTTCAAGAATCTTATATAAATGGAATTGTGCAGTATCCAACCATTTGGGATTGAGTTGTTTCATTCAGCATAATTCTCCGAAGATTAATCCAGGTGGTTCGTAGCAATGATTCATTGCTGTCTATGGCTGAGTTGTGCTCTGTGGTGTGGACATACCACAGTTCACTACTTACCTGTTGAAGGACATCTGGATCATTTCCGGTTTTTGGCTGTTATAAATAAAACTGCTATCAACATTCTTTACAGCTTTGTGTGTGGTGAACATGAGTTTTCATTTCTCTAGGATAAAGGCCCAGGATTGCAATTGCCATATGATAGTTGCATGTTTAGTTCTCAAAGAAACTGCTAAACTGTTTCTCTGAGTTTTGCTGTCCAGTTTTACCTTTCCACCAGCAACATCTGAGCAATCCAGTTCCTCTGCATCTTCACTGGCATTTAATGTTGTCACTATTTTTTATTTCAGCCATTCTGATAGGTATGTAGTAACATTTCATTGCTTTTTTAATTTAAAAAAAGATACATACAATTATACCAATTGATGGTGTACATGTGATTTTTTTTGGATACATGCATAGAATGTGTAATGAAAAAAATCAGGGTCATCAGTATATCTATCACCACAAACATGGATTATTTCTTTGTGTTGGGACCGTGTGGTTTTATTGAAATTTCATTGGACACCTTTTCATGTGCCGATTTGCCATTTCTATGTCCTCTTTGGTGAAATCCCAGGCAGTGTTAATGGGCAGTGTTAGTCACACACCAGGTCTGGTCTACCCTACTGGACTTAGTTTGCTGCCCCAGCCCTTTCTGTAGCAAGGAGCAGACTTTCTCCTTCTGGACAGTCCTGCTTGTCAACAGATGCTTCTTGGCCAGGCACGGCGTCTCTTGTATTACAAGAGACACTTGTAATCTCAGCACTTTGGGAGGCTGAGGCAGGCAGATCACCTGAAGTCAGGAGTTCAAGACCAGCCTGGCCAACATGGTGAAACCCTGTCTCTACTAAAAAATACAAAAATTAGCCGGGCGTGGTGGCAGGCACTGGTAATCCCAGTTACTTGGGAGACTGAGGCAGGGAGAATTGCTTGAACCCGGGAGGCAGAGATTTCAGTGAGCTGAGATTGTGCCACTGCACTCCAGCCTGAGTGACACAGCAAGAATCCACCTCAAAAATAAAATAAAATAAAATAAAATAAAAATGCTTCCTGCTGAGCCCTCTGCCCATTAACACAGGCCCTCTTGTTATTTGAAACATCTTTAGTGACTTAAACGGTGCCGTGTAATGTATTGGTCACATCCATCAGGTGCACTTGGCTGGTGCCCATGTCTCTGGGCCCACAGGCCCATGGGACCGGAACCCAGGCCTCTGAGGAGGAGGCACCAGCAGGCTAGTGTGGGGTCTGGGGTGGGTGAGGGTAGAGGCAATAAAGCTGTTCTGCAATTGTTGGAAAAACTATAAAGTAGATTCAGCTGCTGCTCCCAGAAAGCCCTGTGGCTGCCAAGGTGAAGGAGACAATTTAATATAAAGAATTGTTAACTAGGTATGAAGTTTTTGTTTGTTTGTTTGTTTGTTTTGTTTTGTTTTGAGATGGAGTCTTACTCTGTCGCTCAGGCTGGAGTGCAGTAGCGCGATCTCGGCTCACTGTAACCTTCGCCTCCCTGGTTCAAGCGATTCTCCTGCCTCAGCCTCTCGAGTAGCTGGGATTACAGGTGCGCATCACCACGCCCAGCTAATTTTTGTATTTTTAGTAGAGACAAGGTTTCATCATGTTGGTCAGACTGGTCTTGAACTCCTGACTTCATGATCCACCCGCTTCGGCCTCCCAGAGTACTGGGATTACACACGTGAGCCACCGTGCCCGGCCTCTGAGGTTGTTAATTAAGTAACCAAAAGGGTCAAAACAGAATATTGAGGTATCACGGAATTAACAGCCCCTACAGCTGGGAGAACAAAAGGAAGAAGTGGGAATTAGAGAAACTTGGCCTTCTGAGGAGCGGGTACTGCGCAGCTGGGGCTGGTATTCCTAATGTCAGAGGAAAGGCCACGTGGGCCCCGCACCCAAACTTTTAAGGAAGACAGGCAATGAAGCTGGTTCTGCAACTGCTGGAAAAACTGCAAGCAGATTCAGCTGCTGCTTAGGAAGGACTTGCTCCTGCCGGGGTGAAGGAGCATTGCGAGGGTGATCCTTTCAGGAACAGGAAGCGAACGGGGTGAGTCCTTTCTTCCTCCAGGCTTTCCAGCCTCCCATTAGTTCCCTGTAGGCCGAGGCAAACTAGCTGGTTAACAGAAACCTGGTTTATGGGGTCCCTGCCCCAGCATCACAGAGTAGACATGGAAGGGCAGGTTTTGAGGTGAGAAGCAAGAGCTCAAGGACCAGCATAAGAGCCAGGAGTTTGGGCTCTGCAATCAGACAGACCTGGGTTGCAATCCTGGCTCTTTCCAGCTCTGTGGTTTGGAGCAGGTCACTTCACCTCCTGGAGGCTCGGTTGTCCCAGAGATGAAATGAAGATAATAATGTTTTCATTTATGAACTGTTTATGAAACTGAAATGAGAGAATGCAGGTAAAGCAGTTGGCACCACGCCTAGTACCTGGAGTATTCAATAAATAAAACTTTGTAATGCGTATACTCACGATTGATATATAAATGAGTGGTTCTGGGGTATTTTGTGACAATGGATATATAAATGAGTGGTTCTGGGGTATGCCTGTGACAATGGAAAGGGCAGCGGCTAAGAAGCCAGAGACCTGAGCTGTCATCTCTGCTCTGGTTGCTTGCTGTGTGACCATGTAAAAATCACTTATCCTCTCTGGACCTTAGCTTCTTCAGGTGTAAAGAGGGAAGTTGGAATACATGGTCTCCAAGGATCTTTCTAGTAGAGCAGACATGGCCCCTGCCATCTAGGGGCCATGTAGAAGTCACGTTTGTAGCCAACGTTTATTTGTACAGGGGATGAAAAGTAAACTGGCCAATGACATTTAGTAGATGGAAAACAAGACTCCGTGTACTCAGGGTTAACATGGTCAGGACAGGGTCCGCTTGGAGTTCTTCTAGCAAAAGAACAGCCGCAGAGAGAAGTTCAAGATGCTGATGAAAAAAGGAAGCAAGGGAGGAAGAAAGGAGAGATGGATGGTAGGAAGGAAGGCACCCCTCTTGGCTCTGGAATGGCAGCAGAGTCCACACCCTCATTTGCTGGGGAAACACCTGGTCTAGCCCAGTGGGCCCCAAACCTGGCTGATTGTTCTAATCACCTGGACAGGTTGTAAGAATATTAATTATTGGGCTCCATCTCAGAGACTTCAAATCATTAGGTCTAGGAGTGGGACCTGGGAGTCTGCCTCTTTAACAAACAGCCCCCTGGAGGCTGCTTCACAGACCAGTTTTTGGGAACCTCAGCTTGATTTTGTAGCAGGTGTTATCCCCTGTCATTACAAGTGATGTCCTTCCCTGGCACATTGTCATAGCCACTTAACATGAATAAGAACAGGTAATGTTTGTTAAGCACTTACTATATGCCAGGAACTGTTCTAAGCATGTGTACATACACACAATCTATACTCATCTATATTGATGAGTGTGTGTGTGTATATGGACACACATCTTCCAATAACCCCGTGAAACAGGTGCTATTAACATCCTCATCTGTTTTTACAGATGAGGCAATCGAGCAATTGAAAGGTTAGGTAAAGGCAGAGCTGCTTATAGCTGGGCGTCGGGGTGCATACAGAGTCAAGATCATAGCATGTGTGCCAGCAGAGTGCTCTGGCAACACGAAGCCACAAGTGTGGAATCAGGAGAGGCTGCATGGAGAAGGCAATCTTGGCTAGTTCTGCTTGTCCCTGGATAGGAGGACACACCACCTGTGATGACAGTCTGCCTGCCGGGCTTCCTTCCCTGTCCCTGTGACTTCTGCTTTGTGGACACGAGGCATGTGGCAGCCAGGGCCAGACGGCACCTTCGGACCCAGGGGACCAAGCCCCCTTCGGGCCGACGGTCATTTCCTCCTGCCCTCTGTCCATGGGGAGTTCCACATTCCCAGGGCTCTGTGGGGCTCTAGCTCTATGACAAGGGATGAGATAAGCGTCACTCAGACCCCATCTGGACTTAAGATGGGAGAAGAGGAAATGGGCTGAGTTTGCTGCAGGCACGGTTTAGAGTTACACACCAGGGGGTTTCTGAGGTGGTTTCAGGGGAGAGGCTGGTAATCTGGGCTCTGGGATCAGCCAGGCCTGCAGTCAAGTCCAGACTTGTGATCTTGAGCAAGTTACTCAACCTCTCTGATTTTCATTTCCACCCATGAGAAAGGGATAATGATGGCAGCCACCTGCCCATGGGGTGGTGTGCACTTAACTGAGATGGGGAGTGTAGGCACTTGGAACAGCGCACAGCACATGAGATGAACTTAATAAATGTCTGTTTTATTACTATTTAAAGATCTTGGTCAGACCCGGGGTCTCATGCCTATAATCCCAACACTCTGGGAGGCTGAGGTGGGACGATCGCTTGAGCCCAGGAGTTTAAGACTAGCCTGGGCAACATAGTGAGACATCGTTTCTACAAAAAGTTTAAAAATTAGCTTGGCATGGGTGCATGGCTCTGGTCCTAGCTTCTCAGGAGGCTGAGGTGGGAGGATCGCTTAAGTCCAGGCAGTTGAAGCTGAGGCTGCCGTGAGCTGTGATCACACCACTGGGCAGACAGAGATAGATCTGGGCTGAGTAATGGAGCTAGATCCTGTCTCAAAAAAAAAAAAAAAAAAAGAGATCTTTAAGGGCACGTTAGATAACCACTGGTCATTATTTTCTGCCTCAAAAATGGAAGCGGTGGACCACACTATGGGAAATTAGCATTCATCTATTCTTTTTGACATGCTCTGGGCTGGAGTGGGACACAGGGAGTTCCCCAGGCACTGACAGCAGGAGCCTGTGCCTTTTTGCGGAAGAGGGTGGCACATGGTTTCCCAGGATTAAACCTAGGCATGCAGGAAGGGTAGGAGTTAGCAAGAGGACCGGGAATGAGAGGTGGCTGAGGGAATGATGTTCCAGGCAAAGGGAACTGCAGTTGCAAAGGAGGGAAAGTGTGGCACATTCTAAGAACTGAAAGCAGTACTATGTGTTGGCCTTAGAGGAGAGGGAAGCTGGAGGGGAGGAGACGAAGCTGGAGAGATGGCCCCTGCAGGGCTTCAAGGCCTCTTCCTTCTCCTGTAGTTGGTGAACCTTCGGGGAAGGAAGACACCAGCAGCTTGGCTGAAAATCGGAGGGGCTCAGGCCAAAGCTCTCACCTGGCTGCCTGGGGACGAGTAGCTTCTGCTCCACCATCAGCTCCTGGGGTCTCAACAAGTCCCGACCTGCGTTGCGCTTCCTTTGTGTGCGCATGAGGAATTCTGGTCTTTACCACTATTTTCCCTGGACAGCATTTCTGTTTCAATGATCCTTGGCACCCTTTGCTCTGCCCATTCCCTATTATTTAATTTAAAACCATTCATCTAATTAGCATCTGTCGGGAATAGTTTTGGTGTGGCTTTGCCTGGAAGGACTGGGCTGCACTGGGCGACATGTTGGATTTTTTTTCCAGCTTCAAGACTTCACCATGGGGTTCCCACATTTATTTTGGCCCAAGAATATTCCGAGGCAGAGATCAGAGGCTAGGAATTTGGGAGCCTCTGTTGTCTCTGGGGCTGGTGGCTTCTGGCAGCAGTGCTTAGTCCTTTGCGTTGATCATCAGCTATTTCTCCATCCACAAAGGGGCCGGCGCTGGGGGTCTACCTAACTTAGGGAGTGTTGAGGGGGACCCGTGGATTTGGGATGGGTTTGGGGTTTAATGTTCCAGCTCCCTTCCTCAGTCTCTGAGGTTCCTGTTCTTCTACCCCCTCCCCCATCCAATCTTTTTTTTTTTTTTTTCCTGTTCTTCTACCCCCTCCCCCATCCAATCTTTTTTTTTTTTTTTCCTAATGTTTCTTTGAGTTTTTGTGTCATTGAGGAGCTATGGCAGGAATCATTGGAGACCTCCCTCTTCACCTGGCTCCTTTGTGGTGTCCTCTTGTGACTTTATCTTATTTGCCCTTGATCTTTCCTGAGCCTTTGTTTTGTTCAGGGTCTTCATTCCTAAATTCACCCTAAAGGCTGAACTCTGCAGCATCATTGAATAAAAAGGGCCCAGAAGGTAGAATCAGAGAGATATGTTTGCCTCTGGAACTCCTTATGTACTTGTGTGTCTCTTGGGAAACCACTTTCCCTCCGAACCTCAGTTTTCTCATCTGTAAAATGGAAGATAACGATAATGATGATAATGATGGATAATAGTAATACTTAACATTCATTGTACTCAATCTCCACCGGGCACTGAGATAAGACATTTACATATTGATCTCAGTAAACCCTTAGAGTAAACCTGCTGGCATCATCATTCCCGTTGTACAGATACAGAAACTGAGGCTTAGAGATTATATGACTTGTCCAAAGTCATAGAGTAGCAGAGCCAAGACTGGATGGAACCCAGGCCTATGTGATGCCAAGCTCATATGAAATCTGCCCAAGGGTGGTTGCAAGGATAAAGGGGTCACAAGTGATCAAATGTGCTTTGGCAACTCACAGTTAAAGGTAATGGAAGGGATTCAGAAGACTTTGGAAAATGCCTTCTGAGTCTTGAGTCTTTGGTTTTGCAGTATGTGTGTCTCACAGTAGGGTGCAGTGTGTATACATAGTAATTAAGGGTTTGAATGAGAGACCAGAAGAAGGAAGCAGAGTAGTCTGAAAGGCTGCACCCTGTGGTTGTTTTGTTGCAAGCTGCTGGGTTTGCCAGGCTTTGACATCATCTGGAATATCACAGCAGGAGTATTCTTTGCAAACTGGTGCAAGGGTTGGATTTAGTCCATGTCAGGGTTAGCCTAGTGATCACTGGTGAAAACATCTTCAGGAATTGGATATTTGGATTTGTTCTTTTTAGGGTCTCGTATTCAAGGGGATGTGTAGGATCAAGAGTCACTGGAAAATCACTGTTGTTGGTAGCTCATTACACCCCAAGCTGTGGAGTCCCTGCCTGGGTCAGGAAGGGAAGCGGGTGTGACTTGGAGAGAAGCTCTATTGAGCACAAAGGACCCTTGAGACTGAGTCATTTTTCTGACCACAATTCTTTTCAAGAACATGGTGTCCCCTTCTTCTTATGACCTGTCACTGCACAGAGCCTGTCCAGGCCACACTCTCTGGGACCAGCCCAGGGGGTTGGAGCTGCCTCTGACTCCACAGCTCCTTCCTCTGCAGGAAGAGGGTGGGGTGGGGGGCACGCGTGGAATCTTCTCAGAGAATCTGTTGGGTGGGAAATAGTTGCTCAGGAGGGAGGAACACCCCGGCATTAATCTGCTTACTCAGAGGGAACAAGAAGCCACCTGGGTGGATGAAGGATGAGGACAAGAGTAGGGACTCTGGTATGTGTGACCTTGGTGGGGGCTCAGGCTCCTCATCTATACAGAGGGAATGATGGGCCCTGGTCCTTGAGCTTCCAGTGCCCCACGGGGATCTCATAAGGGACAATAGATCAGAACTCCGATGAAGACCCTGGCCCAGTCTGGCTTTTATGAAGATCCATTTTGGGTCTCCATTTACTATAGACAGTGCACGCAATAAAATTAAACTGCTGGCTTTGAATCTCCATAGCCCCAATAATGTGTAGAGATCAGGGAGAGTGAGAAGCCACAGAGAGCCAGGGACGTGGTCAGGTGGTGGCCTGGGGGTCAATACAGAGAATAGGGGTTGTAGGGGCCAGAAAAAGGATAGCAGGCCTGGGGCAGGTATGGGGCTGGGGTAATTTGGCAAAGGGTTTTTTAATTTTTAATTTTTTTTTGAGATGGAGTCTCCCTCTGTCAACCAGGCTAGAGTGCAGTGGTGCAATCTTGGCTCACTGCAACGTCTGCCTCCCGGGTTCAAGCGATTCTCCTGCCTCAGCCTCCCAAGTAGCTGGGACTACAGGCGCCCGCTACCACACCTGGCTAATTTTTGTATTTTTAGTATAGACAGGGTTTCACCATGTGGCTAGGCTGGTCTTGAACTCCTGACCTCCAGTGATCCACCCATCTCAGTCTCCCAAAGTGCTAGGATTACAGGTGTGAGCCACCATACCTGGCCTTTTTTTAAAAATAGGAGGTGAGACTTGAACTAGGTCAAAAAGGATGGGCAGATGTCAGAATCCCAAAAACCACATTTCTTTTAGGACTTTCAGGGCAAATATTACCTCCTGCTTATGTCCTCAATAAAGGGCACAAAAACATGATCACTGAACCAGAGGTGTCTGGAAACAGGCCAGTATGAGACAGGAGTCCCCAGGGGCTCTCGGGGGACGGTTCTCCTAGACTCCAGGGCAACAAAGACAGCCGCCAAACAGACCCTGCAGCATTTTGCTGGCCCATGGGGTCCTTGAATCCCCTTCTGTAACACGGGGAGTCCTTGAATCCCCTTCTGTAACAGCAGAGAATGCTGTTTTGTCCAGTGGCCCCCTTTGGAGATTTGGGAGCAGTGGATGGGCATCAGAGCTAAGGCACCACAGCAGGGTCCCCAATCACCCCCAGACCAGTGGGGCCCAAACCTGGCTGCATCTCAGAATTACCCTGGGGGGCTTAAAAAAGCACAGATTCTGGTACCCCTCTGCTGGCCTGAAGAATCAGACTCTCTGGGGGTGGGGCGCTGGTACCTGCAGCTAGGAGAGGCTGATGCGGGCCAGGAGGTCTGTGTTTGAGCATCTCTTTTTCTGGGTCATTCAGTCCATGTGAAGACTTTGGCCTGGACTTTGTAAAGTTCCCCACCAGCCTCCATGTCCTGGTATAGCTTTCTGATGTGGGCCATGGCTGGGATGTTGGAGGAAACCTAAGCAGCCCGTCCCCCTCATGTATGTGGGGCTCCCACCACTTGTACCTCAGCAGCTCCAGCCCTCAGGGGAGCAGATCCCCCGGACCCTCCCCAAGCTCTTCTCCAAAGCAGGAAGCACTTGGCATCGACAGCTGTCCTTTGTCCCAGTGGAGAGACAACAGGACATGCATAAATGCAATTGTAAAAGCAATTTTTCTCAGACAGGAACATATAAGACAATTCCTTGGCATTCAAATTATTATAATGAGCCGAGTTCCACTTCAAAGGGGGCTAATGTAATAAGAGGAAGAGCTGGGGCTCTAAGGAATTCTAATTAGATTTCTTTCCACACCCGCCTTGTGTATTTTTCTGAAGAGCAGCCAGGGCCGCTAGACTGTGTTGTGTTTGGGTCCAGTGTGAAGAAACTGGGAGGCCAAGCCTAGCCAGGGAAGGCCATCCATCTGCCTTGAGGCTGACAGCCCAGCGGGAGCGGGGCCTGGCCACTATGAAAGTCAGCAGGATTCAGGGCAGCGGGGATGGGGAGGGGTTGGGGAGGGGGCTTGGGGTTGCAGAGGGTTTCCTGTGCCAGTCTGGGGACATGGTGGGTGGGGTGGGCTAGGAGAGGGAGGTCTGCAGCCAAAATGCCTGCATTTGAATCCCAGCCCTTCCCTTTCCTAGCTGTGTACCTGGCATTACCTCTCCGCACCTCCTCAGTTTCTTAATCTGTGAAATGGGGCTAAGGATAGGACCCACTCCATCAGGGACTTGGGAACATTATGTGTGCTGGGCACACACAGTGGCTAGAATAACACCTGGCACAGAGAACTGTTGTTATTACTCTCTAAAATAAGGAAACCAAAAGATGGGAAGAGCTTCCCAAGGTCAGGACTGATTTAATTTTGCAGGAACCCCTTGGACTCAGAAGTCAGGTTGGAGGAAATACCTGGGAAAGGATCCATCTCTTCCATGGTGACAAGGCCAAAGAGACTTAAGCTCCAATCCTGGCTTTGTCACTTATTAGCTGTGTGACTTTGGACAAATTGCTTTACCTCTCTGAGCTTCTGTGTCTTCATCTATAAAGGAATGATAATGATAATAAACTCAAAACGAAATGTTGCATGGGGCCTGGCTCATAGTGGGGACTTAACAAATGTTATCAAAATCAGTCATTCTATAAAGCAAATATTTCCACGTATTTACACCTCTGGAGTTTGCATGTGTCTTGTGGTTAGTGGTGTCTTACAGTTGTTGTTGCCTGGGCAAACATGAAAAGCTTTCATATGAACACTTGCAGAATGGGAGGGAGTGGCTTGGTAGAAAATCCGAGGGGAAATTAGTAACAAAATGGTTGGGGGAGGGATGTGGGAAAATGATGACTCTGACATGTTTAGCCGTGTTACCCACACAGGAGTCAAAAGTGAGCCAATGGATCGCTTAAGCCCTGGAGTTCAAGACCAGCCTGGGCAACTTGGCAAGATCCCATCTCTATTATTAAAAAGCAAACAAACAAACAAACAAAAATCCCCACAAACAAAAAACAAACCCCTCAAACCAAAAAAACACAAAAGTGAGCCAGTGCCACACGATGACAAAGCTGGAGTAAGAGCCCAGCACTCCTTGCTTTAACTTCTTTCATGGAATCATTTAGAAAATGCCACGTCACCAGGGCTCTTGAAGGTAAGAGGACACTATTGTGTGGGAAAACATGAACTCTAATGACTCTAAGTTGAAAGGAATTCAGAAGAGCCTGGCTTTGAATATGAAGCAATTTTAGGGAGATGGTAACAAATTTAGGTGCTTTATTTCATTTTGTGTATATGCAAGAGGGATAGATGAAAACCCACGTCTAAGTTGAAAAAGCTTTCTTTAAGCATGTAATCAAAATTCCAAGTGGTGAGAAAGCATTGAGTCATAGTTTATTTTGCAATGTTTTCCATTCTGAGCGGTGCATAAATTCATGGTGTGTTTTATGATCAATGTTGTCTTAGATCTGATGACTTTTGATCCTATTTTTCATCTTCTCACACAAACCTCTCTACATTGGGACCAGGAGGATGTTGGCCCCACCTATTCTGAGCATGTCCTGAGCCTGGCACTGCACTCTACATTTTACATGGTATTTCACTTATTCCTCCTGTCTTAGTCCATTTGGGTTGCTATAAAGAAATACCTGAGACTGGCTAATTTACAAAGAAAAGAGGTTTATTTGGCTCACAGTTCTGCAGGCTATACAAGAAGCATGGCTCCAGCGTTTGCTTCTGGTGAGGACCTCAGGAGCTTCTAATCATGGCAGAAGGGGAAGGGGAGATAGAGTGTCCCATAATGAGAGAGGAAGGGAGCAAAAGAGAAAGGGGAGAAAGGTGCCAGGCTCTTTCTAACAATCAGTTTTCCTGTGAACTAGTAGAACAAAAATTCACTCATTCTGCAGGATAGCACGAAGCCATTCATGAGGGATCTATCCCCATGACCCAAACCCCTCCTACTAGGTCCCATCTCCAACATGGGGGGTCAAATTTCAACATGAGATGTGGAGGACAAACATCCAAACTATATCACCTCTCAGTGAGCCCATAAATAATGTTCCTCTTCATTTTGCAGATGAACTGGGGGCTCACACAGGAAATGACTAGCCTAAGAGGGCGGAGCAAGAACTGGATCCTGGATTGGAATACATTGAGCATGTGGCTCCATCCTGAGCGTGGAGGTAAGAGGTATGGTCTTCCTCCAGAAGTTTCCCTTCTGCTTTGTGCAGTGCTACCACCCAAGCATCCTCTGTGGCCTGTGTAAAACCCCTCGGATTCAGAGTCAAGGCCAACATCACCAAGACGCAAAGTCTGGAGTCATCATTTATCATGTAATACATAATTACCATTTATTGGGTGCTCAGGAAGCAGGTCAGTGAGAGAAGCAGAATTGAATTAGGTGCCAAGAGATATGGGTTCTAATTTCAGTGACATTATTCACTAGCTGTGTGGCCTTGGCCAAGTCACTTAACTTCTCTGGGCCTTTGGTCATCTGTAAAGTGAATAGATCACAATGGGATGTTGGTAGGGTCCCTTCCAATTGTAACAAATCTGTCTTTTATGTAGGTCTTAGGGGCTGGGAGAACTTGGTAATGGATTTAGTCCATTTGGAATCAGGCAGGAGCTCTGGAAGCCTCTGATGGACACGGGGAAGCAACTGGCCTTCAGATGTAGGGTCAATGCAGGATGGATGGAGAACACAAACACACACTTCTTGCACGCGGGGACACCAGGATCTAGAGCCTCCTAAAGATCTACTCCTGTCCTGGGAGGGATGTTGGGCCCCCTGGTGATGTTTGTACAGAAAAAGTTCTGTGGGCAGCCTGGGCCTAGGAACATTTTCGATAAAACAGCACTTGAACCACGTTCTTTATGTTTCACCTCATGCCAATCCTGTGCAGGATTGGAGGTGCATTAGGGCTGGAAGGGGTTCAGGCGGCTCCTATCGGCTCTCATTGGTTTGCGGAGGAGGAAGCAGTTATGTAACTGCAGCAGCTGTGTCTTTCTTCACTTCCCAAGTCAACTGTAGAATTTTGGGGAGAAGGGACCTGGAGCCCTCACTGGGCTGAACAAAAAGTCGAAGAAGTCTCGGCTGCTGCAGGTAGCCTTGCCATGCCTGAGACAACTAGAACCATTAATACACACAGTTATTGGGGGCTTCCAACGTGCCAGGCGCTGGGCCAGGTGCAAATGCATTTTCTCTGTCCACATTGTGGCCCTGCAATGACAGCTGTTTTACTTGACGTGAGTCCTTGGCAAGCATCATTTCATTTGATGCAGAGGTGGCACATATGGCAGATGGGCTGAGCCTAGGACTTGTGCCCTTAGAGAACATGGGTTCACATCTTGGCTTTGCTGCTTTCTCGTAACCTTCTGAAGTACTTAACCTATTTAAGCCTCAGTTTTCTCATCTGTAAAGTGGAGATAATCATAGTGTCCTAGGGTATTAAAAAGGTTAAATAACACACGTGATGTGCTATGCACAGCTTCTGGCATATGTAGCAGGTGTTCAATCAATACTAGTAATTTTCTGTGTTGAAAGTAACCTGCCTGCAATCTGAAAAGTTAGGCATTACATCTCTGTTGCAGAGATGAGAAAACAGAGCCCCAGAGAGGTAAAATGAATTGTCTAAGGTCACACAGCGAGTAGGTGTCTAGGCTAGAATTCAAAGCCAGGACTGCCTGACACCAATTGCCTGTTACCCTTTACTCAGTGTTCTGCTGCCTCCTCGGGGACCAGAGCTGCTCTCCTCCTCATGTGTCCAGTCCTCGGGGGAGAGCCTTCTACGGCGGTGTCCCCAGAGATCTCAGACAGATAATGGGAGACAGTGTTGCCGAGTGGTTATGGTGTGGGATCTGGAGTCCGCCTTCCAGCCTGATGATCCCTTTGGGCAAGTGACTTGACCTCTCTGGGTCTCTGTTTCCATATAGGTAAAAGGAGGATGATAATGATAATACTGAGGATCGAATGAATGAATGAAGAAATGTCAAGTGTTTGGTGTCAGGCCTCCCTGTGTGTCAAGAACTCAGAGCTGGATTTCCCCAAGTGTAACACTTGTTGGGGTTACCGTGATCACTGTGGGGTAGACATTCCTGTCTCCCCTCTGGGTACCCCAGAGCCAGAGAGCAGCCCAGCAGGGCCTTCAGGGGCACCGGGATTTGCAGACAGTTGCATAGCCGTTGTCCTCCATTTCCCTGGCCAGGGCAGGGGTCCAGTGGGGCTGGCCGGCAGCCCCTGCTGCCAGGATCTGGTTGGAGTTTCATGAGTAGGAAAGGCTGAACCCTGGTACCTACACACCTCCAGGAGGGAGTGTGGCTCCCAATGCCCATCTGGGCACATTGCATTACAGGGTTCCTTTCCACAGGCTCAATCCTCAGATGCCTCAGCCCTCCCCGAGCCCTGACCACAAGCCAAACAGTGCTGGGCCACAGTATGAGGGTTGTCCAGTGACTCCATCCTCCAGGGACGAAGAGGCGGTGAGTTTCCGAGCTGGGACAGAACCCAGAGTGACTGGAGCAGGCCAGCCCCTCACCTCATATACTTGGAGCCTGGAGACATCAGGCAGCAAATGAGAAGCATTTTGAGGCTCTCTATTTTCTTTTTAAATTAATTAATTAGTTAATCAACTTTTTTAATTAAAATTTTTTTCTTACCTCTGGTTCACGTTCTCCTGACTGATTCCTGCAACACATGAACATGCCTCTCCTCCAAGAAAATTCAGAGAATCCAGGTTAGCAAAAAGAATAAAATAAAAGTCTTCCATAAACTTACAATCTGGCGATAATGTCGTTTAATGTTTTTTCCTTCTCGTCTTTTTTCTATGAGCAAATATGCATATAGGCTTTAAAAACATACCTTGAAAATAGAAGCATTCTCTGTGTGAAGTGCTTAGAATATTACCTAGTACATAGTGAGTACTCAATAAGCCTTTACTGTTAGTACTATTATTTCTATTTTATAGCCTGATTTTTCTCTCTTAAATGGAATTTCAGCTCCATGAGAATTAGAACCTTGTATGCCTCATTAACCTCTGTTATTCTAGTGCTTAGCACATAATAGGTGCTCAATAAACATTTTTAAATAGATGAAAGAATAGACATTTTTCTCTCTCATTAGATTTGCATCTGTAATATTTAATGACAACATAATAATGCATTGCTGGATTTGTTTTTAAACTTGGCTGGTAATTGTTTGAAAAAACCACGCCCAAGCTCCTAACTCTTGATGTCAGTCAATCCCCTCATCCCAGGCCTCATCCCCACCTTAACGAGATGAAGGCTGTTGGGTTCCCCAGAGCTTTGGGGACCCAGCATTGCTTCAGAGAAGCCAGAAACCAGCCTGTGGGCTGCCAGCGCCCTCTTTGGCTCACAGAAACCACTAATCATCGACTTAAACCGTCTAGGTAGCGCACAGACGAGTAAAACCCCAACTCCTGCATTTTTGATGAAGTTGACATTAGACAAACGCTCACAGCTTGCTTGGTCAGACCCGGCAGCGAGGGTCTGAATCAATAATGAAACACTGGGAGGAATAAAGCATTAAACAGGGCATTCTGCAAGGCAAGCAGCTTGGGGGTCAAGTCAGGGAACCCAGGATGGTCCCCGGCCAGTAGTCCCTTCTGCCTGGCTGCCAGGCAGGGAGATGGCTGGGCATGCAGCTTGTCCTCCATTCCTACAAGTCTGGTAGGTAGTGTGACTTCTTGGGAAAACCTCTAGGCCTAGGCTAGAAGCCCAGAAACATGGAAATAGTATTAACTTTGTGGCCTTAGGTTATTTTGTGTCTGTCTGTTTCAATTGGGAAAATATATCCTTGAACCAGGACACCACGGTTCTTCCCAGCTGAGAGATTCGGTGCATTCATCTTGAACTTGGGAATACATACGGTCTGGACATAAAGTCTGTTAAATGTCGCAAATGAAGAGGACCCAGGACAGCTGCCATAGTTCCTTTCTTTATGCTGGAGAGAACAACCTCCTTCTGCCTGTTCTGAGGTTCTTGGCCTTGGGGACATTGAGAAAAGACTTCATTAGGTCTCTGTTCCATCCAGAGGATGTCTGAAGATAATTCTCTGTAGAGAAAAGGACTCCAAGCTCCAGATTTCACCTTTCACCTTAGATCACATCTTTGGGTGCTCTAAGACCCTCAAGTTTGGAACAGAAATCTGTCCAGTCCCCAAAGACAAGAGGCTGGAAATAGGGAGGAAAGGGGACCCAATGGGAACGAGTAAACTGTGGATTCAGCTGCCAGGTAGGAGTCTCTGCATTTGCTCTTAGACATCTTACCTTTGCCTGCTCATTTGCGTTCTACAACTTCAGTACTCAAAGCCTGGTCTATGGACCAGTGACACTGGCCATGTCTGGGAGTTTGTTAGAAGTGCAGCATCTCAGTGCCCACCCCCACATCTACTGACGCAGGATCTGCAATTTCACATTCAAGCTGGGGGAGCTCTGCTCCAGAGAGTCCCACCCACTGGGGACGGGGTAGAGGTACGTTGCTGCGCACAGAGCTGTTGCAGAGAGTGGTGCTACAGTTTCGCATCTTTCAGCTCATTCAGGAGTCCCTGGCCTCACGGTGATGGTTTCACTTCATGGGAGGGGACACTTTTGAAATGCCTTTTCTCTGAGATGGTTTATTTGTGCTTATTTTTGAAACCAGATTGCGTCAAGGGACATACAGAGTTTCTGTCTGTTAGTTTAATGGCATTTCAGAGGACTTCCCCACTCTTTTGGTTGTGAGAGTAAAAATAATACATTCAACAATGACTCAGAGCCTGCTAAGGGCCAGATCTGGGCTTGGGGAGGGGATCCCCGGCCGGGATATGATACAATCTCAGGAACACCATGAGGACACAAACCATAGCCAGGCAAATCCCCACACAAGGCCTCTAACTACAGAAAGGGGCTCCTTAGACATTGGATTTACCTCTCTTACTCTAATAAACAGAAGCTCTTAATCATAGAGGAATTGCCTAGAGAATTTATTCAAAATGTATTTGCTGGCCAGGCGTGGTGGCTCACGCCTTGTAATTCTAGCACTTTGGGAGGCCGAGGTGGGTGGATCACTTGAGATCAGGAGTTTGAAACCAGCCTGGCCAACATGGTGAAACCCCATCTCTACTAAAAGTACAAAAAAATTAGCCAGGTGTGGTGGCAGGTGACTGTAATCCCAGCTATTCAGGAGACTGAGGCAGAATTGCTTGAACCCAGGAGGCAGAGGTTGCAGCAAGCTGAGATCTCGCCACTGCACTCCAACCTGGGCAATATAGCAAGACTCTGTCTCAAAAAAAAAAAATGTATTTGCCTGGGTCATCTCCCAGAGCATCTGATTCAGTCAAACTAAATAAGAAGGAGCTTCCACGGTGATTTTGATTCTCAACTTTGACCCATTAAGAATTAGTGCTTTCCATTTATTTATGATTTTAAATTAAATTAAATTAGTAATTATTTTTTTGAGATGGAGTCTCACTCTGTCACCAGGCTGGAGTGCAATGGTGCAATCTTGGCTCACTGCAACCTCTGTCTCCTTCCTGGGTTCAAGAGATTCTCCTGCCTCAGCCTCCAAGTAGCTGGGATTACAGGCATGCACCACTATGCCTGGCTAATTTTCTATTTTTAGTAGAGACACGGTTTCACCATGTTGGTCAGGTTGGTCTTGAACTCCCGACCTCAGGTGACCCATCCACCTCAGCCTCCCAAAGTGCTGGGATTATAAGCATGAGCCACTGCGCCTGGGCTTATTTTTTATTTTTTTGAGACAGAGTCTTGCTCTGTCGCCCAGGCTGGAGTGCAGTGGCATGATCTCGGCTCACTGTAACCTCTGCTTCCTGATTTCAAGCAATTCTCTTGTCTCAGCCTCCCAAACAGATGGGATTACAGGCATGCACCACCACATCCATCTAATTTTTTTTGATTTTTAGTAGAGATGGGGTTTTACCATGTTGGCCGGGCTAGTCTTAAACTCCTGGCCTCAAGTGATCTGCCTGCATTGGCCTCCCAAAATGCTGGGACTACAGGCACGAGCTAGCGCACCCGGCCAGAGTTCCTGCTTTGTAATGTAGTCCAGTTATTTCTTGCCTTTAGGAGCTGAAATAGACTTGTCTGCCATGATCAAAGGATCATGTCATTCCCTGTGGCAGAGACTGCTTGCTGTGCACCAAAGTTCATTCTCCTCCCCTTCATGGGCATATAGCCTGACCACAAGTCCCAGCCTCCCTTGGGGCTGAGAGTGGTCACGTGACCTTGTTCTTACTAATAGAACATGACTCATATCTCTCTGGGCTAAGCCTTGAGAAAGTGGCGGGGTCTTCTCTGTGAGCTCTGCTCATTCCCCCAAGCTGAGACCTCAACCATGAGGGTGATAACACGTTCCCAAGGGATGTCGGAGCCACCAGATGGAAGAAACCTGAATCTCTGAATCTCCACATGGAGTCGAGATGCCTGCCAACTGTAAACATTCACCTTGGATATGAACGAGAGCAGGAATATGCTTGCTTTTTTTGCTCTTAAAGGCACTGCATTTTAGGGTCTTCTCATATTACAGCAGCTTATTTTACCCCAACTAATATGGCACCAACAGTTCCACTCACTTTCTCCTAATACATTTTACCTCAAAGTTCAGAATTCAAGACTTAGCTTTATGCCACTGCACTAAGGCTCTTATATGAGAGTAGAGCTTTTGCTTAGTGTATCCTAATTCTCAGGATGGAATCAGGGTTCTAGTTTAGTTTTTTTATTAAGCAGTTCTGTTGTAAGGACTGACATTTCATGGCTTTTATTCTTCCTTAAAGATCTTTCAAAGAAAAAAGTGAAATCATATGTTATTTTTAAATAGAAAAATATTACTTTATCTTGCAATTACCACATGGGCCCATTGGACACCTTCTTAAATCTAAGATATATTATGGGATTGTATGATCTCGTTTTTCCTATCTCTTGAAAATTTTTGCCATTTCCTCAGCCTAGAAATTATTTCATCATCACTTATTAACTATTCTAAGCTATGCTGAAAAGACTAAAATAATAATAAAATGGAATGATGATGGAATTGCCTAGGAGGATGATGGAAAAATAATATAAATCGCCACTGTAGTATCACCCTACAGTTTTCTTTCTTCTTCTTCTTTTTTTTTTTTTGTCTTTTTGAGACAAGGTCTCATTCTGTCACCCAGGCTGGAGTGTGGTGGCATGATCACAGCTTGCTGCCGCCTCGACCTCCCGGGCTCAGGCGATCCTCCTGCTTCAGCCTTTTGGGTAGCTTGGCCTACAGACGCATACCACCATGGCCAGCTAATTTTTTTATTATTTGTATAGATGGGGTCTCACTGTGTTGTCCAGGCTGGTCTTGAACTCCTGAGCTCAAGTAATCTGCCCACCTTGGCCTCCCAAAGTTCTGGAATTACAGATGTGAGCCACCATGCCCAACCCAGTCTACAGTTATTGTGCTGTCTTCAACAAAATTATAAGCCATTAACAATTTCAAAAAGTTCTTCAAGTGACCATGAACCACACCACCCAAACCTTCTTCACTCCTGCCAACACCAGCTGCCCCCCAAACTCTCAGATGCTCAAGGAGGAGCATGAGGTGGCTGTGCTGGGGGCACCCCACAACCCTCCCCTGAGGTCCACCATGATCCACATCCACAGCGAGACCTCCGTGCCCGACCATGTCCTCTGGTCCCTGTTCGACACCCTCTTCATGAACTACTGCTGCCTGGGCTTCATAGCAGTTACCTACTCCATGAAGTCTAGGGACGGGAAGATGGTTGGCAACGCAACTGGGGACCAGGCCTATGCCTCCACTGCCAAGCGCCTGAACGTCTGGGCCCTGGTTCTGGGCATCCTCCTGAGCATTCTGCTCATCGTCAACCCAGTGTTGATCTTCCAAGTCTATAGATAGAACAGGAGGTGGCATCCAGGCCAGGAGCTCTGCCCACAACCTGTCGCCCACACATTCCACCTTCCATTCCTCGACCTGCCCCCCTGAGCCGAGTCCTGTATCAGCCCTTTATCCTCACACACTTTTCTACAATGGCATTCGATAAAGTGCACATGTTTCTGCTTAAAAAAATTCTTTAGGTATTGCACTTTGAGTTTGCAAGTGCAAGAAGGAAAATCAGAAATGATGAGAAGATAGAATCCAGTAGAGATGCACTTTGAATCTGAAATCTGTATTTCTGGTCCATGCATAGCATTTGATGAGAATTTAGGTGTATTCAGAGACTGTTGTCCATTTAAAGTATGTACCTTCCAAACCAGGAAAATAGGAAATAAAAATTTAGGTTTGTTATGTTTAAATTCCTTTTAAAATGTATAATAAAGTTGTTCTTCACTCCCCCTTTATTTGTATTTTTGTAAGTTTTTTTTTTAAAAAAAGATTTAAAATATTTAAGCGTGTTCCATATCATGAGGTCAGGATATCGAGACCATCCTGGCTAACACGGTGAAACCCCATCTCTACTAAAAATACAAAAATTAGCCAGGTATGGTGGCAGACACCTGTAGTCCCAGCTACTTGGGAGGCTAAGGCAGGAGAATGGCGTGAACCTGGGAAGCAGAGCTTGCATTGAGCTGAGACTGCACCACTGCACTCCAGCCTGGGCGACAGGGCGAGACTCTGTCTCAAAAAAAAAAAAAAAAAAAAAAAGAGTGTTCCATTAGTCCTAGATGGTAAATGATAGCGGGTCTTTTCCCTTATATACTGAAGATTAAAACAATCTGGCCAGGTGCAGTGGCTCATGCTTGTAATCCCAGCACTTTGGGAGGCCAAAGCAGGGGGATCACCTTAACTCAAGAGTTCGAGACCAGCCTGGCCAACATGGTGAAACCCTGTCTCTACTAAAAGTATGAAAATTAGCCAGGTGTGGTGGCATGCACCTGTAGTCCCAGCTACTTGGGAGGCTGAGGCAGGAGAAATTGCTTGAACCCAGGAGTCAGAGGCTGCAGTAAGTACCTTAAGTACCCTGGAAAGACATATAAGCCCTACAAAGATTTGCAAACCTGCCACATTGGTGAAGTTTGTGGGGATATAGTGGTCTGGGGAGTGCTAGTACATTTCCTCTAAAGTAAAGGACAAGTTATTGTACCTTACACATCTTACTGCTAAGAAATAGACACAATGCCTGGTGGGTCCCTTTGGAGTTTGGAGGCAGCTCTTAGCACACTTGCTAATACTGCTCTGACTCATTCCTTAGATGATTTAGAAGGCTGCCAGTCCTGAGTGGGCAGAGAGCAAGAGAGGGTTCTGCAGCATGTCCAGACTGCAGTGCGAGTGGGGCCTGCTTATCCACAGGGATGAGGGCTCCTGATATTTTAATGGGCCCTCAAAAAGATTTTAATGTATTTTAAAATCAAAAGATAAATGAATAATAATGAGTCCATCCTAGATTATGTTCATTTTTATACCACCAATGGAGTCACAAAATAGAATTTTAATTTTTTTTTTCTTTGAGATGGAGTCTCACTGTGTCATCCAGGCTGGAGTGCAGTGGTGCCATCTCAGCTCACTGCAACCTCCGACTCCTGGGTTCAAGCCATTCTCCTGTTCAGCCTTCTGAGTAGCTGGGATTACAAGTGTGCACCACCACACCTGGCTAATTTTTGTATTTTTAGTAGAGATGGGGTTTCACCATGTTGGCCAGGCTGGTCTCGAACTCCTGACCTCAGGTGATCCACCTACCTTGGCCTCCCAAAGTGCTGGGATTACAGGCGTGAGCTACTGCACCTGGCCTTAAATTTTTTTTTTAGATGAAAGATGAGGCCTGCCAAGGCAGGAATGCCTAGTGTCCATGAAAGTCATAATGCAGCCCTAGGTACAAGCTGCTGTGCCCCTTCAACCATATGATCCAGCCGATCTGAAAGTGTCAGAAGTGTCACAGCTATATCAGCACACCATGTAGAGCATCTTGTGAGATCCACAGGGAGGGTCAGAGTGCAGCTCCCTAGAGTTCTGTACCAAGGCCAGGCCCTCTCTGGGAGAGAGGACTCTCCATTGGAAAAGCAGCTCCTGGCATGACACTGAACCACAGTAGATACGGAGTACACCATGGGATGCAGGTGACCACGTGGCAGAGCTGCCTGTCCGTTGTGAGCTGTGTATTGTCAGAGCTTCCAAATAAAAATGCTAGTTATAATGCTTCGAGTTATATGATGGAAATGGTTTATTTGAGGTTGGGTCCAAGCAGGTTCAGGAGGCACAAATAAATTTCATGAACAGATAGCAGGGCAGAACCCATGTAGCTACTTTTTCCAAACTGACACCTCTCTCTTTTTTTTTTTTTCAATAGAGATGGGTCTCACTATGTTGTTTGTTGTTGTTGTTTGTTTTGTTTTTCTGAGACAGAGTCTCGCTGTGTCACCCAGGCTGGAGTGCAGTGGCACAATCTCGGGTCACTGCAACCTCCGTCTCCTGGGTTCAAGCGATTCTCCTGCCTCAGCCTCCCGAGTAGCTGGGATTACAGGTGTGCACCACCATGCTAATTTTTGTATTTTTAGTTGAGACAGGGTTTTGCCATGTTGGCCAGGCTGGTCTCAAACTCCTCACCTCAGGTGATCTGCCCACCTAAGCCTCCCAAAGTGCTGGGATTACAAGTGTGACCCACCGTGCCCAGCCAGGGTCTCACTATGTTGCCCAGGCTGGTCTCAAACTCCTGGGCTCAAGAGATCCTCCCGCCTCAGCCTCTTGAGTAGCTGGGACCACAGGTGTGTGCCACCACGCCCAGCTAATTATTAGTATTATTAGTTTTTGTAGAGACGAGGTATTGTTATGTTGCCCAGGCTGGTCTCGAACTTCTGGCTGAAGCAATCCTCCTGCCTTGGCCTCCCAAAGTGCTGGGATTACAGCCATGAGCCACTGCACCTGGCCAAACTGATAGCTCTGACTCAGCTCACAAGTGTGGCCTCAGAGGGTTATTTAGGATCAACTGAAGAAAAGAACTTGGCTGGTTCACAGGTAGGCTGGAGCTGTATACAGCTCTGGCAAAACATGGACTGTTACCACACCCCCTGGGGTGGCCCTGGAAGACAATGGTGAAGGAAAATCCTAGAGGAATGGAGCTGTGGTAACGATACTCCACGGTCCCCACTGCACAGAGAGAAAAGCGACTCCCTATGTGGGAACTCATGACTCCTGGGCCTGGCTAATGGCTTGGCTGTGCTTTCTGGGGAAATCAGAGCTAGGACCTCAGGCTTACTCTCTTCCAGGCACTCATTAAATCCTCACTCAGTCTTATCAGGTGGGTTTTTTTATAATCCACACTTGATAGATAAGGAAACTGAGATATAGAAGGGTTTGATAAAAGTTGCTCAAAGTCTCACAGTTAATTAAGTGGCACTCTGGCCGGGCGCAGTGGCTTGTGCCTGTAATCCTAGCACTTTGGGAGGCCGAGGTGGGTGGATCACGAGGTCAGGAGTTCGAGACCAGCCTGGCCAACATAGTAAAACCCCGTCTCTATTAAAAATACAAAAAATTAGCCGGGCCTGGTGGCAGGCGCCTGTAATCCCAGCTAGTCGGGAGGCTGAGGCAGGAGAATCGCTTGAACCCAGGAGGCAGAGGCTGCAGTGAGCCGAGATCGCACCACCGCACCACTCCAGCCTGGATGACAGTATGAGACTCTGTCTCAAAAAAAAAAAAAAAAAA